>NW_024070210.1:75156776-75420143 GCF_014754425.2 Oryx dammah | reverse complement strand
GTGGGTTGCCATGCCCTCTTCCAGCCCACATTCCTACTCCGCTGCTTATTTTCTGCAGCTGAGTAGAGCTGCCAGCATGAAATGCCAGTTGCCTAGAACACAGGCTCTAAGCGTGACTGCAGAATTGGTGAATGGAAGGGAAATCTGAAGAGAGCTAAACTTCCTCAGGAAAACAGGATGATCGCCAGATTCACGAACCATAACTTGTCGAGTTTTTGCAACCATAACTGACATTTGGGAACTCGTGTTTTCCTTTTCTCCTCTGTCTTCTCCCCCTTAACCCACCTTCAGCCTGAGTTGTGAAATTCTTTGAGACACTTCGCCAGCAACCTCTTATCTAAACTTTCTTAGTGGAACCTTGGGATCCTCAACTTTTTTTTTTTTTTTTGATCCTCAACTTTCTTACTCTGTGACAGCACACTAAATGATAACGACACAGGCTTATTTAGGAAGGACAGTAAAAGTGATTTTCAACAGTGTTTGGGGGCCTGGGGAAATCTCAAGTGAGCTGTAGGGGAGCAGAATTTGCCACCCCAAAATGTCTCTTTGGCATATTATTTTAACTTGGTTGTTTTCTAAAAAACAGTAGACAAGGAGAAAATCCTGAAAACCTAGTAGGAGTTACCTTTTTGTAACAAGAAACATTTACATTTATAAGGGAAACCTCCATTTGTAAGAATGTCTCCCTTGCTGTACCCAGAAGAAAATGATGACCAAATCTCTACCAACTCTTGCCAACTGGAGAAGGCAAAGACTTAAAGTTGCATAACAACCCTACTTTTGTTTATCGTGCTTTTCCTGGTAACTTTCCATAACTGACCCTCCCCACCCTCAACATCCTCTTTTGAGCTAAACTAGTTTGGCTTGGGAAAATCATTCTAGAAAAAGAGGAATGGCTCTGGCTATTGTTAAAAGAGCAGATGTGAGTGTATAAGCAGTCAAAGCTAAGAGGTTTACCCAGTTACTGTTAGAAGCATTTGCCCACATGATTCATAAATTAGATGGCTGAGAAAGTGGACCACAGCAGGCTGGTGAAACCCTTTTTTAGTTTTTACTGAATCTGTATTTGAGCAAACAGTCTCTGGCAGCTATTCTTAGAACACATTGAAATACCTGGGAAAGAGCTGCTGCTGCTGCTAAGTCACTTCAGTCGTGTCCGACTCTATGAGACCCCATAGACGGCAGCCCACCAGGCTCCCCCATCCCTGGGATTCTCCAGGCAAGAACACTGGAGTGGGTTGCCATTTCCTTCTCCAATTGGGAAGGAGCAAATGGGCACAAAACCCAGAGTCTGTTGAAAACTGAATGTTTAATGTTTGTTTTTCTTTGGAAATATAGGTAGGCCAGTAGGACTTTGTCCCCATTCTCCCTCAGTCAATTGTATTTTCTACTTCCTGGAGGTAGAAGAGTGATCCTTATTTCCATGTGGCCTTCATCCTCCTTTAACCATTGACTTCTGTTACTAAAGAAGTTTCACACTTATAGACCTAAAATTTTTTGTTATGAAGGAATTGATAGATTAATCTCTTCCCTCCATCACCTACTTTCATAATCACCCTTGGGGACGGAACTAAGCCTATGTACTCTGTCTAAAGGGAAAAGCACACTAGCATCAAGTCCACAGAAGGAGAACCCATGCTTCCTGTGTCTTTGTGCAGGGAAACTATTGGTTTGAAGGAGAGAGTGAAAAACATTTCAAAATAAAGAGGATGGCTTTAAGTTCAAGCTGTCAGAACACTTTTTAAATATACGAGCATTGTTTTCAATTGGCAGTGCAATTGCTTCCCATCTATTGAAGGTAAGGTAAGTGAAGTCACTTAGTCGTGTCCGACTCTTTGTGACCCCATGAACTGTAGCCCACCAGGCTCCCCCATCTATGGGACTTTCCAGGCAAGAGTACTGGAGTGGATTGCCATTTCCTTCTCCAGGGGAATTTGCCAACACAGGGATCGAACCGGGTCTCCCACATTGCAGGCAGACGCTTTGCGGTTTGAGCCACCATGGAGCTTCCCATTTGTTGAAGTTACTGACAAAAAGATATAGCATTCATTAATCATAGATTATGGGTAGTCCTTCGGTATTCAACAAGAATTAGTTCCAGGACTTGCCAAGGAACCTAAACCCGATGCTCAAGCCCCTTATATAAAATGACATAGTATTTGTACTAATATATAATCTGCAGACATCCTCCCTATACTTTAAATGATCTCTAGATTACTTATAATACTTAATACAATGTAAATACTATGTAAACAGTTGCTGGGACACAGTGAATTTAAAATTTTGCTTTTTAGAACTCTCTAGAATTTTTTTTCAAATATTTTTGGTCCATAGTTGGTTGAGTCTGAGGATGGGGAACCTGTGGATATGAGTAAGCATTTCAGTTCAGTTGCTCGGTTGTGTCTGACTCTTTGAGACCCCATGGACTGCAGCACACCAGGCTTCCCTGTCCATCACCAATTCCTGAAGCTTACTCAAACTCATATCCATCGTGTCAGTGATGCCATCCAGCCATCTCATCCTCTGTTATCCCCTTCGCCTCCTGCCTTCAATCTTTCCCAGATTCAGGGTCTTTTCAAATGAGTCAGTTCTTCCCATCAGATGGCTAAAGTATTGGAGTTTCAGTTTCAGCATCAGTCCTTCCAAAGAATATTCAGGACTGATTTCCTTTAGGATGGACTGGTTTGATGTCCTTGCAGTCCAAGGGACCCTCAAGAATCTTCTCCAACACTACAGTTCAAAAGGATCAATTCTTTGGCACTCATCTTTCTTTATAGTCCAACTCTCACATCCATACATGACTACTGGAAAAACCATACCCTTGACTAGATGGACCTTTGTTGGCAAAGTAATGTCTCTTCTTTTGAATATGCTATCTAGGTTGGTCATAGCTTTTCTTCCAAGGAGCAAGCGTCTTTTAATTTCATGGCTGCAGTCACCATCTGCAGTGATTTTGGAGACCAAGAAAATAAAGTCTCTCACTCCTTCCATTGTTTCCCCACCTATTTGCCATGAAGTGATGGGACAGGATGCCATGATCTTAGTTTTCTGAATGTTGAGCTTTAAGCCAACTTTTTCACTCCCCTCTTTCACTTTCATCAAGAGGCTTTTTAGTTCCTCTTCACTTTCTGCCGTAAGGGTGGTATCATCTGCATATCTGAGGTTATTGAAATTTCTCCTGGCAATCTTGATTCCAGCTTGTGTTTCTTCCAGTCCAGTGTTTCTCATGATGTACTCTGCATGTAAGTTAAATAAACAGGGTGACAATATACAGCCTTGACGTACTCCTTTTTCTATTTGAAACCAGTCTGTTGTTCCATGTCCAGTTCTAACTGTTGCTTCCTGACTTGCATACAGATTTCTCAAGTAAAGGTTGTCTTACCTCAAATTCCTCCTCACTGGGCTTTAGTTTCTTCAAAAGTGTGAGACTCAAGTGAGAAAGAAGATGGTTTTTTTAAAAAAAAAAACCAAGAGCTATGAAATCTTAAAAGGCAGAGTAAAAATCTGAATGGTTATGAGCAATAATTTCTCTCTTATTGTTTCTACTGCTACAATCTATTTTCTCTCTCCTTGCACAGAAAAGATGGGGCCACATCTTCTGGGATGTTCTTCTCTCCTCTTATTGCTGCTGGGAATGTGGTGGTCAGTGCGTCCACTTTGTGCTGTGCCAAAAGGTCTCACCAGGGCTCGCTGGTTTGAAATTCAGCACATACAGTCAAGTCCTGTCCAATGCAACAGGGCAATGAGTGGTGTCAATAACTACACTCAGCACTGTAAACCTACAAACAGCTTTCTGAACAGCTCCTTCCAAGATGTGACTGCTGTCTGTAATTTGCCCAACATCACCTGTAGGAATGGCTCGAACAACTGTCACCAGAGTTCAAACCGTGTCAATGTGACTCTGTGCGATCTCATTTCGGGAAGATATCCTACATGCCGCTACCATGACAAAGCCCAATACAACAAGTTCTTCATTGTCGCCTGTAACCCTCCTCAGAAGACCGACCCCCCTTATCGTTTGGTTCCTGTACACTTAGATGAGGTTTTTTAAAGATCACTTTGCTTCTCGCTCAGCACAAATTTTCTTATGATCTCCTCTGATTTTCTTGTCTTTTATTGATTTTCCTGGTTCCCATAGAAGGAAAAAGGAGCGTATTGGAAAAATTAGAGTGATGAGGATACCAGACCAGAGTTGGAACAATAAAAAAAAAGTCAGATTATTTTCTGCTTTGGAGCTCTGTATTTTGAAAGAATGTAGTAGATAAAAGAGTAAAGGAGGGTCCAGACCTCCATATTTGTAACCTTAGGAATTTGGCCAATGCTTGCTGTATTATGTTCAGAGCAATAAAACCATTTTTGGTTGCATTATAATGAGTGTGTGTATAAGTATGTTTGAGATCCCTTTCATGTCATTGCCAGCCTGGAGCTATCTAGGCCTGCATTTGCCAATATTCTAAGAACTACTTTGGCTCTAGGCAAACTTTGAGGTTATTTAGCAACCTGTGGCCTCTGCCATGTCCCTCTTCCATGTGTTTCTGGGATTAAAGAGCAAGAAAATTCAACATGCCTTCAAACTCTGCTCATAGCTTTACATATTTCCCCTGAAAAAATTGTCTGTGTTTGTTGGAGGTGGCACTGATACAGAGTGCTAACGGCATTTCATACACAGGTTCTAACACTGGTGACTGAGGCACCCTAGATCTTCACTATTTATTTCTATATTTAACCAGATAATGTTTTAAATATAAATAGTTGAAGGGGCCTTCCCTGGGGGTACAGAGGATACGGGTTCAATCCCTGGTTCGGGAAGATTCCACACACCGAAGAGCAACTCACCCTGAAGAACCTACTGCTACTGCTGCTAAGTTGCTTCAGTCGTGTCCGACTCTGTGCGACCCCATAGATGGCAGCCCACCAGGCTCCCCCGTCCCTGGGATTCTCTAGGCAAGAACACTGGAGTGGGTTGCCATTTCCTTCTCCAAGGCATAAAAGTGAAAAGTGAAAGGAAGTCGCTTAGTCATGTCCAACTCTTAGTGATCCCATGGACTACAGCCTACCAGGCTCCTCCATCCATGGGGTTTTCCAGGCAAGAGTACTGGAGTGGGGTGCCATTGCCTTCTCCGTGAAGAACCTAAGCTACTCCATTTTGTTAAAAGAAAAACTTGATTTTGTAAGGTGCCGGGAAAAGAGCCTTTGGAAATCCCCTGACCTCACCCCACCACCCACCAGCCAATCGGACTCCAGACAAGAATCTCCTGACTTAAGGTTCAGGAACTTGTGATCTACCTAGACAATAGGGACCAATCAAGAACCAACACACAACCCTTCTAAAGAAAGTGACCAATCAGACGTCCCCCTACCTAGAAATCCTTTTTTCCATGAATACTCCCTATATAAGCAATGTAATTCAAAACCCGGGGCTCCTCCCTATAGCTGCTGCGTTGGTAACGGTGGGAGCCCCAGCTCGAGCTAGGTAATAAAGACTCTCTTGCTTTTGCATCGGATCTCGGCTCTCTGGTGGTCATTGGGAGATTTTGCGACTTGGTCATAACAACCCCATGCACCCCAACTACCGAAGCCCCTGTGCCTAGAGCTTGTGCTACTAAACCAGAGAAGCCCCTGCAACGGGAAACCCGCTCACTGCAACAAGGAGTAGCCCCTACTCACCTCAGCTAGAAAAAGCTGGTGAGCAACAATAAAGACCCAGCTCAACCAAAAATAATAATAATAAAAAAAATAATAGTGATAATAATCCACAGTAACCTTAGAGTCAAGTCTCCCATTCTCTACTAGAATGAACAAAGTGAAAGTATCGATCACGGAGGAGAGGGGATGCAGGTGGGGAAGCACTGGGAAACTAAAAACATGTTTGTTCTACCCATTGGGGTTTTGGAACAGATTTTTTTTTTTTTTTTAATCATATACATCTTTGTTTACTGTAACAAGAGGTTTAATCAGCCTAAGGGAGTTGTGACATTCATTCAGCTGTCCCTTTGAGGGGTCAGACTCATCGATACCCTTTAGACTCTGGCTCCTGACACATTGCTCACTCCGGTGGGTGCCTGATCTTTTGCCTCAGTTCCTGCCATGATACCATGTGTCATAGGATTTCTTTCCCTTTGTACCTCCGCTTCCAGCGCTTGGTAAGAGAAAGTGCGTGTGGTTCACCCTAATGACATCTGTACCTCGTTTTCGACTTGTGTGTCTTGTTTCCTAATCACCCATCACAAAGGGCGTGGCTGTCGTGGAGCAGGAGGAAGCCATGTCTGGAGGCCTTCCCGGTAGTCACAGTCGGTGCTGTGCTGCTCCTGGCAGCTAGAAGGTAGGGTCCAGGGAGGCTCTAACAGCCTTCAGTACAAGATGCCCCCCGATAGAGGATGCGTGGGTGGCAGAGGCAGAAGTACTGTGAGGAGGAAGTACTGTGACGGAGAGGCCCTGGACCAGGTCCTCTGGGAGGGCCCATTTAGTCTGTCAATGGTGAGTCTGACCTGCCCACACCGTTGTTTGAGTGGAAGCTGTGTCCTGGAATAGGTATTTGATTTAGAAACTGAAGGACTGGGATTAAGAATTTAAGTCTTAGGAGTAAGGGAGAAAAAATAATTTTCCACAAACCCTTCTAGGTTCTTGGCCTAGATCCCTCTGTAATAAAAAGACAGATTAGCAGAAGAAAACAACAATTTTAGTTACACATGTACATATGGGAGCCCCACAAAGATATGAGCCTCAAAAGACAGGAAGCCCTGAGGGGTTTTAGAGTCCGTGTCTCTAGCGGTAGCCCAGGGCCAAGCCTGGTTCCAGGACCAAATCTTTTTTTTCTTCTGTTAAAGATAGCAGTTGATGAAAGTTGAATATAGTCTGCAGGTTAGATAATAGTATAGTTTCAGTGCAAATTTCCTGATTTTGATAAGTATACTTATATTCAACCCTTGTAAAAAGAATGTTCTTGTTTTTAGGAAATGTATAGTGTACCTAGGAAAAAGGGCAACATGTCCATAACTTATTCTCAAACATTCAGAAAAAGTATATATCTGTACATAAATATATGACTAATACAGCAAATGAGGCTCCCTGGTGGCTCAGTGGTAAAGCTAAAGCGCCTGCCAATGCAGGAGACGCAAGTTCAATCCCTGGGTTGGGAAGATCCCCTGGAGAAGGAAAAGGCAACTCACTCCAGTATTCCTGCCTGGGAAATCCCATGGACAGAGGAGGCTGGTGGGCTACAGTCTATGGGGTCTCAAAAGCGTTGGACACAACTTAGCAACTAAACAAAAACAATAAAGCAAATAGGAAAGATGTTATTGCTTAGAGAATATAGACAAATGGTATACAGGTATTCTTTGTATCATTTTTGCAGCCATTCTGTACATCTGAAATTATTTCAAAATAAAAATTTAAAAAACAATTTCAGCACAAACATTTACTACCTGTGCAAGTTACTTACCTTTGCAGATAATCAATGCCTCATTTACTAACATGAAATCAAATATTTCCTGCCATGTGGTGGGCAAAAAGTGCCACAGCTATCTGAGATTCTGGCCCCTAAATGTGAATTTATGAGTCATGCCAACAAGCAGCACCACTCCCTACATGAGGAACTTAAGGATGTCATAGTTATCAGTGATTATAGCCCTCCAGTGTGACCTAAGGGAATTCAAGAAGAGAAGAACATTTCTGTAAAAACGCAGGATGTTGGCCCCAGATAACTGAGATACATATGCAAGGAATGACTTCAATAATCTCAGAATCTTGCATACATAGGTTGCTGCTGCTGCTAAGTCATGTTCGACTCTGTGCAACCCTATACACTGCAGCCCACTAGGCTCCTCTGTCCTTGGGATTCTGTAGGCAAGAATACTGGAGTGGGTTGCCATTTACTTCTCCAGGGATCTTCCAGACCCAGAGATCAAACCCAGGTCTCTTACATCTTAACGTCATTGGCAGGCAGGTTCTTTACCACTAGCGCCACCTTGGAAGCCCTCCCACACGTAGAACACTAAACCCCTTAACTTGATATCTGCTTTCCTTATTTAACAATCATCTTTGATGTTCCGACTGCCTGTCTGCTTTGTTGCAAACTTGTATATAGCCTGACTCCCTCTCCTGCCTCCTCCAACCAGTCTATCAGGGCTACTGAGATGCTGTCTCTCAGGCTGGGGGTCCTAAACATTCGCATCAAGTAAAACACTCTCTACTTTCAGGCTGTGGCTAATTTTTAAGTCGACACTAAGATAAGATATTATGTCTACTTACTTTCATTTATAGAATCTACCAAACTCCACTCTGTCTGACACCCTGAAAATCACCAGGTACAGAAATGTGAAAAAGACCCAGTCAATAGTATCGTTAAGCTAAGTGGAAAAAACCAAGAAAACTGGAATGTTTAACAAAAAGTGATTATTACTAGTTCTCAGAGTGGTTTTGAAGGAGGAAACAGACAGAGGTGGACTCCGTCTTAGGCCAGGCTGCGAACATTAGGCCACACGCATGGTCACCCTCCCAATGGACTCTGAACTTTGAGCCCGGTGTCTATAGAAAAGGCATACCAATGGAAAACCAGGCCCCCTTCCCTCACCCCCCGGATGAAAGAACCCCAGGACTTGTACTTGGACTCTCTGTTGCCTAAAAGAATATGTGAATTATCTCTGTAACAGAACAAAGTGGTAAATTCCATTATGTTTATCGTGATACGACCACAGGCCTTTTGATAAATATCCACTGTTTATTTAGTCTTGTGACACATCAATCATGGGTTAACTTTGATTCTATCTTTCTTTTACCTTGTCCCGACTAGTTTCAAGGAATTTGGGGAGGTGGGTTTGAGCAAGTACACTTAGGGTATATAAGGGCTCCACAAAAACTGGTCGAGGTCCTTGACTAAGAGGAGACTCTGCCTTGGACCCGCCGGTGTAATCACCTGCACTCCAATATCTGCATTGTGCTTCTGAGTGAGTGTGTTTCCCGGAATGCGTGGCTACAACAGTTTCAAGACCTGAATGACTTAATGCAGACACAAGCATACATATAAAAGAGGTTTAATGAAACTCCTGGTATATCATAAAAGTAGTTCCATCTTCCTTTTGGATGATTACAAGCTTCAAGGAAAGTTTTTTTAGCCCTCTTTAAAAAAATCCTCAAATAGCCCCCTTTCTCGCCAGCTGTCAACTTCCTGTCTTGCTCTCCCCACCCCACCACAGTGACTTGCCACAGCAGTCTGGCACCCATGGTGTCTCTCTGTGTTCAAATTTCCTCTTATTATAAGGACACCAGTCACACTGGATTAGGGCCCAGAGAATCCTAGGGACTGTGGAGCCTTGTGAGCTGTCGTCTATGGGGTCGCACAGAGTCGAACACAACTGACGCGACTTAGCAAGGGCTCATTTTAATTTATTTACTTCTTTAAAGCACTCCACTTCAAATGCATCTCACATTTCCAACAAGGTAGGGCTTTAAACGTATAAATTTGGGGAGAACACAATTCAAGCTGTAAAAGAGATTATAAAAAGAAGTTTCATAAGCATCCCAAGGAACTGAGCGATGGTGGAGGTGGTTAGTCACCAAGTTGTATCTGTTAAGGCATCCTTATATTTAGGTCTTTAAATGCAGCTTGACAGCTTTTCTGAAGTGAGGGTACAATGCATAAAGTTAACTTGTTCCCTACTCTTAGGACAACTGTTTTGTGGTGTCTACCAGTGGTTTGGGAGATTTCACAGACAGCAGCTTCTAAGTTCTAGACCCACCACACGGATCTGCTCTCAGTCAGACCTTGGGTGGGTGGAAGCCTTGAAGCTGGGACAGTATAGGCGATGAAGAAGGCAAAGGAGATTAGAAGAAAGACAGAGGGGATTATAATGTGGTATCAGGAAGTATAGATGAGCCTTAGAGGTAAAATAGGATGAGAAAATAAGATCAGAAATGATGGCACCCTTGTGTACCTAGTTCCCTGGGTTCTGTTGACTACCTGGAGGGTTATAACCAAATCAGGTCACTCAGGAGTAGGAGAAACATCTGTTTTGTTTTGTTTTTCTCGCAAGAAATAGAGCTCTGCTTTTCCAGAATTCCATCTTCTTTTCTTGGGCTTTTGGGATTGGTGGGCAGCCTCTATGGCAAGCCTGGTATTTTACCTAAACTCAGTAGTATGGTGCCCAGTACTTACTGTTTTTACAGTCTCCATGTACTCTTGCAATTCCTTCAAAAATTAATATAACACGGGATACCTTTTAAAAAATCAGTTCTTTCCTCAACATGTTTCTTTATAAGCTGCTGCCTGTGCGCCGCAACTACTGAGCCCCTGCTTTATGGCCTATGAGCTGCAACTACTGAGCCCGATTGCTGCAGCTACTGAAGGCTGGGCTCCTTAAAGCCAGTGATCTGTGACAAGAGAAGCCCCGCAGCTGGAAGCCCTCACATTGCAACTAGAGAGACAGTAGCCTCCACTCACCTGCACGCAGTCATAAAGACCCAGCACAGCCAAAAATAAAATTAAAAAAATCATTTGACTGTATTTGTGTGGGTGTGTCTCTGGTCTCTCTATGCTGTCCCATTGATTGATGTGTTTATTCTTCCACCAATTCACACAGAAATACGTACTTTGATGTTCAAAGCAGCTATCTTCATAATCACCCAGAATGGAAACAGTGCAAATGTCCAGCAGGTGAATGGATAAATAAGCTGTGGAACATCCACAGCAATAAAAAGAAATGAACCATTGATTCCCACAACAACTTGAATAAGTTTCAAAGGCACTGAGAAAGTGAGATGAAACTATCCTACCTACACTTGTTACAAGCCACAGAGAAACGCAAAGTACATGGGAATTTACTGAATGCTTTGCAGACGTGCTTGCGATTTGTCCCCTAGAAAGTAGCTCCTGGGAGACAGTTTTGAAGTGCTTGCAGGAGTGCCATGGTCTAGGCCACAGGAAGTTCACTCTTTCTGTACATTCTACCAGGACCTCCACATGCATCACGAGTCATGCACGTGGAGGGCTGTCTCACATTCATGACCAATTCCCCAAACCAGTACTGAAGTGCCTTTCATCACAGACAGGAAGATGGGCACCCCTTAGTGCTCCCACTTGCTCTGCCAAAAGTGGGAAGGCTGAATCAGGCTAAGGAGGCAAGAGTGGGGACTGGCAGCCACCTTTCGTTTTCCAACTAGAGAGAAAGCTCAAAGTGCAAAATACTGACGAGACAGCCCTTGGAAAGAAAGAACCTGACATGCTGGTCTTGTACTCTATTCATTGAAGGACTCAGTTAAGGTGTGGATGACTGATCTGTTTCAGGCTGGAAGACTGTTGGCTGCTGGAATTGAAGGGAAATTTACCACAGAGAGAGGCAAGAGAAAATCAGCCTGTCGAAAGAGGCAGAAGACACTGGGGTTTTGTTGGTACAGGTAAGACTGCAGGAGCAAGGGATGTGCTGGGAGGCATTTTACCTGTCCACCAAGAATGCAGAATTCCTGGAGCTTGTTTGGTTTGAAGAATCTTCTGAAAATTAACACTGTCCTTCTCAGAGGTTAAAGCATCTGCGTCTAATGCAGGAGACCTGGGTTCGATCCCTGGGTTAGGAAGATCCCCTGGAAAGGGAAATGGCAACCCACTCCAGTATTCTTGCCTGGAGAATCTCATGGACAGAGGACCCTGGTGGGCCACAGTCCACGGGGTCACAAAGAGTCGGATACGACTGAGTGACTTCACTTTCATTATAATAAATGCCCTAATTAATATTCTTGAGCATGTTATCTTAGTATACTTGCTCCATAAAGTTAGGTTATAATGATTCAACATTTAATAGTTAAACTAGTCAATGTATTGTGTCCTAGTTTTTGATGATGAAGATTTTTAGATATCCTTTGATGCCCATCATTTACTGAAGTCAACAAAGCAAAACCCTTTTACATATAAGAAAAGTTCCTGCTTAATAGTTCCATAGCATGTTCTTCACATTCCTACTAGAGCATATGCCACAATGACTGAATAATGTGTTGTTTCCTCTAGACTGAAAACTGTTATAATTCATACATGATGTTAAATGTATCTTTATATTCTCAGTTGACTGAGTTTCTGGTGCTTAGTAGGCACTTGCTCAATGAATTAATTGTTGAAGGAATTTTGAACTTGTCAATTCTGTCACTGAAAAGCTAACTTACTGAATTTATGAACATCACCTTCAGTTCGGTCCAGTTGCTCAGTCGTGTCCAACTCTTTGCGACCCCATGAATCGCATCACGCCAGGCCTCCCTGTCCATCACCAGCTCCCGGAGTTCACTCAGACTCATGTCCATCGAGTCGGTGATTCCATCCAGCCATCTCATCCTCTGTCGTCCCCTTCTCCTCCTGCCCCCAATCCCTCCCAGCATCAGAGTCTTTCCCAATGAGTCAACTCTTCGTGTGATGTGGCCAAAGTACTGGAGTTTCAGCTTTAGCATCATTCCTTCCAAAGAAATCCCAGGGCTGACCTCCTTCAGAATGGACTGGTTGGATCTCCTTGCAGTCCAAGGGACTCTCAAGAGTCTTCTCCAACACCACAGTTCAAAAGCATCAATGCTTTGGCACTCAGCCTTCTTCACAGTCCAATTCCCACATCCATACATGACTACTGGAAAAACCATAGCCTTGACTAGACAGACCTTTGTTGGCAAAGTAATGTCTCTGCTTTTGAATATGCTATATATGTTGGTCATAACTTTCCTTCCAAGGAGTAAGCGTCTTTTAATTTCATGGCTGCTGTCACCATCTGCTGTGATTTTGGAGCCCCCCAAAATAAAGTCTGACACTGTTTCAACTGTTTCCCCACCTATTTCCCATGAAGTGATAGGACCAGATGCCATGATCTTTGTTTTCTGAATGTTGAGCTTTAAGCCAACTTTTCCACTCTCCTCTTTCACTTTCATCAAGAGGCTTTTTAGTTCCTCTTCACTTTCTGCCATAAGGGTGGTGTCATCTGCATATCTGAGGTTATTGATATTTCTCCCGGCAATCTTGATTCCAGCTTGTGCTTCTTCCAGCCCAGCATTTCTCATGATGTACTCTGCATATAAGTTAAATAAGCAGGATGATAGTATACAGCCTTGACGTACTCCTTTTCCTATTTGTAGAAAGTGAAGAAGAACTAAAAAGCCTCTTGATGAAAGTGAAAGAGGAGAGTGAAAAAGTTGGCTTAAAGCTTAACATTCAGAAAACGAAGATCATGGCATCCGGTCACATCACTTCATGGGAAATAGATGGGGAAACAGTGGAAACAGTGTCAGACTTTATCTTCTTGGGCTCCAAAAGCACTGCAGATGGTGATAGCAGCCATGAAATTAAAAGACGCTTACTCCTTGGAAGGAAAGTTATGACCAACCTAGATAGCATATTCAAAAGCGGAGACATTACTTTGCTGACTAAGGTCCATCTAGTCAAGGCTATGTTTTTTCCAGTAGTCATGTATGGATGTGAGAGTTGGACTGTGAAGAAGGCTGAGTGCCGAAGAATTGATGCTTTTGAACTGTGGTGTTGGAGAAGACTCTTGAGAGTCCCCTGGACTGCAAGGAGATCCAACCAGTCCATTCTGAAGGAGATCAGCCCTGGGATTTCTTTGGAAGGAATGATGCTGAAGTTGAAACTCCAGTACTTTGGCCACCTCATGGGAAGAGTTGACTCATTGGAAAAGACTCTGATGCTGGGAGGAATTGGGGGCAGGAGGAGAAGGGGACGACAGAGGATGAGATGGCTGGATGGCATCACTGACTTGATGCACGTGAATCTGAGTGAACTCCGGGAGTTGGTGATGGACAGGGAGGCCTGGTGTGCTGTGATTCATGGGGTCACAAAGAGTCAGACATGACTGAGTGACTGAACTGAACTGAACTGAACTGACCCGAACCAGTCTGTTGTTCCATGTCCAGTTCTAACTGTTGCTTCCTGATCTGCATATAGGTTTCTCAAGAGGCAGGTCAGGTGGTCTGGTATTCCCATCTCTTTCAGAATGTTCCACAGTTTATTGTGATCCACACAGTCAAAGGCTTTGGCATAGTCAATAAAGCAGAAAGAGATGTTTTTCTGGAACTCTCTTGCTTTTTCGATGATCCAGTGGATGTTGGCGATTTGATCTCTGGTTCCTCTGCTTTTCTAAAACCATCACTGAGCCTCTAATCTGAACTCATTGGGCAGAGATTTGTGACTGACCAAACCTAGAATCTAATCCCCACTTGCCTCATGTCCCTATCATATGTGAGTGTCCATTCTAAGTAGAAGCCTCCCTAGTAACTTACCCTTTTCATACTGTTCATGGGGGTCTCAAGGCAAGAATACTGAAGTGGTTTGCCATTCTCCAGTGGACCATGTTTTGCCATGTATGTATGTAGTATGGATGTAGGTGTAGTATGGACATAGTATGTAGTAGTCATGTCTGGATGTGAGCGTTGGACTGTGAAGAAGGCTGAGCACCGAAGAATTGATGCTTTTGAACTGTGGTGTTGGAGAAGACTCTTGAGAGTCCCTTGGACTGCAAGGAGATCCAACCAGTCCATGCTAAAGGAAATCAGTCCTGAATATTCATTGGAAGGACTGATGCTGAAGCTGGAACTCCAATCCTTTGACCACCTGATGCTTAGAACTGACTCATTTGAAAAGACCCTGAATCTGGGAAAGATTGAAGGCAGGAGAAGGGGATGACAGAGGATGAGATGGTTGAATGGCATCACCAACTCAGTGGACATGAGTTTGAGTGAACTCCGAGAGTTGATGATGGACAAAGAGGCTTGGCGTGCTGCTGTCCCTGGGGTCGCAAAGAGTCAGACACAAGTGAGCGACTGAACTGAACTGAACTGAACTGAACTGAGTTACTTACCCTCTTTTATATTTTCAGGCCTATTATCAACATTCTGTTCAGCACTTCTCCTTTTTTAATTAATATTTCTTATTGAAGTATAGTTGATCACTACTTCTCTTTATTCCATCTTTTCCTTTTCCCTTTAGTATTCAAATCTTGTAAATGGAACTACTTAATCTCCATTCAGTAATCCATTTACCATTTGCTAAAGTCAGAAACTTGTCATTCAAAGCACTTTCTAATTTTGTCAGTTCCTATATGCAATCAATCACCAACTCCTGATGATTTTTCCCTCCCAAATGTTTTTTGAATCTGTTCTAGTTATACAGGAGGTCAATGAGAAAGCAAAAAATGCTTTCTCTGTTTGGATGGACTAGTAGCAGAGTGAACAGCTACATATATAACCAAAAAGAAAAATGAGCCTCCTTAGGAAGGGCTAACTATGACATTTTTGGAGAAAAATGGATCCTCCCATTGGATGGTGAGGAAAGAAGATAACATTTACTCTGCAGCCTATGTGGTGACATACCACAACTGGATGAAGGTCACAACTGATTGACTGATTGACTAAATCCAATAGTACTTAACTCAGTAGTCCTGTTGTATCACCATCAGTTCAGTTCAGTCTCTCAGTTGTGTCCAGCTCTTTGTGACCCCATGGACTGCAGCATGCCAGGCCTCCCTGTCCATCATCAACTTCCAGAGTTTACTCAAACTCATATCCATTGAGTTGGTGATGCCATCCAACCACTGCTCCTCTGTCATCCCCTTCTCCTCCCACCTTCAATTTTTCCCAGCATCAGGGTCTTTTAAAATGAGTCATTTCTTCCCATCAGGTGGCCAAAATATTGGAGTTTCAGCTTCAACATCAGTCCTTCCAATGAACACTCAGGACTGATTTCCTTTAGGATGGACTGGTTGCATCCTAAGGGATACAGTCTCTTGCAGTCCAAGGGACTCTCAAGAGTCTTCTCCAACACCACAAAAGCATCAATTCTTCGGCGTTCAGCTTTCTTTATAGTCCAACTCTCACATCCATACATGACTACTGGAAAAACATTAGTCTTGACTAAACAGACTTTTGTTGGCAAAGTAATGTTCCTGCTTTTTAATATGCTATCTAGGTTGGTCATAACGTTCCTTCTTTAAGGAAAATAAATAAAGTAACCTTGATTGTGTTCAAATAGCATAACATACTGTGTGTTCTTGGGCAAGTTAACACCTTTTTTTTCAGAGCTCCTGTGAAAATGCTGTTGAGTATATTCAATATATGCTAGGTGCAGTTCCTGGAATATAATTGGACCTAAAAAAAATTTATAGCCGTTGTTGTTAATAATAGTACTATCAACAAACATGATTACAAAGTATAAACTTTTTAGCATAATTATTTAAAAACCTTAGTGATTAAAAAGTTACTCAGTTCCAACGTATCACACAGCAAAGCTATGGGCAACTCTCTTTGGTTGCTCAGATTGATTTTACTGACCTCCTTGTATATTCTGGCACTTAAAAATATGCAGTTTGAAGAAGACATTGAAACATTGTGATTCAAGAAACAGAAAATAAATAAAGGGAGTGTGTTACATTACTTGTGATGTGCATGAGAGTAAGTGGGAATGTTATATTTAATTGGGGCACTGTAGAAAATGAGTTACTGTGTGCTAAGTTGCTTCAGTCACGTCCAACTCTTTGCAACCCCATGAACTGTCACCTGCCAGGCTTCTCTGTCCATGGGGTTCTCCAGGCAAGAATATTGGAGTGGGTGGTCACATCCTCCTTTAGGGGATCTTCCTGGCCCAAGAATTTAACCCACATCTCTTATGTCTCCTGCATTTGCAGGCAGGTTCTCTACCACTGTGCCACCTGGAAAGCCATGAGTTCCTTAGTACAACTCCAGTCTTTTCAGACCAAATTAAAGTTTACTAAATTTCTGAATAATGAAACATTCTTTTGTGAATCACTAAACAGAAAAGTTTCAGGGGGAAAAGAGTTTCAGGGATTGTTAAACTGAGGGAGATGAGTAGCTGGACACTAGAGTCAACATTTCATATAAGAAATATGTTACTAGTGACTGAAACTTCATATTCAGAAACATAAAGCCACAAAAGTTTGCAAAAGTATATTAATATTAAAATGTAATTCCACTGTAGCTAGGATCAATTTGTAGGTGTCTTAGAAAAAATACAGTGATGCCAAGACAGGAAGAAAAGTTACTTACCCTTCATGATAAGACTAATTATGGACAAAGCTGGGAATAAATACTGAGTCTGTATCTTCTCACTGATGCTTTTTCCTTTACATGGAATCAAAACCCAGGGGCCTGATCCTGAGAATCCTACTATATACAAAGTTAAATGCTGAAACTCCCTTTGCTCCCTTCCTGAATTACTCAAAAGAAACAATTATAGCAACAGGGCACTTCTGTTGGGAAATGTGATAGTCAATGAAAAGAATTACAGCCCTATAATCAATCATGGAGACATGAGCCTTATTTGACATACTGATATTTTCATCAAGAGCTACATGAGAGACCTCAGTCTACCCAAGGCAGCCAGATCTTTCACTTGCCTCACCCAGAAGAGACAATTCAACAGAGCTTTATATTTTGGTTACTTTTTCTATAGAATAATTGAAAGAAATGGGATATAAACCTCATGAGGAGATTTCAATAAGGAAGGGTGCAGGTGAATGAAGGGAGGGGGAGTGTTGTTGAGACTCCCCAGCGTGCAATTAAAGTTTCATTTTAGAGATTATTGCAAAGTCTTCAGAGTCCTCTTGGGCTGGTTTATGACTCCCTCAAGACATCCTTTTCTTATCCAAAGTTTTCATATAGTTTAGGTTAATTTGGCTCCCAGAGTGAAGACAGGGATAATGTCTTAAGGCAATGCTGAGCTGTCTGTGTGTGAAGATTTACAGAGAATTTCTTTTTGTTTTCAAGGAACATTTGTTTTTCTATAAAATATAAAGAATATTCACAATTATATTGTATATATTCTATGAGAGTGTATTTTCTTTACAATTATAAATTCTTGTTTCCAGTCCTCAATTACCGACAGACTATTACTTTTCCATTTGTTCTGTTTGTTCTTTGTTCCTTTGTTTCTCCTTTTTTGTTTTCTTTTGGATTATTCAAGCACTTTTATTATTTTATTTTCCTACATTTTTGATGATTTTAAACTATTTTTATTGTGGTAAAATAAATATATAACATAAAAATGATCATCTTAACCACTCTAAGTGTACAGTTCTGGACATTAACTACATTCATATTGTTATGCACCCATCACCAGCATTCATCTCCAGAACGTTTTCATTATCCCAAACTGAAATTTCAATGCCCATTAAATAATAACTTCCCATTCCACTTTCCCCTAGCCCCTGGCAACCAACTGTTAGAATTTTTATCTTTGAATTTTATTACTCTAGGAAACATATAAGTGGAATCACACAAAATTTGTCATCTGTGATTGGCTTATTTCACCTATCATATTGTCTTCAAGGTTTATTCATGTTTTAGAACATGTCAGAATTTCCTTCCAAAGGTTGCATTGTTTGTGTATATAAAATTTTATTTATCTATTCATATCTGAAGAACACTTCGGTTGCTTTCACCATTTCACTATTATGAATATTGCTGCTGTGACTATGAGTCTAAAGTATCTGCTTGATTCCTTGCATTCAGTTCTTTTGTATATATACCCAGAAGTGGAATTGCTGAATCACTGATAATCCATGGCTTTTAGAAACTGCTGTACTATTTTCCACAGAGGCTGAACCATTTAATATTCCCACCAGCAGTGTACAAGTACTCTAATTTCTCCAGATTCTTGACAGTTTTTGCTGTTTGCTTTTATAATAACCCAGAGATCAAATTGCCAACATCCATTACATAAAAAGCAAGAGAATTCTGGAAAAACATCTACTTCTGCTTCACTGATTTTGCTAAAGCCTTTGTGTGGATCACAACAAACTGTGGAAAATTCTTAAAGAGATAGGAATACCAGACCACCTTACCTGCCTCCTGTGAAACCTGTATGCAGGTCAAGAAGAAACAGAACCAGCCATGGAACAATGGATTGGTTCCAAATTGGGAAAGGAGTACATCAAGGCTGTATATTGTCACCCTGCTTATTTAACTTATATGCAGTACATTATGGAAAATGCCAGGCTGGATGAAGTACAAGCTGGAATGAAGATTGCAAAGAGAACTATCAATAACCTCAGATATGCAGATGACACCACTCTTCTGAAAGAAATTGAAGAACTCAAAAGTCTCTTGATGAAAGTGAAAGAGGAGACTGAAAAAGTTGGATTAAAACTCAACATTCCAAAAAATGAAGATCATGGCATCTGGTCCCATCACTTCAAGGCAAATAGATGGGGAAGCAATGGAAGCAGTGAGAGACTTTATTTTCTTGAGCTCTGAAATCAATGTGGACGGTGACTGCAGCCATGATATTAAAAGACACTTGTTCCTGGGAAGAAAAGCGATAACAAATCTAGACAGCATATTAAAAATCAGAGACATTGCTGTGCTGACAAAGGTCTGTATAGTCAAGGCTATGGTTTTTCTAGTAGTTATATATGGATGTGAGGGTTGGACCATAAAGATGGCTGAACACCAACGAGTTGATGCTTTCAAGCTCAATTCTCAAGAAGACTCTTGAGAGTCCCTTGGACAGCAAGGAGATCAAACCAGTTAATCCTAAAGGAAATCAATCCTGAATATTGATTGGAAGGACTGATGCTGAAGCTGAAGCTCCAATACTTTGGCTACCTGATGTGAAATGTGGACTCATTGCAAAAGACCCTGATGCTGGGAAAGATTGAAGGCAAGAAGAGAAGGGGATGACAGAGGATGAGATGATTGGATGGCATCACTGACTCAATGGACATCAGTTTGAACAAACTGCGAGATGGTGAAGGACAGAGAAGCCTGGCATGCTGCAGTGCATGGGGTCACAAAGAGTTGGACATGACTGATCGACTGAACAACAACAAAGAATATTCCTCTAGAGAGTGAAGACTGCCATCATATCCTGCCCACATAATGGGGTGTCACTCCTGGATCTTGCTTCAGACACGTAAGCTGCCCCAGCCATTGATCATTGATGTCTCTATTGCTGAAAAAATACTCCTTTAGAAAGATATCCTTTGTTTAAAGAGAACTGCATTATTTTTTATTTAAAAAGTAAATCATGCAGTCATGTGGAAAAGAATTTAAAACATTCAAAATAAATCTCTTTTTCTGTCTTCTTCCTCAGACACCAAATTCTACTTATTGAAGCAAACCCTGTAACCAGCCTGGATCTCCTTCAGAAGATGGTCTATACATTTATATTACAGGTATTTACACCCTGCAGCTCACTTATTATTTAATATTTATTTATTTTTGATTGATGATTGGTTTACAATATTGGTTTGATTTGGCATATATCAGCATGAATTAGTCATAGCTGTACATATGTCTCCTCCCTCTTGAATCTCCCTCCATCAGTTCACTTTTTTTTTTTAACTCAATAATGTATCTTGAAGTAATTATGTAACATTACTTATAGAGCTACTTCATATTTTATGAAATTGAAGATATAGTATTCCACTGTATGACTAAACTATAGCTATTAAATAGCTATAACTATTTAATTCAGTTCAGTTCAGTTCAGTCGCTCAGTCATGTCTGACTCTTTGCGACCCCATGAATTGCAGCACTCCAGGCCTCCCTATCCATCACCAACTCCCAGAGTTCACTCAAACTTGTGCATTGAGTTGGTGATACCATCCAGCCATCTCATCCTCTGTCGTCCCCTTCTCCTACTGCCCCCAATCCCTCCCAGCATCAGTCTTTTCCAATGAGTCAGTTCTTTGCATGATGTGGCCAAAGTATTGGAGTTTCAGCTTCAGCATCAGTCCTTCCAATGAACACCCAGGACTGATCTCCTTTAGGAAGGACTAGTTGGATCTCCTTGCAATCCAAGGGACTCTCAAGAGTCTTCTCCAACACCACAGTTCAAAAGCATCAATTCTTCGGTGCTCAGCTTTCTTCACAGTCCAACTCTCACATACATGCATGACCACTGGAAAAACCATAGCCTTGACTAGATGGACCTTAGTCAGCAAAGTAATGTCTCTGCTTTTGAATATGCTATATATGTTGGTCATAACTTTCCTTCCAAGGAGTAAGTGTCTTTTAATTTCATGGCTGCAATCACAATCTGCAGTGATTTTGGAGCCCCCCAAAATAAAGTCTGACACTGTTTCCCCAGGGATCTATTTCCCATAAAGTGATGTGACCAGATGCCATGATCTTCATTTTTTGAATATTGAGCTTTCAGCCAACTTTTCCACTCTCCTCTTTCACTTTCATCAAGAGGCTTTTTAGTTCCTCTTCACTTTCTGCCATAAGGGTGGTGTCATCTGCATATCTGAGGTTATTGATATTTCTCCCAGCAATCTTGATTCCAGCTTGTGCTTCATCTAGCCCAGCATTTCTCATGATGTACTCTGCATGTAAGTTAAATAAGTAGGGTGACAATATACAGCCTTGACCTACTCCTTTTCCTATTTGGAAGCAGTCTGTTGTTCCATGTCCAGTTCTAACTGTTGCTTCCTGACCTGTATACAGGTTTCTCAAGAGGCAGGTCAGGTGGTCTGGTATTCCCATCTCTTTCAGAATGTTCCACAGTTTATTGTGATCCACACAGTCAAAGGCTTTGGCACAGTCAATAAAGCAGAAGTAGATGTTTTTCTGGAGTTCTCTTGCTTTTTCGATGATCCAGTGGATGTTGGCAATTTGATCTCTGGTTCCTCTGCCTTTTCTAAATCCATCTTGAACATCTGGAAGTTCATGGTTCATGTATTGCTGAAGCCTGGCTTGGAGAATTTTGAGCATTCCTTTACTAGTATGTGAGATGAGTGCAATTGTGCAGTAGTTAAAGCATTTTTTGGCGTTGCCTTTCTTTGGGATTTGAATGAAAACTTATTTAATTAGTTTTCCATTAATGGAAACTGACATTTTTCTCAACATTTTGCTATTACAACAATGATACAATGAACATTTTTACACTTTCATAATTTCCTATATGTGTGAAAAAAGCCATAGGCTTAGCACCTTAGAAGCTGCATTGCTGGGTTCCAGGGCATAGGCCTTTTAAATTTTGACTGTCCTAAATACAGTGTAAAACTTATACTCCCACCAACTAAGTGTGAGAGAACCCATTTCACATTCTCAACCATGCAGTGTGTTATCAAACTTCCTGATCTTTGTCACTCCCCAGGTTAAACATGAGATACTGTCTAATGATATTCTCTATTTATTTTTTTATGAATGGATTAGTGATATTTCTATATGTTTAAGAATCTTTCCTATTTGTTACTTGTTTGTATCTTTTTGCTTATTTTCCTATTATGATGTTCTGTTCTCTTACTGTTTATAGAGCTTTATATATATTAAGGAAACAATATATAAATGGCAAATCATTGAGATTATTCAAGGGGAAATAATTGAGAAGTTCTAAAGTTAAAAATATAGGATTGCTTACTGAAAAGAAAAGGCAGATGAAAAGAGTGGTGGATAGGACACTTTTATTTTTTTACCATTAAAATATTATCCCTAGAAAATCACTCCTGAAACCCAGTTCTCATTTTCTTCATCTGCAGAATCAGGTAGCTGAATTGATGAACATATACAATAATAGAATAACTTTTCTTTCAGGATCTAGGAGGTACTTCAAGGAGAGCTAGTCCAAGTTATTAATAAAAATCCTGAGTAAACAATTTTATTGATCTGTAATTCCTTTTCATTATAGGGAACTGGAATGCAAAAGTAGGATCAAGAAATACCTGGAGTAACAGGCAAATCTGGCCTTGGAGTACAGAATGAAGCAGGGCAAATTTTAATAAAGTCTTGCCAGTAGAACGCACTGGTCATAGCAAACACCCTTTTCCAACATAAGAGAAGATTCTACATAGGGACATCACCAGATGGTCAATACTGAAATCAGATTGATTACATTCTTTGCACCCAATAATGGAGAAGCTATATACAGTCAGCAAAAACAAAACTGGGAGCTGACTGTGGCTCAGATCAGGAACTCCTTATTGCCAAATTCAGACTGAAATTGAAGAAGGTAGGGAAAACCACTAGACCATTCAGGTATGACCTAAATCAAATCCCTTATGATTATACAGTGGAAATGACAAATAGATTCAAGGGATTAGATCTTACAGACAGAGTGCCTGATGAGCTATAGATAGAGGTTCGTGACATTGTACAGGAAGCAGTGATCAAGACCATCCCTAAGAGAAAGAAATGCAAAAAAGGCAAAATGGCTGTCTGAGGAGGTCTTACAAAGAGCTGTGAAAAGAAGAGAAGTGAAAGGCAGAGGAGAAAAAGAAAGATATACCCATTTGAATGTAGAGTTCCAAAGAATAGCAAGTAGAGATAAGAAAACCTTCCTCGGTGATCAATGCAAATAAATAGAGGAAAACAACAGAATGGGAAAGACTAGCGACCTCTTCAAGAAAATTAGAGATACAAGGGAACATTTCATGCAAAGATGGGCACAATAAAGGACAGATATGGTATGTACCTAACAGAAGCAGAAGATATTAAGAAGAGGTGGCAAGAATACACAGAACTGTACAAAAAAAGATCTTCATGACCCAGATAATCACGATGGTGTAATCACTCACCTGGAGCCAGACATCCTGGAATGTTAAGTCAAGTGGGCCTTAGAAAGCATCACTACAAACAAAGCTAGTGGAGGTGATGGAATCCAGTTGAGCTATTTCAACTTCTAAATGATGATGCTGTGAAAGTGCTGCCCTCAATATGCCAGCAAATTTGGAAAACTCAGCAGTGGCCACAGGACTGGAAAAGGTCAGTTTTCATTCCAATCCCAAAGAGAGGCAATGCCAAATTCTCTAACTACCACACAATTGCACTCATCTCACTTGCTAGCAGAGTAATGCTCAAAATTCTCCAAGCCAGGCTTCAATAGTACATGAACCATGAAATTCCAGATGTTCAAGATGGATTTAGAAAAGGCAGAGGAACCAGAGATCAAATTGCCAACATCCGCTGGATCATGGAAAAAGCAAGAGAGTTCCAGAAAAACATCTACTTCTGCTTTATTGACTGTGCCAAAGCCTTTGACTATGTGGATCACAATAAACTGTGGAACATTCTGAAAGAGATGGGAATACCAGACCACCTGACCTGCCTCTTGAGAAACCTGTATACAGGTCAGGAAGCAACAGTTAGAACCGGACATGGAACAACAGACTGCTTCCAAATCGGGAAAGGAGTAGGTCAAGGTTGTATATTGTCACCCTACTTATTTAACTTACATGCAGAGTACATCATGAGAAACGCTGGGCTGGATGAAGCACAAGCTGGATCACCAGGAGATATATCAATAACCTCAGATATGCAGATAACACCACCCTTATGACAAAATGTGAAGAAGAACTAAAGAGTCTCTTGATGAAAGTGAAAGAGGAGAG
The DNA here is from genome assembly GCF_014754425.2 of Oryx dammah. Taxonomy (NCBI): domain Eukaryota; kingdom Metazoa; phylum Chordata; class Mammalia; order Artiodactyla; family Bovidae; genus Oryx; species Oryx dammah. Next base: position 75,395,826 of record NW_024070210.1, on the reverse strand, counting down.
TGAAAAAGTTGGCTGAAAGCTCAACATTAAAAAAATGAAGATCATGGCATCTGGTCCCATCACTTCATGGAAAACAGATGGGGGAAACAGTGCCAACAGTGACAGACTTTATTTTTTGGGCTCCAAAATCACTGTAAAAAACAATAAAACAAAATCACTGCAGATGGTGACTGCAGCCATGAAATTAAAGGACACTTACTCCTTGGAAGGAAAGTTATGACCAACCTAGATAGCATATTAAAAAGCAGAGACATTATTTTGCCAGCAAAGGTCTGTGTAGTCAAAGCTATGGTTTTTCCAGTAGTCACGTATGGATGTGAGTGTTGGACTATAAAGCAGCCGAGCGCTGAAGAACTGATGCTTTTGAACTGTGGTGTTGGAGAAGACTCTTGAGGGTCCCTTGGACTGCAAGGAGATCCAACCAGTCTATCCTAAAGGAAATCAGTCCTGAAAATTCATTAGAAGGACTGATGCTGAAGCTGAAACTCTAATCCTTTGGCCACCAGATGCAAAGAACTGACTCATTTGAAAAGACCCTCATACTGGGAAAGATTGAAGGCAGGAGGAGAAGGAGATGACAGAGGATGAGATGGTTTTATGGCATCAATGACTCAATGGACATTAGTTTGAGTAAGCTCTGAGAGTGGTGATGGACAGGGAGGCCTGGTATGCTGCAGTCCATGGGGTGGCAAAGTGTTGGACTTGACTGAGCGACTGAAATGAACTGAACTGAACAATTCCTGAGCACCTCTCCCTTAAAAGAATTAGGCCTAAATTGTCTCTGGGTTACTGGTTTTCCTTATTTTATTGAAATCAACCCTTCTCCTTGCCCACCTTGTTTGCAGGGTAGAACACTCAGGAATCTGGAGGTGCTTGCAGTGAAAACAAAATCAGGCTTTTGCATGTTTATGCCAGTCCCTGTATTCACTTGTCTCTGATTTGTGGGTTTTTGCATGATTATGCTACAAAATCATCTTCTGAAAGTGAGGGGAGAAGTGAGAAAGTATGGAACTTAGCCGTAATAGAAAACAACTTTTGGTTATAGTCATGACTAATCAGCTTGGATTAAACTTACCCTTCTACTAAAAGTAACTACAAAATCTGGAGAAATGACATAAAACAAGCCTTTGAAGGCACTAAAGAGAAGTCCACAGACATGACTTCAGGGGCTATAATTCCAGGGAAGAGAGGAATAAGAAGAGGAGCTCCACATTTACCTTGAGTGTTTCTCCCCTAGGATGATAATCACTGCGTTGGGGAGTATGGGGACATGGAGGTATCTGAGAAAGAACAGCGAGAAGGAAGAATAAAGTCTCAACAGAAAGCAGTAGTTTCATTGAACTAAGGATATAAGGGATTTGGTGTTTGTGGCTGCCAGAGAAACTGGTGTTTGAGAAAAAATACTGGAGACAGGAGGACCACAGAGAAGTGAGGGTCAAAATGTGATGTAGTTTCCTTTCTAGGCATTTTTTGATTTCTCAGTCATTTATGTGCAAGATGAGATTTCAAGAAGTCTAGCAGGAAGAAGAAACTGGGAGTTTAAAGAGCTGAGTAGAGGTCTTAGGAGTCATGGGTTTCAGAATATAGGCATAGAAAGTCAGGGCTCTCTAAGGTGAAGGTGTCCTGAAAACAGTTCAGGTGTGAGATTGAAATCTCAGAATGGTCATGTTCCTGACTAAGGATCACATCCCAGAAGTAAGAGCAAAGCTGTTTTAGACTATTTTTATTACACCTTAAAATAAATACTCCTTAAATGAGATCAAAGTGATCTATTTTATTCTATCTTCTGGTAAAAGAAAACTTTCTTTACTACATTATTAAAAACATTTTAAAATATAATGTTCAGCATTTGGTAAAAAATGAGGTATATAAGAAACAGGACAAAAAAAAAAAAAAAACAAACAAGAAAGAAACAGGACAAATGAGCAAGAACCAAGAGAATAAATAAGCAACAGATACGTGTTCACAGGTGACTGGAATTTTAGTCAATATTAGGATGAATGATTATCCAAAGAAAAAAACACATTTTTTTAAAACCTGAAAATGAGGTAAACACAATTTAGGTCTCTAATTGCTCATGAACTCTTTCGATTAACACTTTTTATAGTCTAAGAAATTTCTGCAGGGCCTTTTTCATATCTTTGTTTCTAAGACTATATATTACAGGGTTAAGAAGTGGCGTCACAGCAGAATAAAACAGAGTCACGATCTTCTGCATCCCAGCTTCATGCTCAGATGTTGGGCTCCCGTACATTACGAGGACTGAGCCATAGAACAGTGAGACCACAGCCAGATGAGACCCGCAGGTGGAGAAAGCCTTTTTTCGCCCAGCTGCTGAAGGGACTTTCAATACAGCTCTCAGGACCAGAGCATAGGACCCCATGATGAAGAGAAAAGGAATGATGAGGGGCACAGGACTTAAGGTGGAGAAGGCAAGCTCCATCACAGGAGCTTTTTTGCAGGTGAGTGCTAGAAGAGGACCTGGGTCACACAGGAAGTGGTCAATGATCCTGGATCCACAGAAAGACATTTGGGAGATGATGATGATGGGAATCAAGAACCAGAGAAAACCAAGTACCCAGCAGCTGGTTACGAGATTGGCACAGAGACGTCCAGTCATGAGAGTGGGGTAGTGTAGAGGCCAGCAGATGGCAAGGTATCGATCGAATGCCATAATAGCCAAGAAAAAGCATTCTGTAGAACCCAAGGAAAAGAAAAAGTAAAACTGGAGAAAGCACCCAGAGAAGGAGATGAGTTTGTTGTCAGAGAGGAAGTTGGCCAACATGTTGGGGACAGTGGAGGTGACATACCAGATCTCTAGGAAGGAGAAGTTGGCGAGCAGGATGTACATGGGGGTGTGGAGTCTCTGATCCCAGCACACAGCACAGATGATAGAACCGTTGCCCATGAGGGTCAGGAGGTAGACAGCAGAGAAGAGTACAAAGAGGAAAATCTGCCCCTCCCTGGGACAAGGGAAGCCCAAGAGGATGAAGCCAGTGATGGTGCTGGAGGTGTTGGGGGTGTTGGAGATTTTCATGAGTCTGCGAGCTGTGAAAGGACCAGCATATATCAAATGAGTCTGTATAGAGATATGAGGACCCAAATTTATATTTAAATCATCTTGGAAAAGTAAATAGGGATTTGTATATTAATAGCTATTTTCCCCCCTTGTAAACTGGGTTAACTGTTCTCATTCACATTTTCATCATGGATTTAAGAAAATATTTGATCAGAATTGGTAAACTCTTGAAGGAAAGTGTGGTAGAGGTATTTGAACATTAGACTTTGTTCTTAATAGAGAATCTCACTATCTATCTATCTACTACCTAGCTACCTACCATCCTACTGCCTATCTAATTTCTCAGAAAAATAGGGACAGAAAAGAATAATTCTGCTACATATAAAGGTCATTTGTGGTTTCTAAAAATGATTATAAGTCCAGTACTAATTCAGAGGAATGTAGCTTTTTTATGATCAATTAAAAACAATTGTTACTTATAATGCTTAGGTATTTTTGACCAGAGTTGTTCTGCTGGGGTTCCTGAAATTTCATTTAGGGGTAAGCATCTATTTAATAAATGACCCTTCAGATTAAATATTTAAGCACTGTTTTTATTTATTTTTTTGTGATAAAACATTTCAGTGTAGTATTTCTTCCCTTTCCTTTACCCTCACATCTAATTCATCAGCAATTTCTGCTAGTCTGTCTCTAAAATAAGTCTCATGTCCATTCACCTCTCTCTAATTCAAGCCATCATCTTCTTTTCTTCACTGGACCACTGTGTTACTGTCCTAACTGGCTTTCTTGTTTCTCATCCATGTCTCTCTACAATCTGTGATCCATACCATGGCCAGAGTGACTCTTAAGAAAATCAGATCACACAAATTTCAAATAGCTTTCCAATGCACTTAGAATCAAACAAATTTTCAAACTAGGGTCTTTGAATTGACCCTTATTCATATCTCCAAACTCTCCTCATGATTCTGTTAGTCAAATATACCTTTTCTGTGTCTCTCATGCACATGCATACATACAGAAACACACACTCTGTGTGTAAGGGAGATATACACACCCTCTACTAACACAAATACTGAAAATATAAAACAGGGTTCAACAAACAATGGTGTAGCAGGATGTATTCCATATCCTGTGCCCTACTGATGCTACTGCAAGCTGCATGTGTTTGGACTATAATACCTACGCTAGGCAGCATAACAGTAGAGAGGGACTCACTTTGTAATACTCTGCACCAGGGGTCAGCAAATATTTTCTTAGCTATTTTAGTCTTATAGGCCATATAATCTTTATTATAAGTATTCATTTCTGCTGTTGTATGAAAGTAGCCATAGACACAAAACCTAAATGAATGCACATGGCTGTATTCTGATAAAACTTTATGTCCACAGAAATTTGAATTCCATGTAACTTTGATGTATTACAGAACATTAGTCTTCTATGGATTTTTAAATTTAAATTAAAAAGTAAAAATTCTTAGCTCACTGGCTGTACAAAAGCAGGCCATATTTGACCTATTGCCATAATTTGCTGAGCCCTGGTCAATACATTTATAGAGACAGGAAAGCAAAGACATTCATTTTACTGTAGAACAAAGGAAACTCTTTGGTCCATCGTGTGACCTTATTAGAAATGGAGGAGACCTCTAGAGGGCAGCTGGAATCAGCCTGTTCTGCACTCACAGATTTTTTCTGGACCAGTTTAATTACAAAAATTCAGTTTCCAAAGTCATCAGGATCGCCCTTCTCTTTCTGTTTCTTTACACACACACATGCACTGCTTCCTTCCTCCACACAATACTTCAGTAATATAACACTGGCCTTCTTTCAGCTTCTGGAAGCAGCCAAGTACCTTCCTGACTAAGTGTCTTTCTTCTGGTTGGCCTTCATGGTCGCTGTTAATTCCTACTGCTCAGCACACTATGAGGAAGAGGGTATGTACTTTGTATACGTTTTTTTAAGGAAATGACTCTCTACATTGTGAACAATGTAGAGAATATAGACAGATAATATAGAAATATTTACCAATTACTTCATTTGAGCTTCAAATAGCTTGTGAGATGAAATCTTAGGAAATGAATTATACAGGAAAAGGCTCCAAGTGATCTAGGTAATGAGAGTGCTGGCCCAGACTTGAGATGAATCCATTCAAAGAAGTAATGGAAGCTAATGTTCTGTGTGGAAGAATATGTCCCACCACAAGTGGCTTACTCTCTGTTTCTGGACATAATTATGGTCCCCCAGTTGTGGGTGTTAAAATAGGAGAGGAGGAAGATGGAAGGAAATTCTAGGTTCAGCCTCATAACAAAGTAGCTTGCTGGCTCTAGTGGAGTCCTCTATTGTCTATAAACTTTGTTTTCTTAATTTTTAAAATTTTTATTCTCTATTTTTAATTGAAGTATAGTTGATTTACAGTGTTGTGCTAATTTCTGCTGTACAGCAAAGTCACTCAGTTATACACATATATACCTTCTCTTTAGTATTCTTTTCCATTATGGTTTATCACAGGAGATTGGGTATAGTTCCCTGTGCTAAACAATAGGAGCTTATTGTTTTTCCATTGCTTGAAAAATTTGTTCTATATTGTTTACCCATTCTAAATGTAATAGTTTGTATTTACTAACCCCAAACATCCTGTCCATCCCTCTCTCTCCCTCTTCCCCCTTGGCAACCACAACTCTGTTCTTTTTAGCTTTCTTTTCTTTATCTGAGAAAGGAATAGTACTGTATGATTTTTAATTACTTTTCATTAGAGCATGCTTACTCCTATCCCAAGTATACTGCAAGTACAGATGATATCAAGGCTGTGAGATCTGTAAGATCTAGAAGTGATATTGTAGTTACATCTATCTCTTACATGAGAAAATCAGTTGGATAGATTTTCACTTCTACAAGAAGGGAAAAGATCCAGGCCAGTTCCCTCTCAGGGCAGTTTTACTTTGAGAATATGACAATATGCCCTAGAAAATAAGAAAGATGTGAAAAATGATTCTGTGTGTGCCATCATCATTTCATGCTAAACTTAACTAAATTGACTATGGATGAAAAAAAATATTTCTAACAAGATCGTATTGTTTGTTACTTACCCTTAATTAATTTCCTCCTCTGTACAGAGTAGCTGTGGTTTCACATGGCACAAAGGGGACGCTGGAGCTGTCCAGAGAGGCAGGAAGTGTCCCCTGAATTAGTTGTAGGAAGTGCTGTGGCAGAAAGAGTGGGAATATGCAAATAGTGGTGTCAAAGCTGTGTGATGTATACAGGATGTTTGGAATGAGTCATTAACAAAGCCAAACAAGAAAAACTACATACTCACCTGCATTATATCTTGGAAAGGTTGGGTTAAACTCAATCTTGAATAGTCAGGTCATCAGCTATACTATATAAAATGAAGGAAAGACGTTTCTCTGATATTTTACTTTTTCCTCAAGGCTAGTTTAAGAAGGCACAATGGGGTGGAAGCATATTGGCCTGCTATCGCAATAGCACATCCATCTATTTCATTTAGTTTGGTCAGGAGATAGCACACCTGCCCCATGCAATGCAGGAGACCTGAGTTTAATCCCTGGATTGGGAAGATACCCTGGAGAAAGGAGTGTCAGCCCACTCCAGTATTCTTGTCTGGAGAATCTCATGGACAGAGGAGTCTGGCAGGCTACAGTCCATAGGGATGCAAAGAGTTAGACACAAGTGAGTGAGCATGTGCACATGCACACACACACACACACACACACACACACACACACACACACAAGATATAACATGAAAGACCTGGATGAACTTTTTGGCCAATCTAATATCATATATAGTTACAGCAGAGTAAAGGAACTCTTATTTAGAGGGCAGTAGTTTTTCTAACTTTTTAATATTTACTTTCTCCTCTAAGAAAATAGACAAAGAGGGCAATCTAGACCTGAAGTTTCTCTGAATGTCTGGTCTTTCTGGAGAGGAAGGTTGTCCTTCTCTACAGAAACCACCAAGCAGTAAGGCAGTAGAAATAAGGTGACAATCTTTCTGTGTTTGCTGGAGGATGGAGAGATTCTAAGCAGAGGCTCCAGGGAGTGAGGATCCATGAGGATTAATTTACCACTTCCAGGAGAAGATCTGTGTTAGGAGAATGTTCTTTACTAGTTATTCCCTTCCTCTGGGGCCTGCCTTCTCTGGAGACTCTGATCCTTCGATTTTACCTTTGACTCCCAGTAGAGTGGAAAATGTTACTTTTTAAAGCCCCCCAATTCTCAGGGATGGCAAGAGATTTCATCAATGTGTAAGACAACTCAGATTGCCTATCGGGTGTTAGTAAAGTCTATAAAAATAACACAGTATAGTGGCTATGATGTAAGAAATTGTTCCTGGGCCTCTAGTGAATGCTATCAATTATGAGTTTTGGAAACAGAGCCTCCTTTGATTTTCTAGAAAGAAGAGATAGGTGGGCTGAAGGTATGATGTGACCTCAGCCATAGAGGGCTGTGCAGCTCGTTGCCCCAGGAATCCATTCCCTTCCAGGGCCTCTCTGGTTGTTTTACAGATTTTTCCTTTCTCACTTGTGCTTGAGCCCTGTGAGTGTCAAGCAGATATTTTGAGGGTCCACTTCTCAGGTCTGAGAGAGGCCAGAGCAGAACATTCCTTAGCTCTACTTAGGGGTCGCATCAGGGAGTTGGATCTAAGCTTCCTCATCTTGATGGAGTACAGATGTCTTAGCAGAATCCACTTCTTGTCCCTTTCTCTCCAATTTGTGAAGGATTTTCATGGCAAAGACTTATCAGGTCATTTCACTTCCTTGTTTGAACAGCTTTGTTGTTTCCCTCTGTCCACAACATGAGATTCAAAATTGCCAAATAGAAACTTTTGCACTGGAGCCTTAACCTATTGCTATTGTTACCACTGTTGTTTTTAAATTTTTATATTTTTACCTTTTCTCCAGTATTTCCTGTAGAAGTCCTTGTGTCAACAGTCACATCAAATTGCTTAGATACACAGGGGAAGATCATATATTTTTGTTATGTGAATATTATCTTACCCTCTGAAAAGCAGGCAAGAACCCTCTGCATTGATGTGTGAGAGTTAAGCCCTGTGAAGTGAGGATCCCAGGAGATTATTTATTCACGCAGAAGTAGAGAGCTAACTCACTAAATGTTCTCTTTGCCTTATTTTTTTAAACCTTTCCTGTCATTTTCCCCCTCAGCTCAGACAGTTTCTCACAAAATTATGTTTTTAATTTTAATTTTATTTTGAAACATAGTTGGTTAATGATGTTGTGTTAGTTCAGGTATACAGCAAAGTGATTCAGTTATACATATACATGTATCTGTTCTTTTAAAAATTCTTTTCCCATATAGGTTATTACAGAATATTGAGAGTTTCCTGTGCTGTACAGTAGGTCCTTGCTGGTTATCTATTTTAAATATAGCAGTGTGTACATGTTAATCCCAAACTCCCGGTCTATCCCTGCCTGCCACCCTTCTGCCCTGATAATTGTAAGTTCATTCTTTAGGTCTGTGAATCTGTCTCTGTTTTGTAAATAAGTTCATGTGTATCATTTAAAAAATTTTTCCCATATAAGCAATATCATGTGATATTTGTCTTTCTCTGTAAGACTTACTTCACTTACTATGATAATCTTCAGATTTATTCATGTTGCTTCAGATGGCATTGGTTCCTTCTTTTTCATGGCTGAGTAATATTCCATTGTATATGCATATCATGTCTACTTTATCCACTCATCTGTTGATAGACATTTAGGTTGCTTCCATGTCTTGGTTATTGTAAGCAGCACTTTAATGAACATTGGTGTACATGTATCATTTTGAGCCATATTTTTCTCAGGATATATGCCCATGAGTGGAATTATTGGATCATATCAAGATTGAAGGGAGAAATATCAATAACTTCAGATATGCAAATGACACCACCCTTATGGCAGAAAGTGAAGAGGAACTAAAAAGCCTCTTGATGACAGTGAAAGAGGAGAGTGAAAAAGTTGGCTTAAAGCTCAACATTCAGAAAACTAAGATCATGGCATCTGGTCCTGTCACTTCATGGGAAATAGATGGGGAAACAGTGGAAACAGTGTCAGACTTTATTTTGCAGGGGCTCCAAAATCACTGCAGATGGTGACAGCAGCCATGAAATTAAAAGACGCTTCCTTGGAAGGAAAGTTATGACCATCCCAGATAGCATATTGAAAAGCAGAGACATTACTTTGCCAACAAAGGTCTGTCTAGTCAAGGCTATGGTTTTTCCAGTGGTCATGTATGGATGTGAGAGTTGGACTGTGAAGAAAGCTGAGCACTGAAGAATTGATGCTTTTGAACTGTGGTGTTGGAGAAGACTCTTGAGAGTCCGTTGGACTGCAAGGAGATCCAACCAGTCCATCCTAAAGGAAATCAGTCCTGGGTGTTCATTGGAAGGACTGATGCTGAAGCTGAAACTCCAATACTTTGGCCACTGCATGCAAAGAGTTGACTCATTGGAAAAGACTCTGATGCTGGGAGGGATTGGGGGCAGGAGGAGAAGGGGACAACAGAGGATGAGATGGCTAGATGGCATCACGGACTTGATGGATATGAGTTTGGGTAAACTTCGGGAGTTGGTGTTGGACAGGGAGGCCTGGCATGCTGCGATTCATGGGGTTGCAGAGTCGGACACAACTGAGGGCATGAACTGAACTGATGGTAGCTCTATTTTTAGTTTTTAAGGAACCTCCATATTTTTCTCCACAATGGCTGTACCAATTTACATTCCACCAACAGTGTAGGAGGGTTCCCTTTTCTCCACATCTCCTTCAGCATATGTTGTTTTTGGATTTTTGTTGGTGATGGCCTACTGACTGATATGAGGTAACATCTCATCATAGTTTTGATTTAAATTTCTCTAATAATTAGTAATGTTGAGCATCTTTTCATGTGCTTCTTGGCCTTTTGTGTGTCTTTTTTGTATAGATATCTATCCATTTATGTCCTCTGCCCATTTTCTTTGTTGGTTTTTTTTTTTTATGATATTGAGCTACATGAGCTGTTTTTAAATTTTGATGACTAATCCTTTGTTGTTGGCATCATTTGCAAATATTTTCTCCTATTCTGTGAGTGGTTTTTTTTTTTTTTTTTTTTTTTTAGGTTGTTTATGGTTGCAGTTGCTGTGCAAAAGCTTTTGAGTTTAATTGGATCCCATTTTTTTTTGTTTGTTTGTTTTCATTATCATTTTCTGGGAGATGGTGTGAAAAAGATATTCTTCATTTTACGTCAGAATTCTGCCTATGTTTTCCTGTAAGAGTTTTATAGTATTTGGTCTTACATTTAGATCTTTAATCCATTTGAATTTATTTTTCTGTATGTTGTTAAACAATGTACTAATTTCATTTTTTTTTACATGTAGCTCTCCAGTTTCCCCCGCACCATTTATTGATGAGAATGTCTTTCCTTCATTATATATTCATTTGTCCTTTGTCATAGATTAATGACCATAGGTGTGTGGATTTATTTCTGAGCTTTCTATCCTGTTCCATTGATCTATATTTCTATTTTTGTACCAGCACCATACTGTCTCGGTTACTGTAGCTTTGTACTCCAATCTGAAGTCAAGAAGTTGGATTCCTCCAGCTCTGTTATTCTTTCTCAAGATTGCATTTGCTACTTACAGTCTTTTGTGTTTCCATATAAATTTCAAGAATTTTCTTCTTGTATTAAATGTGAAAAAACAGGATGGTTGTATCAGTACAACATGGTTATTTACCCTTGTGATTACGTGCCTGACTGGGAGCTGTGATGTGCTGCTGATGCCTAGCATCATGACAGAGTATCTTACCATGTATCACTAGCCTGGGAAAAGATCATAATTAAAAATTCAAAGTATGGTTTCTACAAAATGAATATTGCTTTCATCCAGTTGTAAAGTTGAAAAATCACAGGTCAAACTATCATTAAGTCATGGGCAGTCAATACTTAATATTGTAGCATTTGGCAATAAAGCATAAAATTGGGGAAAAAAAAACAAAATAGAAAAAGACCTCCACATTACTACTCAAACATTGCCATTTGAAGTATTTTTATACTTTTTTGTATTGTTTTCTGAAGACTGGATTTAACTTTTCTGCACATGTTGCGTTTACAATATTCAGTTCAGTTCAGTTCAGTCACTCAGTCGTGTCCGACTCTTTGCAGCCCCATGAATTGCAGCACACCAGGCCTCCCTGTCCATCACCAACTCCCAGAGTTCACCCAAACTCACGTCCATCGAGTCGGTGATGCCATCAAGCCATCTCATCCTCGGTCGTCCCCTTCTACTCCTGCCCCCAATCCCTCCCAGCATCAGAGTCTTTTCCAGTGAGTCAACTCTTAGCATGCTGTGGCCAAAGTACTGGAGTTTCAGCTTTAGTATCAGTCCTTCCAATGAACACCCAGGACTGGTCTCCTTTAGGATGGACTGGTTGGATCTCCTTGCAGTCCAACGGACTCTCAAGAGTCTTCTCCAACACCACAGTTCAAAAGCATCAATTCTTCAGTGCTCAGCTTTCTTCACAGTCCAACTCTCACATCCATACATGACCACTGGAAAAACCATAGCTTTGACTAGATGGACCTTTGTTGGTAAAGTAATGTCTCTGCTTTTCAATATGCTATCTAGGTTGGTCATAACTTTCCTTCCAAGGAGTAAGTGTCTTTTAATTTCATGGCTGCAATCACCATCTGCAGTGATTTTGGAGCCCCCCATAATAAAGTCTGACACTGTTTCTACTGTTTCCCCATCTATTTCCCATGAAGTGACAGGACCAGATGCCATGATCTTAGTTTTCTGAATGTTGAGCTTTAAGCCAACTTTTCCCACTCTCCTCTTTCACTTTCATCAAGAGGCTTTTTAGTTCCTCTTCACTTTCTGCCATAAGGGTGGTGTCATCTGCATATCTGAGGTTATTGATATTTCTCCCGGCAATCTTGATTCCAGTTTGTGCTTCTTCCAGCCCAGCATTTCTCATGATGTACTCTGCATATAAGTTAAATAAGCAGGGTGACAATATACAGCCTTGAAGTACTCCTTTTCCTATTTGTAACCAGTCTGTTGTTCCATGTCCACTTTTAACTGTTGCTTCCTGACCTGCATATAGGTTTCTCAAGAGGCAGGTCAGTGCTCTGGTATTCCTATCTCTTTCAGAATTTCCCACAGTATACTAATTCACTAAGTTCTTATCAGCCATTTCCCATAAATACTTCCTAATTGTGGCTCAACAGGAAAGAATCAGCCTGTCAATGCAGGAAAATTCCCTGTAGAAGGAAATGGCAACCCACTCCAGTATTCTTGCCTGGGAAATCCCATGGACAAGGAGCCTGGAGGGCTACAGTCCATGGGGTTGCAAAGAGTTGGACACAACTTAGCAACTAAACAGCAACTATACTTATTCACTAAGTTCTTATCAACATTTTCCCATAAACTCCTCCTCCTGCTGCTGCTGCTGCTAAGTTGCTTCAGTCATGTCTGACTCTGTGTGACCCCAGAGACGGCAGCCCATCAGGCTCCCCTGTCCCTGGGATTTTCCAGGCATGAACACTGGAGTGAGTAATAGCTGGATATTATTCAGCTTTAGAGGTACAAGGGGAATTTTCCCCACTTTCACTCAATAACATATATATGTAAATATATACAACTCTGTTACAACAAATTAATAATGATGAAGAGTGTTAGTTTTGGACTCAGGGAGACTTGGTTGAATCCCTGCTTTCTGAGTTGTTATTAGACTGCATTAATAGCAAACTGTTATCTGTTCTCTCCAGGCCTTAGTTTTCTATTCTGTAAAACAGGTGAAATAGTAATGGCTCATATAATGTCATAATGAAGACTAAAAAAGATAGTATATATAAAATGCTTAACTTGGAAGCTTACATATGATAACCTAACATCAGGAGACACCATAGCATAACAGTTTATCGTATGGTTTCTGGAGTCATAGTTCTTTAATTCAACCTGGTTCCAACACTCTTAACTGTTTGGTAAACTTACTTACTCAGTCAAGGCTTAGTTACCTCATTTATAAAAAGATACTGATGGTGTACCTGAGGCTGTACAATTCTTGAATGGCTAAAGTGGAAGTTCATTTCAGGCACATTGTGAGTTAGCTGGATTTAGTAGAAATGCAGACAATAATTTACTTGATTATCATGATACCTCTATAAAGACTCTAATCTTAAATTTCCTCAGTCAAAACCTTCTCAGTAAGAATATGAAACTTGTTCTCAGTCATGTCTTTTACGGAATGAGTATTAACCAAAACTCATGAATAGTTCTTCCTATAGAAGCGTCCTGTGGAAGACTGGTTTATTAATTATATATCTCTAGCCTACTTTAGAAAATGAACATATGTGGTATGCTTAATGCTGTTGTTTAGTTACTAAGTCATGTCTGACTACTTTGTGAGTCCATGGACTGTAGCTCACCAGACTCTTCTCTCCTTGGTATTTCCCAGGTAAGAATATTGGAGTAGGTTGCCATTTCCTTCCCTAGGGAATCTTTCTGACCCAGGTATCAAACTTGGAGATAATTGCATATTATAAGGCTAAATGTAAGAGCACTTTGTATGGAAACATATATAATAGTGATTTGTTTTTTGAAAGATAATGAAAAAATCCTTATATATAATTAAATATTTTTATGTAATTAGGATCTTGGAGAATAGTATGAAGCATGCATTCTAGGTTGTTATTACTGTTGATCTAGTAGAGATAGGATGTGTGAAAACTAGATTGTGGGTGAAGTGATGTAGTAGGGAGTGGTAAGGAGAAAAATAGAGGAGTCTGTTATAAAAACAGCATGTACAATATCCGACTTGTATAAAATCAACTTATATGAGTGTGTGTATGTGTATAAAATAATACATGAAAGATTGTTCACTTAAATATTAATGGTGTTTACCTGAGGGTGATGGGTTTATATAACTTTTAATTTTAAATATTTTTATACTTTTTCTCTTGTTTAATAATTATAATAATAAGCATTTATTATATATTGAGAAAAGATATAGCTACTTTTTTCCTGGTTCTGGCTATGAGAGCCAAGTCATTTTCCTTTTTTTCCCTTCCCATCCCATTTTTTGAAGTTGATGTACTGTTGATTTATATTAGTTTCAGGTGTACAACATCATGATTGAGTATTTTGAATATAATATACTCCATGTAAAGTTGTTATAAAATATTGGCTATACTCCTTGTGCTGTACAATGTATTCTTGTAGCTTACTTTATACAAAGTTCAGTTCAGTTCAGTCGCTCAGTCGTGTCTGACTCTTTGCGACCCCATAAATCACAGCACGCCAGGCCTCCCTGTCCATCACCAACTCCCGGAGTTCACTCAGACTCAAGTCCATCGAGTCGGTGATGCCATCCAGCCATCTCATCCTCAGTTGTCCCCTTCTCCTCCTGCCCCCAATCCCTCCCAGCATCAGAGTCTTTTCCAATGAGTCAACTCTTCGCATGAGGTGGCCAAAGTACTGGAGTTTCAGCTTTAGCATCATTCCTTCCAAAGAGATCCCAGGGCTGATCTCCTTCAGAATGGACTGGTTGGATCTCCTTGCAGTCCAAGGGACTCTCAAGAGTCTTCTCCAACACCACAGTAGTTTGTACCTATTAATACCCTCCCCTTCTCCCTCCTCACTGGTAACCCCTAGTTTGTTCTCCAAATGCATGAATGTGTTTCTGTTTTTTTACATTCATTCAAAATATTCATTCATTTGTTTTAGTTTTGGGATTCCAGATATATATGATAATACTCAGTATTTGTCTTTCTCTGAGTTATTATGCATAATATCCTCCAGGTCCATCTATGTTGTTATAAATGACAAAATTTCATTCTATTTTTAGCTGATTAGTATTCTATTCTATACACACACACACACACACACACACACACCCCTTATCTTCTTTATTCTTTATTCTTTATTCATTCATCTGCACATCTGCACATATCATGGTAGTAGCCTAAGTTCATTGCTGCTAAGAACATTTGGGTGAATTTATGTTTTTGAGTTAGTGTTTTCATTTTCTTCAGATAAACACCCAGGAGTAGAACTGCAAGATCGTATGGTAGTTCTATTTTTAGTTTTTGAGACTCCCTCCGTACAGTTTTCTATAGTGGCTGCACCAGCTTATATTCCTATCAACAGTGTACAAGTGTTCCCCTGTCCTGGCCACCACTGATTATTTATCTTTTTGATGATAGCCATTCTGACCAGCGTGAGGTGATATCTCACTGTGGTTTTGATTTGCATTTCTCTGAGGATTATGTAAGTTGAACATCTTTTCATGTCCTATTGGCCAACTGTATGACTTAATTAGAAAAATATTTATTCATGTCTTGCCCGTTTTCAGCCAAGTTTTCTGTTTTTTATTGTTGAGGTGACTCAGTTCTTTATTTGGATATTAACCCCTTATCTGTTGCATGGTTTGAAGTATTTTCTTCCATTCAGTAGGGTGTTTTCTCATTTTGTTAATTGTTTCTTTTGTTTTGCAGAAGGCTTTGAATTTTATATTGTCCCATTTGTTGATTTTTTCTTTTGTTGTTTGTGCTTTTGGTACGAATATTATTACTACCATTATCTTGTATTAACCTATAATGGAGTGTAATCTACGTTGTTGTTGTTCAGTCACTCAATCATGTCTGACTCCTTGAGACCCCATGGACTGCAGCAAGCCAGGCCTCCCTGTCCTTCACCATCTCCTAGAGCTTGCTCAATCTCATGTCCATTGTGTCAGTGACACCATCCAACCATCTCGTCCTCTGTTGTCCCTTTCTTCTCTTGCCTTCAATCTTTCCCAGCATCAAGGTCTTTTCTAATAAGTCAGCTCTTTGCATCAGATGGCCAAAGTATTGGAGTTTCAGCCTCAGCATCAGTCCTTCCAATGAATGGTCAGGATCGATTTCCTTTAGGACTGACTGGTTTGATCGCCTTGCAGTCTAAGGGACTCTCAAGAGTCTTCTACAACAGCACAGTTCAAAAACATCACTTCTTTGGTGCTCAACCTTCTTTATAGTCCAACTCTCACATTCATTCATGACTACTGGAAAAACCATAGCTTTGACTATCTGGACTTTTGTTGGTAAAGTAATATCTCTGCTTTTTAAATATGCTGTCTAGGTTTGTCAGAGCTTTTCTTCTAAAGAACAAGCATCTTTTGATTTCATGGCTGCAGTCACCATCTGTACTGATTTTGGAGCCCCCCCAAAATAAAGTCTTTCCCTATTTCCAATGGACCAGATGCCATTGTCTTAGTTTTCTGAATGTTGATTTTTAAACCATCTTTTTCACTCTTCTCTTTTACTTTCATCAAGAGACTCCTCAGTTCCTCTTTCCTTTCTGCCATAAGGGTGGTGTCATCTGCATAGCTGAGTTTATTGATATTTCTCCTGCCAATCTTGATTCTAGCTTGTGCTTCATCCAGCCCAGCATTTCTCATGATGTACTCTGCACATAAGTTAAATAAGCAGGGTGACAATATACACCTTGCTGTACTCCTTTCCCAATTTGGAACCAGTCCATTACATATCTAGCTCTAATTGTTGCTTCTGGACCTTCATACAGGTTTTGTAGGAGGCAGGTCAGGTGGTCTGGTATTCCCATCTCTTTAAGAATTTTCCAGAGTTTGTTGTGATCCACACAGTTAAAGGCTTTGGCATAGTCAATGAAGCAGAAGTAGGGGTTCTTCTGGAATTCTCTTGCTTTTTCTATGATCCAATGTATATTGTCAATTTGATCTAGTTCCTCTGCCTTTTCTCCAAGTCCAGCTTGAATATCTGAAAGTTCTTGATTCATGAACTGTTGAAGCCTGGCTTGAAGAATTTTGAGCATTACTCTGCTACATGTGAAATGAGTGCAGTTGTACAGTAGTTTGAACAATGAATGAAATGTGCAGTAGTTTTATAGTGTAACCTGTAAAAATACTGAATTACTATGCTGTACACCTGAAACTGATATAAGATTGCAAATCAACTATATACCAAAGAAAAAATGGCCTAAATCTATTCTCTGTGTTTCTGCTTTTTCATATCTTACTGTAAGTAAACTCCCCTCCCCCGCCCTCGCCTATGCCCCAGGAATCTGGAGCTGCCTGCATTGAAAAAAAGCAGATCTACTTCCTAGATTTGTGTTTGTACCAGTCCCAGTATTCACTCTTCTTTGTTTTGTGGGTTTTTGCATATTTATCTTATAGATCATCTTCTGAAACTGAGAATAGTAATGAGAATGTCTGGAATCTAAATATAAAAGACAAGAATCTCTGACTATGGTCATGACTAAACAGCTTGCATTAAACTAATCATTTTACAAAAAATAACTATAAATCCTTGACAAAATACATAAAAAGAACATTCTAAGGCACTAGAAAGCAGTTAACACAGAAAAGACTTCAGGGGATACAATTCCAAGAAGGGAGCAACAAGGAGATGAGTTTCACATTCACCTTGGGGGTTTTCCCCTGAGGAATAGCAATCAGTAGGGCAGGAAAATGTAGATAGGAAGGCATAAGGAACGATTGGGGTGAAAGAAGAATATTGTCTCAGCAAAAAGCAGTAGATTTTCCTCAGACTGAACTGAGGAAATAAAGGTTTGGTGCTATAGCCAGTAAGGCAGTTGGGGTTTGAGGAACAAATTCTGGAAAAGGAGGACCACAGAGAAGGAAGATCAAAGGGTAATATAATCTCCTTTCAAGGCATTTTTGATTTCTCAACCAGCCATTCATATACAAGATGAGATTTCAAAAAAATCTAGTAGAAAGCAGAAATTGGGAGTCTAAACAGCTGAGAGATGTTTTAGGAGTCATGATTTTTCAGCGTACAAAGATAGGAATTCAGGGATTGCTAAGGTGGAGGTATCCTAAAAACAGTCCAAATTTGCAGCTGAGATCTCAGAAAGGTCATATTCCTGAGTAAGAGTCACATACGAGAAATAAGAGCAAAAGTGGTTTAGGTTATTTTTACAACATGACTCCTTAAATGGGATCAAACTGATCTGTTTTTACTCTATCTGCTACTTGAGGAAAATTTAACCTTTGTTGCATTACTATATCCATTGTCTTTACAATGTCAAAAATATAATGTGCAGCATTCAATTAAAAATACGGAAGCATATGAAGAAACAGGATAAATGATCAAGAACCTATCAAGAATACCAAACTATCAAGAATAGTTTTATGGTTTCAGAAATTTCTTCAGGGCCTTTTTCATATCTTTGTTCCTAAGACTATATATTATTGGATTAAGAAGTGGGGTGACAACAGAATAAAACAGAGTCACAGTCATCTGCATTCTAGCACCATGGTCAGATGCTGGGCTCCCATACATGACCACTGCTGAGCCATAGAACGGTGAAACCACAGTCAGATGAGACCCGCAGGTGGAGAAAGCCTTCCTTTGTCCAGCTGCTGAAGGAGCTTTCAATGCAGCTTTTATGACCAAAGCATAGGACCCCATGATGAAGAAAAAGAGAATGATGAGGGGCACAGGACTTAGAGTGGAGAAGACAAGCTCCATCACAGGAGCTTTTTTGCAGGTGAGTGCTAGAAGAGGACCTGGGTCACACAGGAAGTGGTCAATGATCCTGGATCCACAGAAGGACATTTGGGAGATGATGATGATGGGAATCAAAAACCAGAGAAAACCAAGTACCCAGCAGCTGATCACAAGATTGGTGCAGAGGCATCCAGTCATGAGGGTGGGGTAATGGAGAGGTTGGCAGATGGCAAGATATCGATCGAATGCCATAATAGCCAAGAAAAAGCATTCTGTAGAACCCAAGGAGAAGAAAAAGTAAAACTAGAGAAAGCACCCAGAGAAGGAGATGAGCTTGTTGTCAGAGAGGAAGTTGGCCAACATGTTGGGGACAGTGGAGGTGACATACCAGATCTCCAGGAAGGAGAAGTTGGCGAGCAGGATGTATATGGGGGTGTGGAGTCTCTGATCCCAGCACACAGCACAGATGATAGAACAGTTGCCCATGAGGGTCAGGAGGTAGACAGCAGAGAAGAGCACAAAGAGGAGAATCTGCCCCTCCCTGGGGCAAGGGAAGCCCAGGAGGATGAAGCCAGTGATGGTGCTGGAGGTGTTGGGGGTGTTGGAGATTTTCATGGATCTGGAAAAGACCAGCAAATATCAAATGAGTTTGTATAGAGACATGAGGACTCAGATTTATACTTAAATAATCTTGGGAAAGATATAAGAACTTGCATGCCTGAGTGCTAAGTCACTTTAGTCATGTCCAACTCTTTGCAACCCTAGGGACTGTAGCCCACCAGATTCCTCTGTCCACGGAATTCTCTCGGCAAGAATACTAGGATGGGTTGTCATGCTCTCTTCCAGGGGATCTTCCCAACCCAGGGATCGAAGCTACATCTTTTATGTCTCCTGCATTGACCGGCAGATTCTTTACCACTAGTGCCACCTGGGAAACCCATAAGGGCTTATATCAATAATTTGTATAACATATCAATAATTTTTTCTTGAAAGATGAAATATTGACCTGGGTTTCCTCTTTATTCTCATTTATATTTTCATCTTGGATTCCATAAAATTTCTGGTCAGAATAGATAAACCCTTCTAGTAAAGTGTTGTAGTGGTATTTGAACATTATATAGACTTAATAGAGAAGACTCTTGAGAGTCCCTTGGACTGCAAGGAGATCCAACCAGTCCATTCTGAAGGAGATCAGCCCTGGGATTTCTTTGGAAGGAATGATGCTAAAGCTGAAACTCCAGTACTTTGGCCACCTCATGAGAAGAGTTTACTCATTGGAAAAAACTCTGATGCTGGGAGGGATTGGGGGCAGGAGGAGAAGGGGACGACAGAGGATGAGATGGCTGGATGGCATCACTGACTCGATGGACGTGAGTCAGAGTGAACTCCAGGAGTTGGTGATGGACAGGGAGGCCTGGCATGCTGCGCTTCATGGGGTTGCAAAGAGTTGGACATGACTGAGCGACTGAACTGAACTGAACTGAATAGAGAATATACATATAAGTATATTACCTTTAAGGCTTCCAGGTGGCGCTAGTGGTAAAGAATCCATCTGCGAATGCAGGAGACATAAGAGACAAGGGCTCAATCCTAGGGTCAGGAAGATCCGCTGGTGGAGGGCATGGCAATCCACTCCAGTATTCTTGCCTGGAGAACCCTCATGGATAGAGAAGCCTGGCATGCTACAGTCCATAGGGTCACAAAGAGTCAGACACGACTGAAGTGACTTAGCATATATGCATACAAATATTACATTTAATGGAGTCTATCTATTGATCTATCTACCAACCAACCTACTGGTCTATTGTCACAAAAATGGAATGAATTTCTTCCACTTTTCAAAGAGGTGACATCATGGCAGTTGTGCCAGAAGTTAAGTCAAACTATGTTGCACATTTATACATTATCTTACAGGGTTCTGATTGATTTCAAGATCAATGTGCAAGATTACTTAACAAAAGTATTCTCATTTAGAACAACAGAAAAAGACATGTTGCAGATATGCAAACTTTAAAAGCTACTCTGCCTTGAGATGCTCCTGCTCCAAGTAGTTACTGGACAGACCTATGTTGCCATGTAACATAAATTAATGGAACTTTTTGAGTTACTTCTTCATGTGACTTTTGAAGCAGCCTTTATTTCAAACTAAATGATTTAAATTATTAATTTCATAATGTTTTACACTAATCATCTGTAATCATCAGATTGCAATCATCAGATCAACTAGAGGAAATTAGCCTTGATTTCTATTGTGTTAAAAAGGCAACCCTAGTCATTCACAGTGGACATGTGTGTAAGAATTATTAACAGAGCATGTGAAACAGGTCTGTACTTACCTGGAACAGAGATATGAAGTTTTACAAGCTGCAGTTATTGATATATTTCTATCCCAATGATATGAGCTATGAATATTACTGATAACAAGGAATTCTAAATATTCAAATAGCAGTGGATTTGTAAGGATTCAAAACTAAAATTTTGCTTATCCTCCAGTAACTACTTGGAGCATCTCAAAGCAGAGTAGCTTTTAAAGTTTGCATATCTGCAACATGTCTTTTTCTGTTGTTCTAAGTCAGAATACTTTTGTTAAATAATCTTGCACATTGTTCTTGAAATCAATCAGAACCCTGTAAGATAATGTATAAATGTGCAATATAAAGAAAATCTATATTCCCTACCCTTTGTTCTATTGTAAATCCATATTTTGCTTTTTGAAGTTTGATAGAGGGACTCAGGAAGTCTAATAATTTCCTACCAGAAATATTCAATTTCTGAGAAACCTCCAGGATCAGGAGCAAAAGGTGGTGGCAGCAAGGTGTCATCCCTTCTCATGTAAAGGTGTGGCTGCTTACATGATGTGTTGGAGGAGGAATACAGTTGTGTTGGTTGGAGGCAGGGGAACAAAGCTGTGGCAGAGATTATAATATAATACATATTCTTTAAAAACCCTTTCTGGGTCATTTTAAATAAGATTCCATTATTCCTATCGCATAAGGGATGCTTGAGGCCAATAAAATTCTTGCAGATCTGCCAGATTGTCTTTTAGAGTATATAACTGGACTGGAATAAGATTTAATGGACTCTATTTGGTGAGGGGGAGAGTGCGTAGGTTCTGGTACCTATACCATGCAATTCCATTTACTATCTTTTTCTCTTCTGCTTTTAGGGGTCCAGTAAATTTCTGAGACCACACATTTATTTTTTATAAAGGAGAGTTGAAGGAAGACAGCAGAAGAGTATAATATCTGAGTGACTTTTAAGTCACTCTGTACCAGTTTCACTCATGATCAATGACAGTACTCATTTACCCTTTTTTTGCTTCTTACCCTGGCTTTTGTAGTGTATTTACAAAGTTATATTAGTTGCATGAGCCCATTGATTAGTAAAGAATAAAATTAGGGACTCAAAAGAATAATTCTGCTGTGTGAAAAGGTCCTTAATGAGTTCTAAGTATTCTAGAATCTAAAGATAAATCTAGATTTGCCAACCAGGATTAACCCTAACTTTGCCAGAATCCTTTGCTCCACATTAACACTGCAGGCTGATGCTCATTATGAAATGTCCTAACAAAGTCTGTGTCTGTGCAAAAAAAAAGCATAAGTCTATAATTCTTGTACTGATTCAGAGGAAAGAATTATGATCAATTAAAAACAATTGTTAAGTGTTTTTGACCAGGTTTGCTTTGCTGGTATTCCTGAAATTTCATTTTAGGAGTAAGCATCTGCTCAACAATCATATAACTGACCTCTTCAATTGAATGCTGAATAACTTTTTTGGTACAATTTATGTCAGTGTAGTTTTTCTCCATTATCTAACCCTCACATTGATTCCATCAGAAATTATTGTTAGTTTTTCTCATGTCTAACATTCTCTTGTTTAAGCTATCATCTTTCCTTCCCTGGATCACTGTGATACTGTCCTCACTGGCTTCCTGTTTCACCCTTGCCTCTAGATAGTGTGTTATCCCTGTCATGGCCAGAGTACTCTTTAAAAAAGAAACTCAGATCAGTCCCTTTTCTTGTGCGCATACTTCACTTAGCTTCCCAAAGCACTGAAAATAAAATCTTCAAACCACACTATTAGATGACCCCTTGTAGCATCTCCAACCTCATCTCCTGACTGTATTAATCAATCATATAATACTATATCTCTCAAACACATACATACACACACACACACACACACACACACACATAGAAACACATTCTGTTTTGCAAAGGACTCTGAATTTAATATAACTCTGACGTGTTATATTAACAGTTTCTGACTAACAGAAAGTTAGTCTTCTATTGATTTTTTGATTTAAATTCAAAATATAAGAATTCTTAGCTCACTGTCTATACAAGAATGAGCAGCAGGCCAGATCTGGACCATTGGCCATAATCCTGTTCCATGCATTTTTAAGGATAGGAAAGCAACGATCATCACTTTACTATGCCACAGTAGAAGCTCCTTGGTCGAGCAAGAATCTCATTAGATAGAAAGGGAGGAGACCACTAGAGGCAGCTAGAATCAGCCTAGTCTTCTCAGGTAGCACCTTTGGGCCAGCTTTAGCTTAATTAAAAAGATGAGCTTCCAAAGCCATTTGCCTCTTTCTCTCTCTGTCTCTACACATACACACACACACACACACACACACACACAC
The DNA here is from genome assembly GCF_014754425.2 of Oryx dammah. NCBI lineage: Eukaryota > Metazoa > Chordata > Mammalia > Artiodactyla > Bovidae > Oryx > Oryx dammah. The sequence goes on along the minus strand of NW_024070210.1, from coordinate 75,372,684 downwards.
ACTCATGCATGCATGGCTTCCCTCTTCCCCACAGTACTTCAGTAATATAACACTGGCCTTCTTTCAATTTCTAGAAATAGCCAAGTACTTTTCTTTTTCTTTTTTTTTTTTTTTTTTTAGCCAAGTACTTTTCTGACCAAGGTTTTTTTGTTCTTGTTGTCTTCCATGGTCATTCTTAATTCCTAGTTCTCAGCACAGTATGAGGAAGATAGTATATATTTGTTATTTTTTTTTTTAAAGAAATGATTGTCCTCACTGTTACCAACCTAGAGAATCAGTTCAGTTCAGTCGCTCAGTCGTGTCCAACTCTTTGCGACCCCATGAATCGCAGCACGCCACATGGAGATATCTACCAATTACTTTCTTTGAGCTTCAAAGAGCCTGTGAGATGAAGTTTTAGGAAATAAATTATATAAAAAAGGGCTCCAAATGATCTGAGACTATGAGAGTATTGGCCCAGACATGAGAGAAATCCATTCAAAGGAAGTAATGGGAGCTAAGGTTCTGTGTGGAACATGTCCCACCCCAGGTGGCTTACTCTGTATTGCTAGGGATAATAATGGTCTCCAGCTGTAGATGTTAAAATAGGAGATAGGGAGGGTAGGATGGAAATTCCAGGTTTAGCATCATGACAGAGTTGCTTAGTGGCTCTAGTGGAGTCTTCTACTGTCTCTAAACTTTGGTTTCTTTATGTGAAAAGGGAGTAGGGTTATATAATTTTTAATAACCTTTCATTATAACATGGTTACTCGTACTCCAAGTATACTACAAGTACACATGATATGAAGGTTTTATAGATCTAGAGGTGATAATTTGTTTACATTTATCTCTCAGATAAGAAAATCCATTAGTTTGTCACGTTTACATGAGGCAAAAATATCCAGGTAATTCCTTCTAGGGCAATTCTCCTACTTTGAGAGTCTGACAAAGCTGCCTTAGAAAATAAGATAAGTGTGAAAAAGTGATTCTCTGTGTGTCATCACCATTTCATGCTCAAGGTAACTATAAATTGTCAGTGGGTGAAAAAGATATTTTGAATAAGACATGTCATTTGTTACTCACCTTTTATTACTTCACTCCTTTGTACAGAAGAGCTGTGGTGTTCACCTGATACAAGGGTAAGCTGGAGCTGTCCAGAGAGGCAGGAGAGTTCCCCTGAATTAGCTGCAGAAAGTTCTGTGGCAGAGGGAGTGGGAATATGCATACAGTGGTGTCAAAGTTGTGTTATGTATGCAGGATGTTTGCACTGAGTTTATTAACAAAGCCAAGCAAGATAAACTACTCCCTGACCTCCATGCTATCTTGGAAAGTTTGGGTTAAACCCAATCTAGATTAGCCAGATTCTCAGATGTAATATATAAGATGAAGGAAAGATATTCTCTGAAATTTTGCTTTTCCCCCAGGGCTAGTCCACAGAGGCACAACGGGGTGGAAGCATCATGCCCTGCTCTCACAATAGCACATCCATCTGCTTCATTTGGTTTGGTCAGGAGATGTCACAGCTGTCCCATTTCTTCAATGCTTTTGAAAACAAGAAAAACTCTCATTTCTGAGAAATGGTAGGCAGTTGAAGCATAATAGAAGAGCAAAGGATTTGGAATAAGGAGTTGTGGGTATGATATACAACATATAAACTATTTCTAGTTCTTCCAACTGTAAAATGGGTACAGTAGCACTTTCACCAAACTACTGAGGACTCTGAATGATAAAACATGTGGAACCTTGTCTAGGGCCTGACACATTGCAATGCATAGGAATTTTTAGCTGTATAATATACAGCTGAAGCAAAGTAAAAGGAAGCCTTACTTAGAGAATAGTAGTTTTCTCACTCTTTTATATTTATTTCTCCTCTAAGCGTTATATCATCTCCTTTCTTGAACAAAAGGACCATCCAGACCTGAAGTTTCTCTGCGTGTCTGGTCTTCCTGGAGGGGAGAGTTGGTCTTCCCTACAGAAACCATCAAGGGGTGAAGGAATAGAAACTGGGTGAAGATCTTTCTGTGGCTTGCTGAAGGATGCGAAAATTATAAGCAGAGACTCAAGAGAGTGAGAATCTGTGAGGATCTATTTACCACTTCCAGAAGGATCTCTGTGTTAGGAGATTGTTCTTACTAGTTATTCCCTTCCTCTGGGACCTGGCTTCTCAAGAGACTATGCTCCTTCTACCTTTGTCTCCCAGTAGAGTAGAAAACATGACTTTTTCCAGCCCCAAACTTCTCAGTGATGGCATGAGATTTCATCAATCTTTTGCCAATATGAGCCAACTCAGAGTGCTGTTCAAGGGAAAGTCTATTAAAAAAACATAGTGTGGTGGCTGTTCCTGGGCCTCTAGTGAGTGCTATCAATTATGGGTTTGGGGAACAAAGTCTTCTCTGATTCTCCTGAAGGAAGAGATGGGTTGGAGGTATGATATGACCTCAGTCATAGAGGGCTGTGCCGTTACTCCAGGAATCAATCCCCTTCCAGGACCTCCCTGCTTGTTTTATAGATCTACCCTTTCTCATTTGTGGTTGAGGCCTGTGAGTCTCAAACAGGTGTCTCAATCAGGTGTCTTGATGGTTAACACAGGTTCAAGAGAAGCCAGAGCAGAACATTCCTTAGCTCTACTCAGGGTTGCATCAGGGAGTTGGATCTAAGGCTTCCTCATTTTGACAGAGGTACAGTGTTTTAGCACAACCCATTTCTTGTCCCTCTGTCCCATTTGTGAAGGAGTTTCAAGTCAATGACTTATCAGGTCGTTTAACTTCCTTGTTTGAACTGCTTTGATGTTTCCCTTTGTTTACAACACGAAATTTGAAATTGGCAAACAGAGACAGTTGCAATTCAGCTGTAACTATTGTTACCCTTGTTGTAATTATATACATATATATATTAACTTTTTTATTATATTGTGATATTGTGATGTGATATTTTCAGATGGGCAGCAAAGGAATCAAGCTATACATATACCTGTATCCATTCTTCCCCAAAGTCCCTTCCCATCCAGGATGCCACATAATATTGAGCAGAGTTTCCTGTGCTAAACAGTAGGTCCATATTTTATATTTTTCATTTTTTTCCCACTATTTCTTGCAGAAGTCCTTATGTCACAGTCGGATTAAATTGCTTAGATACACAGTGGAATATCATATATTTCGGTGGGGTGAATAATTTTACCCTCTGAAAAGCAGATAAGAACACTGTGAATTGATGACTACCAATGGGAGAGTTAAGCCCTGTGGAGTGAGGATCCCAGGAGATTAACTTAACCATGCAGAAAGGAGATAACTTATGAAGTGTTCTCTTTGCTTTCTTTCTTTCCTTTTCTTTCTTTTTTTTTTTTTTTGTAGCCTCTCTTGTCATTGTTTCCCCAGCTCAAAATATTTTCTCATAGAATTCTTGAAGGTGGTATTAGCACATTGTAACAGAGCTCATTGGTTGCTGGTCCATATTCCCTTTGTATTTTCTCCTCCTTTCCACTTCAGTGCAACTGCAAGCTTCTACATTTGTTTTCCTGAGAGTATTTTCATAACCTGGAACCCTGCTTTGGCTGCCCATTTTTCATTCTTTCAGGCTGGAAGTTAATGACCTCCACACTTCCTGAAACCCTCAGCTACGGACAAATTGGAATTGGAGTATCAGTATCCCAGCTCCTTTGGCAAAATATTGGGATAAGTCTGGAATGTCTAATTGCCTACCTTGGGGTCCTCCAGAGGGATTAGCTTCATTCACGTCCAATGGGAGTTGATCTGACTATTTACCCTTTGTCCGAAGACTTCTCTTCCTTATTTGACTTTTCTCTACCAGTCTTCCCTTCCTTACATAAATGAACTCTGCATTGGAATCTCTGTCTCAGGGTTTATTTTGGGGGACACCAATAAAGACATAGGGGCTGGTATATTTGGTCTAGCCATCATTTATGACACTTTTTAGATAATCAAGTTTGTATCCAGTTTCAAACAAATTTAAATATTCTTCCATTAAGCTTTTTAACAACTTAAATATTGGTATTGTCAGGTGGGTGCTATTCATTATAATGGTTCCTTTAATACTATCATCAAACAGATTAATTATTATAAAAAATGTTTAACTCAGTCACAAAAAGGAATGATGTACTGAAATATGCTACAACTTGGGCTACTTTGGGAACTTTATGCTTAGTAAAAGAAGGCAGTCACAAAAAGTCACATATTGTATGGTTCCTTCATATGGGCTGTCCAGAATAGGCAAACCCATAGAGACAGGGAGCAGATTAGTGGCTGCCAGGTAACGTGGGGGGCGGTGAGGAGGGGGGAGTGACTTACTGTAACGGATATGAGGTGTTATTCTGGGGTGATGAACAAGCTTTGAAATTACAGACGAGTGGTGGCTGCACCACACTGTGAATGCACGAACTACCACTAAATTGTATACTTTAAGATGGCTGATTGTATGTTATATGAATTTTGCCTCAATTAAAAAAAATTAAATCCTAAATTTAATAAAAAAAAACACCACCTATCTGCAGTCAGGCCTTTTTACTGTGGAAGATGGAGCATGCATGTAGATTTTCCAGGTAAAGGAATAATGGATTCATGTGACAGCTCACTGATTTTTTTCTCTTAATTGGTTATTAGCAATAAGCTTTCTTATAAGAGAAGTTTCAAAAGATAATATTCCACTGAGGACACAGCTTGATTAACATGCCACTTGTGAGCATAATGCTGTTGCCTCTTCTCTTAGACAGCCCAAAAGATTGCTGCATGACTCAGTGGCGGATGTCTGAAGTATAGATCCATTTTCTTGTAGAGCATATGCAGTAGAGATTATTTCATTCTGTAGCCAAGCCAATTGGTTTCTGAAGAGCTTTCAAGTCACGTTGTTACAGACCATTTTCCTAGAATGTCTGTACCACTGGTTAATTCAATACTATAAACAATTATAGAATGATACTACTATTTTTTCATACTCCTGTCTGGTGTCAGGTTACCCTTCATCATTTTCTGGTTTTAAATCCCAGTATGGTTGGTCAGAGGAGCCCATGGATTTGCAAAGAGTTGGACACTGCTGAGCACACACACAGGGCTGGTTTGAGTAAATCTTTTCCTCGTTTTCTTCATTCTTTGTCCTCCTTTCTCCTTCCCTTTCCCTTTCTCTGTTTCCCTCCTTCTCTCCTTGTCCTCTTCCTCCCTCCCTGTCCCTCTTTCTCTTTGTCCTCACTGCCTCACTTTCTCCCCTCTTTTCATGCCTTCTTCCATGCTCCGCAGGCTTCCCTTGTGGTAAGGAATCCTCCTGCAGTGCGGGAGACCTGGCTTCAATCCCTGGGTTGGGAAGATTCCCTGGAGAAGGGAAAGGCTACCCACTCCAGTATTCTGGCCTGGAGAATTTCACGAACTGTATGGTCCATGATGTGGCAAAGAGTTGGACACGACTGAGAGACTTTAACTTTCACTTTCCATGCTGTGTGCTTAGTTGCTCAGTGTCCTAATCTTTGTGACCCCATGGACTGTAGCCCACCAGGCTCTTCTGTCCATGAGGATTCTCCAAGCCAGAATACTGGAGTGGGTTGCCATGTCCTCCTCCAGGGGATCTTCCCAATGCAGGGATCGAGCCAGGCAGATTCTTTACTGTCTGAGTCTCCAGGGAAGCCCAAGAATACTGAAGTGGGTTCCTGGTCCAGGAATGGAACCAGGGTCTTCTGCATTGCAGGTGGATTCTTTACCAGCTGAGCTACCAGGGAAGCCCTCCTTCTTCCAGACGTACATACATAATATATATTTATACGTATTTTCTTCATGGATACATCTGTTGATGGACATTTAAGTTGTTTTCATATCTTAAACATTGAGAATAGAGCTGCAGTGAACATGCTAATGCAGATGTCTCTTCAAGGTTGTTGATTTCAATTTCTTTGGATGAGTAGTTAGAAGAGGGATTCTTAGGTCATATGGTACTTGTAGTTTTATTCTTTGAGGAAGCTTTGGATTGTCTGTTGATAGCCCTATCTTTTGTTTATCACTTTATCTCCATCCAATGATTATAAGAAAGTTAATTTATAAATAAACTTAATAAGTAAATAAGCTTAATGAGTAAATGAGCTTAATAAGGAAAACACTTTGTTTTTAGATTTGTTAAATTGTGAGTTAAAGACTGCCCATAAACCCCTCTGGTGTAACTGCTCCTCCATTCCCTGCCTAAGCAAAAATATAGAATAACATTTATAAAAATAAATGCTAATTGTTTAGGATTTATCAGTAATTAGAACAGCTTGTGGATTTTAGAAATGTTAGATTTAATTTTATCTTTTACATAGAGGAGACTGAGGCTCAGAGGATTTTAATCACTTTTTGACAGTGCACAGCTAGTAAATAACTAGAATTCAAACCTAGGTCATAGGTGTTTGGGTCCGTTGCTCTTTGAGCTTGTGTCAGTGAGTTGTTGGGGCAATGATTGCATTCCTGTGTGTTGCCTGCACAGTTCACAACATATTTATCAATATTCAATCCAACACTCGATCCTTCTCTGGCTTCTTTCCTCACTTCTGCTTCATTTCCCTATACACAGCTGAATGGTACTGGCTCTCTGTTTCTTTGCTAATGACTCGTACCTGAACATCTGCTGCACTATCCCAGCATGGGTGGCTCTGCGTATTCCAGTGTTCTTGTATTTGCTCATTCATGTCCTTATGTGCTTAATTCTCATTTCTCCGTAACATTATTTATCACTTTCTTTGTGACATGGACCCACTGATGCCCTGTCCTGTACCCTCATTCCAGTCATAAATTACATATTTCATTCCTTGAGTTCTACATCTAAGAGTTCAGCTAAAGTGCAGACAATAATCACATCATGATATTGGTATATCTGTAGTGATATCAATCTCAAACCCTGTAATCTCTAACCTACTCAACAATAATCTGGATCTTAAAGATCTTTGTGGAATGAGAATTAATCAGAGCTCATGAATTGTCTTTGGATAGTCCTGTAGCTAATGCCACCTTTTTCTGGTGTATGGGAGAATAACCTCTTTCGACAATCCAAATTGACTTATTTTTATTCTTTATAAATCTCTAGCTATTAGTAGGGGCAGGAGCTTGGTGGGCTGCAGTCCATGGGGTCGCTAAGAGTCAGACAGGACTGAGCGACTTCACTTTCACTTTTCACTTTCATGCATTGGAGAAGGAAATGGCAACCTACTCCAGTGTTCTTGCCTGGAGAATCCCAGGGACGGGGGAGCCTGGTGGGTTGCCATCTATGGGGTCACACAGAGTCGGACATGACTGAAGCAATTTAGCAGCAGCAGCAGCAGCAGCTATTAGTACAAGGAAAAAATATTCAGTATGTGTAATAAAATTTTATTTATTTATTTTTCTTTTTTAAAAAAATTAATTAATTAATTAATTAATTTTAATTTTTACTTTACAATTCTGTATTGGTTTTAGTAAAGATACTATAAGTACAAAATGAAATGGTAAAGAAAAATATTTGCAATATATTTGACAGATAAAGTGTTAATATCTAAAATAAATAAAAAAAATTTTCTTGAGCAAAATATGAAAAATTAAAAATGGATAAGAATGTTAACAAGCAAAAAGTAGAGAAAATCCACTGGCCAATGTCATAAGGAAAAAAATGCTCAACTATCACTAGTAAAAGAAGTGGACTGTCTCTTTAAACCCACCAAACTGGCAAAATTTAAAGCAATTTTATTAGCTCTTAAGGGTGAATGGGTACTTATACTAATAGTGGAAACATGATTGTGCATAGCCTTGAGTGAAAGCAACCTAACAATATCTAAATATTAAGTGTACTGATCTTTGACCCAAAAATATCAATATATTCCTAGAAATCTATCTTATAAAAATAAAGGTATAAGTAGTTTAGAATAAGGGCTTCCCTGGTGGCTCAGATGGTAAAGAACCTGCGTGCAATGTGGCAGACCTGGGTTGGATCCCTGGATTGGGAAGATCCCCAGGAGGTGGGCATGGTGACCCACTCCAGTATTCTTGCCTGGAGAATCCCCATGGACAGAGGAGCCTGGCAAACTACAGTCCATGGGGTCACAAAGAGTCGTGTGAATGTGTGTATAAGCCTACAATTACATGTGCATTAAGATTAATGTGGAAAGATACACATTAGATTATTCATACTGATTATTTAACTAGAGTGTGAGGTAATTGTGGAGAGAAGTGGGGAAAGAATAAAGGTAACAAGAGAGGAAAAGAAATGTACATGTACACCCATGGCTGATCCATGTCAATATATGGCAAAAACCTCTACAATATTGTAAAGTAATTAGCCTCCAATTAAAATAAATACATTAATTTAAGAAAATTAAAAAAAAATGAAGATGGCATGCAGAGAGACAGCTTGTCTGTTGCAACCATATATGTAAAATTATATATGTGTATGTGTACAATCATATGTATATAAATCATATGCATTAATATAAATTATATACTCTCTATATATTATACATATGCACATAAACACATCTAAAGAGATGAATAACTAAAATTTAATGATATGGAACCCTGGACAGTGGAATTTAGGTGACTGATATATATTTATACTTTACTATTTAAAAAATGTTTAAAATGCCATAAATGCTGGAGAGGATGTGGAGAAAAGGGAATGCTCTTGCACTACTGGTGGGAATTTAAATTGATATAGCCACTATGGAAGACAGTATGGAGATTCCTTTAAAAACTAGAAATAAATCCACCATATGAGCCAGCAATCCTACTCCTAGGCATATACCCTAAGGAAACCAAAATTGAAAAAGACACATGTATCCCATGTGTAGTAAACAGTGCTGCTCATTGTAGCACTATTTGGAATAGCTAGAACATGGAAGCAACCTAGATGTCCACTGACAGATGAATGGATAAAGAAGTTGTGGTACATACACACAATGGAATATTACTCAGCCATAAGAAGGAACACATTGGAGTCAGTTCTGATGAAGTGGATGAACTTAGAACCTATTATGCAGAGTGAAGTGAGTCAGAAAGAGAAAGATAAATATCGTATTCTAACACATATATACAGAATCTAGAAAAATAGTACTGAAGAATTTATTTACAGGACAGCAGTGGAGAAACAGACATAGAGAATTGGCATATGACATGGGGAGAGGGGAGGAGAGGGTGACATGCATGGAAAAAGTAACATGGAAACTTACATTGCCATAAGTAAAAGAGATAGCCAATGGGAATTTGCTGTATGGCTCAGGAAACTCAAACAGGGGCTCTGTGTCAACCTAAAGGGGTGAGATGGGGCAGGAGGTGGGAAGGAGGTTCAAAAGGGAGAGGATATATTTATACCTATGGCTGATTCGTGTTGAGATTTGACAGAAAACAACACAAATCTGTAAAGAAATTATCCTTCAGTTAAAAAATAAATATTTAAAATAAACAAGTATTATGTAAATAAGAAAGAAAATTAGGATATTTATTATCAAACATTATTATGTTACAAATGCATTTGAGATAAAATGCTGAATGTAAGCTGCTGTGCAAAGAGCTGGAGCAATTTTCAGCTTTCTTGCTTCCTACCCTCAGGGAAATCATATAATACACTATTATTATATCATATTTTATACGATAAAATAATTATTTTGTCATATAATACAGTCAGATATCTTTTGCTTGTAGTAGCAGTAAACTGTAAACCATGAGACAAGTTTTCTTTAAGAGGCTCAGAGACCCTTTCTATAAATGTCTATCAGGGACACACCTGATCTTTAACTTTACCCTGTAGTCCATGAGCTATAGTGTCTGTGTGAAATACTTCATTCTCCTGCTCTCTCACCACTTACCTCTCCATTGTTTGCATATACTGTTCCCCAGTTGACTCCTGTAACAACTAATCTCTTTCTTGGTCATAGCACATCTCACAGTTTAATTGTTTCTCATCCTAGACTGTCAACTTCATGAGAGACTGAAATGTGACTTACTGACTTATCTGATTCATTTCCTAGATATATACTTGATATATTACAAGTATTCACTAAATGCTTTTAATGAATTAGTGAACAATAAGGAATGTAAATGTAATAGCCCTGAAACTAGACTAATTAACACTTTACATGCACTCTAAGTCGTTTCAGTTGTGTCCGACTCTTTGCGACCCTGTGAACTGTACCCACCAGGGACAGGCTCCTCTGTCCATGGGATTCTCCAGGCAAGAATACTGGAGTGAGTTGCCATGCCCTCCTCCAGAGGATCTTCCACACTCAGGGATTGAACGCAGGTCCCCCAGGTCTCCTACACTGGCAGGCGGGCTCTTTACTGTCAGTGCCACCTGGTGGAACTAGGTGAACACTTTAACAAACACTTTAACAAACTTTATTTCCTCCCACACATCTTCAGTTGTTGTTGTTCAGCTGCTCAGTTGTGTCCGACTCCGCGACTCCATGGACTGCGGCTCGCGCAGCTTCCCTGTCCATCACCGTCTCCCGAGCTTGCTTAGACTCATGTCCATTGAGTCAGTGATGCCATCCAACCATCTCATCCTCTGTCATACCCTTCTCCCACCTTCAATCCTTCCCAGCATCAGGGTATTTTCCAGTGAGTCAGTTCTTTGCATCACGTGGCCAAAGTATTGGAGCTTCAGCTGCAGCATCAGTCCTTCCAATGAATATTCAGGGTTGATTTCCTTTTGAATTGAATGGTTTGATCTCCTTGCAGTCCAAGGGACTCTCAGTCTTCTCCAACACCACAGTTCAAAAGAATCAATTCTTTTTCTCTCAGACTTCTTTACGGTCCAACTCTCACTTCCATACATGACAACTAGGAAAACCATAGCCTTGAGTAGACGGATCTTTGTTGGTGAAGTAATGTCTCTGCTTTATAATATGCTGTCTAGGTTTGTCATAGCTTTTCTTCCAAGAAGCAAGTGTCTTTTAATTTCATGGCTGCAGTCATCAACTGCAGTGATTTTGGAGCCCCCCAAAATAAAGTCTGTCACTATTTCCATTGTTTCCCCATCTATTTGCCATGAAGTGATGGGACCAGATGCCATGATCTTCTTTTTCTGAATGTTGAGTTTTAAGTAATCTATTTCACTGCTGTCTTTCACTTTCATTAAGTGGCTCTTTAGTTCTTCTTTGCTTTTTGCCGTAAGGGTGGTATCTGCTTCTCTGAGGTTATTGATATTTCTCCCGGCAATCTTGATTCCAGCTTGTGCTTCATCCAGCCTGGCATTTTGCATGATGTACTCTGCACATAAGTTATATAAGCAGGGTGACAATATACAGCCTTGACGTACTCCTTTCCCAATTTTGAAATTGGAAAACATTTTCAGAGAACAAAATAATTTACCATATTTCCCCTCCAGAACCAAGAAATCTGAATGAAATGATGTTGGTGGGTTTTTGGGTCCTGGCTTCTTTGTTTGCATTGGAGACAGCCTGTGCCTTGCCATAGATCCCCCAAGAAACCCAGGAATCGTGGGCGACTGTTTCTTAGGCTCCAGTTCTCAGAAAACTTACCAGTAGAGCTATCATTATTAGCTATAAGATTTTGTTTCAAACATACTGAAGAGTGAAAATAGGTCTTTTTTCCTTCTCTTGAATTCAAGACATCCTCCTTCCAAATGCAACCATGGTTAGGTTTCTTATTTACCCAGTGAAAGATATTCCTTTTTTTAAACCGTGAAGACAAATTTATAATCTCATCAATAAATGACAACTTACATACTATGCATCATTTATTCACTTAATAACAAATATAAGTTGGAGGTAGTTCCATATCTGTATATCTAAAATTCTCTCATTTAAGAAATGCTACATCATATTTCATTGCAGGAATGTCATACATATTGAAATATGTCTCAATAAATAGGCATTTGCATTGTTTATAAAAATGCATTTTGCACATATGTATGATTATATGTGTAGATTGAGTATCTAGGACTGAGTGCAATTGCTGGGATAATGGATATGTGAATTTTAAATTTTCTGAAATTGTTTGCAATGTCCTAAGTAGAAGTTGTACCAGTTTAGACTTTTATCAGTAATTTACATTTTCCCCTCTTAGATGAAAGAATATTTGATGGCTGTATACCAGAATGCCAAAACCTCCAATACTCTCTTATAGTTTATTATGTATTTCTGTCTTTATGAGTAGAATAAGAAGTATAAAGATTTTTCTAAGCATTTTAAAGTTATTACCAGAGCAAATCACTCAAATTTTCCATTCTTCAGCTTCTTAATCTGTAGAATGAGGGAGCTGGATAAAGTCTCTGAGTCCTTTCTCCGAAAAATTTTGGGAAAAGTACGAATAGCCATGCTGAATAGGTTCAATAATAGGACGAACAATTCTCGAAGTGTTCAGTTCAGTTCAGTCACTCAGTCCTGTCCGGCTCTGCAACCCCATGGACTGCAGCACCCCAGGCCTCCCTATCACCAACTCCCAGAGTTTACTCAGATTCATGTACACTGAGTTGGTACTAGCTATTTACTTAGGACTTTTTAACCTGGAAGAGTATAAAGATAGCCCAGTTGCCCAAAGATTTCCCCTTTTGTTTTTTGACCACGTTTCTTATTTTTGTATTTCCAGAAATTTCTGCAAGGCATATTTTATATCTTTGTTCCTCAGACTGTAGATCACAGGATTAATGAGTGGGGTTCCCACAGAATAAAACAGAGTCACAAGCTTCTGTATTCCAGCATCATGCTCAGATGTTGGGCTCAGATACATGACCATCACTGAACCATAGAAGAGCGAGACCACAGCCAGATGAGACCCACAAGTGGAGAAAGCTTTCCTTTGTCCAGCTGCTGAAGGGACTTTCAGTACAGCTCTCAAGACCAGAGCATAAGACCCCATGATGCAGAGGAAAGGAATAAATAAGAGGAGAGAACTTATGATTGCCCAAAAAAATTCCATTACTGAGGTTCTAGCACAGGTGAGTGCTAGAAGAGGACCTGGGTCACACAGGAAATGGTCAATAATCCTGGATCCACAGAAGGACATTTGGGAGATGATGATGATGGGGACTGGGAACCAGAGGAAACCGAGTGCCCAGCAGCTGATCACAAGATTGGTGCAGAGACGCCCAGTCATGAGAGTGGAGTAATGTAGAGGCCAGCAGATGGCAAGGTATCGATCAAATGCCATAATAGCCAAGAAAAAGCATTCTGTAGAACCCAGGGAGAAGAAAAAGTAGAACTGGAGAAAGCACCCAGGGAAGGAGATGAGTTTGTTGTCAGAGAGGAAGTTGGCCAACATGTTGGGGACAGTGGAGGTGACATACCAGATCTCCAGGAAGGAGAAGTTGGCGAGCAGGATGTACATGGGGGTGTGGAGTCTCTGATCCCAGCACACAGCACAGATGATAGAACCGTTGCCCATGAGGGTCAGGAGGTAGACAGCAGAGAAGAGCACAAAGAGGAAAATCTGCCCCTCCCTGGGACAAGGGAAGCCCAGGAGGATGAAGCCAGTGATGGTGCTGGAGGAGTTGAAGGTATTGGAGATTTTCATGGGTCTGTAAGCTGTGAAAGGTCATAATTACTGAATATCCCTGGAATAGCAAGGAGCTTCATTTTCTTTGTCCCAACATGAAACTGAGATTTATTTACTTGTTATTAATTAAGTATAATTGAGTGTGTACTTTTAGATACTGGGGATACAGCAATGAACACAAGAGATTAAAACCCATACCTCATGTAGCTTATCCCAGTAGGAGAATGCAATGTGTAATTCTCTTTCTGAACTAAATATATCGAGTTATTGTTCTTCTTGGCAAACACCTTCTTAAGGGTAGGCTAAAGTTATTGCTATGTCAAACAGTAGTGTCATGGTGATGACTGGGGATGTACATGATCTTGCATTCAGAAGGGTTTCTGTAATTTTCTTATAATGAGTGGAAAAACTGTATTTCCTATGTACTCCTTGAGTTCTCACCTAATGCAGCTGCTTGTAGACAGGTACTTCGTTGGATCATGTGATTTTGAAGCAGGAAAACATTTCTGACTTTTGATGCCATTTGAAAATTGACATTCGGCTATGTTCCAACCTAACTTGTTGATTCATTCTCTCTAGTACCATTATCTGACAATTTCATAAGTAAGTCAATCAACTTTGATGGGGAAAATTTCCTGAAAAAATAGCACCAAGAAAGAGGCCATCTAAACAGATTTCTTGAATGATAAAATTAATATATCAATAATATGACCATGTTGAAATAGTTCTGTCTATTCTCTGTGATAAGAATGCAGTGCTGTGCTGGGGAACACAGCACTTTGGAACCCATTCTTCTGGGTCAGAATCAATATTATTTGATTCTCAGGTCAAGGGGTACTCATGTGTTCAATAAGAACTCCCATGATTCTGTCCATTTCTATCTTAATGTGCATTATTACCACAGTGCCTTGCTGGCTTCAGCTAGTGTGAGATTGGGAGGGGGAGTAGATGACTGCATTATGAGTTCCAGCTTCTGTGTGCTTTTGCTCAGCTTGTAAATTTATCTATCAGCTCATGCAGCTCAATTTCAAAAAACATACAACCCAATCAAAACATGGGGAGAAGACTTAAACAGAAATTTCTCCAAAGAGGAGATGCATATGACCAACCAACACAGGAAAAATGCTCAACAGTGCTCACTATTACAGAAATGCAAATCAAAACTACAATGAGGTATCCCCTTACACCAGTCAGAATGATCATCATCAAAAAATCTACAAACAATAAATTCTGGAGAAGGTGTGGAGAAGAGGGAACCCCCTTACACTGTTGGTGGTAATGTAAATTGATACAGTCACTATCAAGAACATTATGGAAGTTCTTTAAAAGCTAAAATTAGAGCTACCGTATGACCCAGCAATCCCTCTCTTGGGCAAATACCAGGAGAAAATCATAATTCAAAAAGATACATTGCACCTCAATGTTCATTGCTGCACTATTTACAATAGTCAGGACATGGAAGCAACCTAAATGTCCATTGATGGGTGAATGGATAAAGATGTGATCCAATGGAATATTACTCAGCCATAAAAAGGAACAAAATTGTAGCATTTGCAGACACATGGATGGATCTAGAGACTGTCGCACAGATTGAAGTAAATCAGAAAGAGAAAAACAAATATTATATCAATTTTATGTGAAATCTAGAAAAATGATACCAATGAACTTATTTGCAAAGCAGAAATAGAGATACAGACATAGAAAACAAATGTATGGATACCAAGGAGGGGAAGGTGGAGTTGGGATGAACTGAGAGATTAAGATTGACATATATACATTACTAGGTATAAACTAGATAACTAATAAGAACCTATCGTATAGCACAGGGGATTCTACCCAGTGCTCTGTGGTGACCTAAATGGGAAGGAGATCCAAAAAAGGGGGTATATGTATATGTATAGCTGATTCACTTTGCTGAAGTGAATGCTGAATTAAAACTTTCATTATGTTTTAATAGCACATCTCTCTTTCTACTATCCTTCATACACAGTTCAGCTGTAGTTCTGTTTATTTCTAAAATATGCCTTGAGTCCTGATGCATCTGCTTCTCTCTCTTTCCCCTGCACCCTCCTAGTTCATGTTACCCATATTATTTCTCTAAATTACCGCAAAGATCTCCCAAATGATTTCTCTGCTTCCTGCCTTTGCTTCTATAAAATCAATTCTCTACACAGCAGACAGACTGACCTTTTAAAAGTGTAAATAAGATCATGCAATTTCCTTATGCAAAAACATTTCATAACTCAACCTAGAATAAAATCCAAGCCCCCTTTTATGATACATGGGCCCCTGAATGATCTGGCTTTATGGGCCCCTGAATGAACTGGCTTTCACCCATTTTACCATTTTCTTCCCTTCTGCCTTTTCCAATCTGTCTTTTCCTATTCCCCTTTCTTCATTTACACGGGCCTTCTTTGTATCCTGGAATACGCAACTTCTTTACTGACTAGGTTCTTTGCTTTAAATGTTCTCTTCACCTGGAAATGTATCTGGAGCCCATTTTTCACTTTCCACCCTAATTATTCTGTTCTTCTGAACACCCTATGTAAGTAACTCTGTCATTCTTTTGTTCATAAATTCCTATTTATTTTCTTCCTCATACTTATCAAAGTCTGAAATTATTGTTATTATTTTTTAACTTATTTGTGTATCTTTGCCAGCCAAATGAGGGCAAGAATCTTGTCTGTTGATTTCATTGTTTTATTAAAATTGTGGCACGAAATAGTTTTAATAAACTTTTTAAACTGCTCTCTTTTTCAAAATTATTTTTCTAATTATAAAATTTGGTTATTATTGAAACTTTGGAAAATGTATGCATTATAATGAAGAGAACAAAAGCTTCCTTAACAATATCTATACATAGAAGATATTTTGGAAGAAATATATTCCAAGCCTGAAAACAATAGAATTTTGTTTTCCACAGTGGAGTGGAGTCCTGGTATCCTCACTAACTTCTCTCAGCAGCCAGCCTGGATGATTCCCTATGAGCACAGTCCTTTGCCTTGCTGGCCTGGACAGGCTACTCCATACAGAAGCACAGCTTCCAGAACTGGACCGTCTGAGTCTGAATCCTGCCTCCACCACATTATAGCCATGGATGCTAGACCAAGTATTAACCTCTCTATGCTTTGGTGTCATTTTCTGTAAGGTGAAGTGAATACGACTCCAGAGGGCATTTTGAAGATTACAGAAAGAATAGTTTTAAAATGCCTAGCAATATATATAAGGTGTATATATATATATCTCCTATTGTTTAAACTTTTTAAAAAGCCCCAAAGCAGTGTATTTATCCACTACTGATGAGTGGCACGCAATTATGTTATGCTAGAAATAGTACTGAATTTGGATACAAGAGCCCAGGATTTGAATTCCAACACTTAAACATTGCATTATCGTGGCAAATTCTATAAGCCAGTTATTTTTTGACTCTTAGTTTCCCCAAGTGTCAGAGGGAGATGATAACACTTTCCCCAGAGGGTTGTTATGAAAACTATTGAATGGAATAATAAATTGACAAGGTGGAAGCACCTTCTCAATATCTGACATATGGTAAATATTAGATGTTTTGGGTAAAACTGTGGCAGAGTTAACAGGAGACTTTTTTCCCCAGAGATGTAGATTCTCCAGCTATATTTTAATATTTTTCTCCTCTAAGAACTGAATTACCTTCTTCCCTGAAGTAATAAAGGGATTCTCAATGGAAGCTTCTCAGTTTTTGCAGACTTTTCTGAGTAGAAGCAGTTGTCTTTGTAGTAACCAGCTGGGAGAGAAGGTTTAAAAAGCAGGTTGGATGGGGATCAGGGAATGTATGTGCTTTAGGATCCATGGATTATAAGCACAGCTTGTCCTCCTTGAGCAATCATTTACTGCCTCTAGGAGGATTGTGCCAGGAGACAGGTCTGTGCTAATTATTCCCTTGTTCACTCCCTATCTCCTCTGGAGACAGTTGTTCCTTCATTGTTGCTTTTATTTTCCCCAGTGATGGAGGAAGTAATATCTTTTCCTTAGTTTTAGTCTCTTAGAGATGGCTAGAGTTTCAATCGACAGGTTCATCAGTCACTCACCAAATCTGTTCAGCAATACCTCTCATATTATCAGGGGAGATTCTGTCAAACAAAACCCAAGAGGTGTTCGTCTTGCTGGAGATTGTTCTTTGGTCTTCTGATAAGTTGAGGTCAACTATGGGTGCTGGGGACAGATGCTTGTCTTGCTATCAGACAGAGGAGATTGGTTTTAGGGAGTAATGAAGCTGTGCAATCACTCTTTTCTCCAGACCATCATGGCCTTTTTCTGTAGAAAAAAATCTTTAGAAATCTTGTGTTGAATCTGATAAGCATTTATCATTTAGAATTCAATAGTTCTTATTTCTATTTATTTGCACTACAAAACAGTTACTTACAGTTTGAAATAAGAAAATTTAATTTTGAATAAATTTTTTTTCCCCAAGAATTGACTTTTCTTTTAAAAGTCTGTTTTAGAACTTTGAGGTTTTCACCAATTTGCTAACACAAAAAGGCTCATTTGATTTTAAAAATGATCAATATCTAAACTTGATTGGATCACAGGCCAGAAAAAAATATCTCTCTTCACCTTTTGCTATAAAAGATATGAGCAGCATAATTTGGGAAATTACATAATAAGGTCTTTATATTGCATAATGGTGTTATAGCAGTATAGATTTCTTAACTTTGATAAATATGCGAGCTTATGTGAGAAAATATTTTTTATTTCTAGAAAATACACACTAAATCATTTAGGTAGGTTGTCTTCAGCTTACACTTAATAGGCATATATGTAGAGAAAGACAGTCAGACATATGGACAGAGAGGGTAATAGAAGTAAAAGGACACAGAGAAACTGTAAGAAATTGTGGTAAAATTTTAATAATTTGAAATCCAGATGACAGGCATATAGACATTTTGTACTTTACTATTATTGCAACTTTTCTGCAAAGCTGAAGTTCTGTTTGATAATAAAAAACTATAAAAATAATTAGCTCACTTTTATTTACCAAATGTGCCTTTTTTTCCTGGTTCTCAAGGTCTTATTTGGAAGTAGTAGCTTCCCTGGTGGCTCAGAGGTTAAAGTGTCTGCCTGCAATGTGGGAGATCCTGGTTCCATCCCTGGGTAGGGAAGATCCCCTGGAGAAGGAAATGGCAACTCACTCCAGTATTCTTTTTTTTTTTTTCACTCCAGTATTCTTGCATGGAGAATCTCATGGAGGAAGGAGCCTGGTAGGCTACAGTCCACGGGGTCGCAAAGAGTCAGACACGACTGAGCTGTTTCACTCACTCAGTCTTTTTAAACATTTGCAAACAAAATACAATTTTTCTTATATTTAGCTGGATCCTAAAGAAGATAACCAAAAGGAGAAAAACTGCAAAAATATAAAGAAGGTTTTAGGGAATTATTTCAGCTGTAGTAACATATTAGCAAGTAAAGGTTATTCTGCTTTTTGCTGCATATCTTTTGTGGCTTATGCCTGACTGAATATATGACTTCCAGAAATCCACCACTGAATATTTACTATGTATGTACCACTCCTCTGGATTGTGAATGAATACAAAAATTGGAAAAATAGAGAAATGCAAAGAACATTAAAACTTGTCCTCATGCAGCATGGGACTTTAACATGAATATTTCAGAAGAAAAAATATGAAAAAGATGTCACAGATATTTTATATAATTATTAATGAGTAAGAACTTGGAGCTCTAAAGAACATTGACCTTGGGATAGGAAACGAACTATATCTTAGATATAAAGGTCCATTCATGATCTAAAACATATTTCATATGACTCTATCACTGAAGTAAAATGCAAAAGCTTCTTCAGTTTATACTTTGTGATATTTCTTTAGAATTATTTTCCATATCTTCTCAAATATGTTTATATGTATATACTTAAGTATGCATATATCCATATTTATAAATAAACAGGGTTGTAAATTGTGATTTGTATTAAATTTTGCAGACCTATTTACTTTATTCTAGAAGTTCATTTGTACTTATGAGAAATATCAGTTTAAATAGTAGTGAAATGTAAACTGTGGCCAACTCTGTAGGGACATATTAATTCAGAACTAGAAAGTATGCAATATGATTGATAACAGTCTTCAGTTTGAAATGTTGCTAGCATGATTTCACCTCCCTTTATACATTATCAGCTGATATATCAAAGTTGAGAAACTTCCCCTCTTCTGTGTGGTGCCAGTGAAACTGACTGATGAGAAGCTGGATGGGCTAACAGGCCTTTTCTCTTCTGTCCAATAGTAAAGACTCACTTTTCAATCTTCAACTCTGGCTCCCATTCCCTCAGAGTACCTAGTGGCTGTCTCTTAATTCTGAGAAAATTAAAAAAATACAGTTTTGAAGTCACAAACATTAGTTTTGTTAGAAAAAATAAGGGACATCATGGTTACTGAGGTTTTATATAGATGAGCATCCTTAAGGCGGGGCTAGTTCTTTTAAACTGGGAAACTGGGCTAGATTTATCATTATTATTATTTACAAAATAACTTACTGGAGATTCAAAGTATTCTTTATATACTATTGCATATCTTCCTTGACCTGAAAGAGGTTTACATCCTAATAAAACCTTTAAAATTGAAAATATGATAAGTAAATAAATGCTTTAAAATTTTTCAATTTTTTAATTGGAGGAAAATTGGTTTACAGTGTTGTTTGTTGGTTTCTGCAGTACAACAACACAAATCAGCCATAATTATACATATATCTCCTCCCTCTTGAGCCTTAAAAATGCATTTATTACACCTAAATTACCAAATATCATAGTTTAGCCTAGTTTACCTTAAATGTTCTCAGAACATGTATTAGCTTACTTTTGGGCAAAAGTCATCTGACATAAAGCTTATTTCATAATAAAATTGCTGAATTTTCATAATAAATATTATTGTTGATTTATTGAGTATTGTACAGAAAATCATAGACAGAATGGCTGCATGGGTACTTTATGGTTTAAGTGTATAGGTTGTTTACCCTCATGATCATGTGACTGACTGGAAACTGTCTCAGAGCTGAACCTAGCATCATGAGAGAGTATCATACTACTTATCAACATGCCAGAAAAATGTAAAAATTCAAAGTATGGTTTTTACCAAATGTGTATTACTTTCTCACAACTGTAAAGTTGAAAACTGGTTAAATAGTAAGTTTGGGACTATCTGTACTTTGTATTGAAACATTTGAAAATAAAGCATACAACTGGAAAAAAAAAAAAACCCAAAATAGAAAAAAAAAAGAGAGAGAGAGAGAGACCTCCAAAACCTCCATATTACTACCCAAACATTGCCATTTCAAATATTTTGAAATGTTTCCCTTTGTATTTTTTTTCTAAAGACCAGATTTTAATTTTTCTGCACATGTGTCATATTGTATTTACAATATGTATTTACTATACTATACTTATTCATTAAGTTTTTATCAACCATTTACCCAAACAATAATAGTTGGATATTATTTCAGCTTTAAAGGCACATGGACAATTTTTCCTGCTTTTAAACAATATATGTAAGTCTGCTATGCAAATTAATATTGATAATGAATATGAGTTTGGACTCAGAGAGACCTGGTTTAATCCCTGCTTTCCTAGTTACTATTAGACTGTATTACTGGTAAATTGTTACCTATTCTCTCCAGGCCGTAGTTTTCTAGTCTGTAAAACATGTAAAATAGTAATGGCTCATATAATGTAATGAGGATTAAAAGAGAGATTGTATCCAAAATGCTTAGCTCAGGAGCTCACATATGATAACATAACATTAAGAGATGCCATGGCATAACACTCTATCAGTTCAGTTCAGTTCAGTCACTCAGTCGTGTCGGACTCTGCGACCGCATGAATCGCAGCACGCCAGGCCTCCCTGTCCATCACCATCTCCCGGAGTTCACTCAGACTCACGTCCGTCGAGTCCATGATGCCATCCAGCCATCTCATCCTCGATCGTCCCCTTCTTCTCCTGCCCCCAATCCCTCCCAGCATCAGAGTTTTTTCCAATGAGTCAACTCTTCGCATGAGGTGGCCAAAGTACTGGAGTTTCAGCTTTAGCATCATTCCTTCCAAAGAAATCCCAGGGTTGATCTCCTTCAGAATGGACTGGTTGGATCTCCTTGCAGTCCAAGGCACTCTCAAGAGTCTTCTCCAACACCACAGTTCAAAAGCATCAGTTCTTCAGTGCTCAGCCTTCTTCACAGTCCACCTCTCACATCCATACATAACCACAGGAAAAACCATAGCCTTGACTAGAAGGACCTTAGTCAGCAAAAGTAATGTCTCTGCTTTTCAACATGCTATCTAGGTTGGTCATAACTTTTCTTCCAAGGAGTAAGCGTCTTTTAATTTCATGGCTGCACTCACCATCTGCAGTGATTCTGGAGCCCAGAAAAATAAAGTCTGACACTGTTTCCACTGTTTCCCCATCTATTTGCCATGAAGTGATCGGACCGGATGCCATGATCTTCGTTTTCTGAATGTTGAGCTTTAGGCCAACTTTTTCGCTCTCCTCTTTCACTTTCATCAAGAGGCTTTTTAGCTCCTCTTCACTTTCTGCCATAAGGGTGGTGTCATCTGCATAGCTGAGGTTATTGATATTTCTCCCGGCAATCTTGATTCCAGCTTGTGTTTCCTCCAGTCCAGCGTTTCTCATGATGTACTCTGCATAGAAGTTAAATAAGCAGGGTGACAATATACATCCTTGACGTACTACTTTTCCTATTTGGAACCAGTCTGTTGTTCCATATCCAGTTCTAACTGCTGCTTCCTGACCTGCATACAGATTTCTCAAGAGGCAGGTCAGGTGGTCTGGTATTCCCATCTCTTTCAGAATTTTCCACAGTTTATTGTGATCCACACAGTCAAAGGCTTTGGCATAGTTAATAAAGCAGAAATAGATGTTTTTCTGGAACTCTCTTGCTTTTTCCATGATCCAGCAGATGTCTATAGTATGGTTTTTGGAGTCATAGTTGATTTCAACACTCATTAACTGTTTGGGCAACTTGCTTATTCAATCTAGGCTTTAGTTACCTCATCTATAAAATGAAGATATGAATGGTATACTTGAGGCTGTACATTACTTGAATGGCTAAAGTGGAAGTTCAGTTTAGGCATGAAAGGTTGTTGCTGAATGAAAAGATGCCAGGATTCTTGGCCTCCGGAGGAGAAGAATTCAATCCAGGGCCATAGATGAGGCTTGATGGCTCAGAGCTATTAAAGTTTTGTAAATCCCGTGACAAACTTGGTTCAAATAAGTGAGGACTGTCACAAAATCCCTGGGGCAAAACTGTCCAGGTTAACTGAGAAGCTGGCTGCATAGGGTCTTCAAAGGCAAATAGAAATTGACTTTCCTCTGCCAAAGGCACAGAATAAAAAGCATCTTTCAAATCAATTACTGAGAAATATTTGGCTTGTTCAGGAATTTCAGACAATAGAGGATGAGGATTAGGCACCACAGGGTGTAAAGGAACTACAGCCTTATTTATTATTCATAAATCTTGAACTAGTCTCCATCTACCATTTGATATCTTTATACCCCAAACAGGAGTGTTGCATGGACTGTTTCAGGGAATTAATAGCCCCTGCTCCTTTACATTTTTGATGATGGGTTTTAACCCTTCTTTAACCTCAGGTTTCAGTGGATACTGCTTCTTATGTGGTAATAAGTGCGGGTCTTTGAGCTTGACAACTACAGAAATAGCATTTTGTGCTCGACCCACAGATTTTCCCATCAGCCCATACTCTAGGATTTACATTTTGTTCAACTAAAGGGAGAGAAAGAGAAGGCTCCATATTCATGAAAACAGAGGCATGGACCTTGCTCAGTATATCCCTCCCCAAAATGGCTGAGGGAGATTCTGGCACGATCAGAAACTCGTGTGAAAATAGCCCAGAATCCCAGTTACAAGATAAAGAATAACTGAAATAATACCTTTTGGCTTGTCCAGACAGTCCCATTATGGAAGCAGATCAGGAAGAAAGTGGGCCAGGGGCTTCAGTAAGCACAGAGTAAGTTGCCCCAGTATCTAAAAGGAAATTGACGGATTGGCCCCCCACCATTATTAATACCCAGGGTTCCTCAGGTGTAATTAGGACGGGAGCTTGTGTGGGGACCCCCAGGCACCTTCAGTCCTGATTGTCTTAAGAGTCTGACCCCGGAGACCTACCCCTCTGGGGGCAGTCTCTCTTCCAGTGTGGTCCTTTGCAGACCAGACATGGAGCTGGGGGAGGCTTAGATGCCTGAGGGCAATCCCGCTTGAGGTGCCCCTCCTTTCCACAGTAATAGCAAGCCCATCCCTTTTCACCTGGGTCCCTCTGGGCATTTTTCTCAGGCTGTTTAAAAACGTTTTCTTATAGCCATTGTGAAGGCTTCCACCTTTTCCTTTTTTTTTTTCTGCCTTTCTTTTCCTCATATTCCCTACCATAATAGACTGTCTGAGCCAGTTGTAACAGAGTATCTAAAGACTGATTTGGTCCATACTCCCATTTTAATAGCTTATGGCGGATATCTAGAGCAAAATGAGTGAGAAATCTGTCCTTTAAAATCACTTTTCCCTTGGTTTCTTCAGAACTTCTCTAATTGTAAAACAGTATTATACTTAAGAGACCCTCCAACTGGCCACCGTTCACCATCTTCCAGTGGGTACCGCGGCCATGCAGTATCACATAGGAAGGCCAGGCGCGTCTTCTTTAAGCCCTGGGGATCAAATCTACCCCAGTTTTCCAGGATACAGTTCAAAGGAGTGAGGCTGGAATTGTTAGCTCCCATGTGTAAGAGAGAAAAAAAGAAACAGTGCCATCTTTCTACCAGAGGCGCCCCTCCCTGCTCTAGATGGAGGTGTAGACAGACTTTACACCAAAAGCTTTTCCTTCCTGGTCGGACTGTCTGTCCCTTACCGACACAGGCATCATACTTGTCCCTCCCGGTTCTACCACCGAGACGGGGTGGGGACGCATCAAGGGTAGACCTGATGGCATCCCTGACTGACGTCCAGCTCTTCACCATTAAAACCTTGCTTGCCTCTGATGCCACCTGGGGTGCAATCAGAGTAACCTTCTGGAATGCCTCCCAAGCTAAGACCGCTGGGGAAGCATTTGTCACCTGAGTGCCTGTGCACGACCCTGAGTATATTCCTGACCACAATAAGACCGATACGAACATAAAACTGAGATGTTCCTTCCAAGCATCACCACACCAGTGTAAGAGTCTCCTCTGGTCCATTAACAGCCAGTGTTACCAAAGGAAAAAAACCCATTGCAGTTCCAATCTGAGTAACCTTTAACCTCAGAGATGCTCTTGGAGGTAGTGTTATGCCCAAGTCGCGAAATCTCCCAATGACCACCCGGGAGCTGATGTCCAATGCAAAAGCCAAAGAGTCTTTATTACCAAGCTCGAGCTGGGGCTCTCACTGTTACCGACGCAGCGGCTATGGGGAGGAGCCCCGAGTTTTGGGTTACATTGGTTATATAGGGTATATTTGTGTAAAAGGGGGTTTCCAGGCTGGAGGATGTCTGATTGGTCACCCTCTTTCAAAGGGTTGTGTGTTGATTTTTGCTTGGTTCTTATTACCTAGGCAAACCACAAATTCCTGAATGTAAGGTCAAGAGATTTTGGTCAGAGGTCTGATTGGCTCGTGGGTGATGGGGTGAGGTCAGGGGATTTTCGAAGTCTCTTTCCTGGAACTTTACAAAATGGAGTTCTTCTATTAGACAAGATGGAGTAGCTTAGGTTCTACATTCCCCCCTTCTCAAGGATGCAGGACAGACCCAATCATGGGTCTGTGGTTAGTTTTATGTTGTCTCCCACTAAGGGTAGGGCTGCGTATTGGGATCTGAGCACCATGAGCTGCACCGTGTTGATGTGGCTTTTAATGAAGGTCATTAATTTATTTAATAAACTTGGTCTGAAGGTTAGTAGCAGGAGCAGAATAATCAGGGGCCCTGCCAAGGAAGAGATAAGAGTTGTGAACCAGCTGGATGAGTTGAACCAGGATTCGAACCAACTCTGAGACATTTCTCTTTCTCTTTTTCTCTGATTTAGCCCTTCTCTTAGCTTGGCCATGGACTCTTTGACTACCCCTGAGTGATCTACATAAAAAGAGCATTCTTCTCCTAACGCAGTGCATAGGCCCCCTTGTTGGAGAAAAACCAAATCCAGTCCCCTTTTATTCTGCAGCACCACCTCCACCAGAGAACTCAGTGACTCTTGGAGGTGGCTGATTGAGCTTTCTAGTCTTTCAATATCAAGATCAATGGCTGCCCGTAGGCTGGAATAGTGTTGATTCTGCACTATCAAGGAGGATATCCCAGTTCCTGCCCTGGCCGCCCCCAACCCCAACAAAACTATAAGCGTTAAGGCCGAGACTGGCCCTCTCTTGGACTGGGCGAGGCTTTTTCTAGTTTTAGGAGGAATTCATCACTGGCGTGATAGAACAGTCGAGGGACTAATAGCACCAATACACAAAAATCTTTGGAGTCATTTAGTACCTGCCCGTGAATACAAGGTGCTAAGCCCATGGAGCATGCCCACCAATTTTCTTGGGGAGGCACCAGGTACTCAGTTGTTTTTATAGAGTCTGTGGAATTGCAGAAGTGCTGATAGGTTTGGGGAACGTTTCCTATGCAAAGGCCCTGTCCGGTTGTTCACTGTAGAGTTAATCTGGCGTCTCCTTTTTGCTGCCATCAGCAGGCTCTGTGGTCTCTTGTTTGAATGTAATTTCCTGGGACAGCTATGCCCTCATAATAGGGAGGTTTGATGCCATAACATAACCAGCAACTGCTAGTCAGGTCCGGGCGAGTGGAATTTAGGACCCGATAGGTACTAACTATCATATCAAATAACGGGTCCTGATCATCTTTAATATTAGGTCTCTTAAGGCTAACCCGAGGGGAGCTGTTTGTGCTAGTAATGTAGGGCCCGGGAGGCGTTCAGGTAGGCTTTTGAATGGGGGCGTGAGTAGGCTCTTGTGGCACTAGGACAGAATTGGGCCCTATGCCCTCATTTGGGCCGATTTGTATGGGTTCTACTTTCAGCCTAACAGAAAACAGTGATCCATTATCATATCCTGATTGATATAGCCTGAGGCCCCAAGATTGCCTGGCTTCCCAACTGGGGAACTTTTTCCCTTCAGTTGAGAATCTGAGCCTTACCAGGTTAGAGTCATTAAAGTTATTTTTACAGAGTATGTCTTGTCTAGTGGTGGGCCCTGGGGCGCGACTCAAAGTAATCAAGTCTCCTTGGGTAGGAGGTTCCCAGTTGACAGTCCCTGTTGACTCGCAACCCCAGGCTGCGCAGTAAAATTTGTCAGCACCCCGCCCCCCCCCACAGTTACTAACAGTTACCTGGTTCCATCTCCCCCCAGGGCATACATAGAAGGTAGTGTCCTACAAAACTGCCCTTTGGCAGCGATTGCTACACCCAGGGTTATTAGGCGATCTTACATCGTTTTCTTGTCTATCTTCGTACCAAGATCCCTTGGCTAGAAGACAGAGGTCAAATTCCAAGTCCGGCCACCAGGTGTTTTTGGGATGGATGGCTGAAGTGGAGTTAATTACCTCTCCCTGGCCACCTCATGAGTACTGCTCACTCTGCGATGGGGGTCCCTTGAGGACAGCCCTGCAGTCTTGACCCCAGCTCTCCACTCTGTCATCGAGGCTGCCGCCCCAGAGCCGGCTGCATTGTAGCGGCTGTTGAGGGTCTCTGCAGAGCTCTCAGCCCACCTCCAAAATGATTAAAGAGTTGGCTGTGCACGTGGCCCAGTGTCCTGATGCCTTGAGCTCGGAGTCAGTGCAGGTGCTAGGAGCAGAGGAGGGGAGACAGCCCCATGGGCAGCAGAGGAGGATATGAGAAGATGCAAGAATTAGGCTCATAAAATCTGAAAATATCTTCCTGGGGCAGCGCCCAAGAGGAGCCACCCCGCGTCCGAGGCCAGGGGCAGCGCCTGAAGCCAGGGGCGGCGGCCAGAAGGAGCAACCCCACTACCGAGGCCAGGGTGGTGACCGGGAGGAGCAACCCCATGCCCAAGGCCAGGGGTGGCGACCGGGAGGAGCAACCCCACATCCAAGGAGTGGTGGCTGCCCGGGTGCAGGAGGGCCTAGAGGAGCCATCCCACGCTGAAGGTCAGGAAGGGCGGCGGGAGGAGATATCTCTCATCCAAGGTAAGGAACAATGGCTGTGCTTTGCTAGAGCAGCTGTGAAGAGATACCCCACGCCCAAGGTAAGAGAAATCCAAGTAAGACGGTAGGTGTTGCAAGAGGGCATCAGAGGGCAGACACACTGAAACCATACTCACAGAAATCTAGTCAATCTAATCACACTAGGACCACAGCCTTGTCTAACTCAATGAAACTAAGCCATGCCCGCGGGGCAACCCAAGACGGGCGGGTCATGGTGGAGAGGACTGACAGAATGTGGTCCACTAGAGAAGGGAATGGCAAACCACTTCAGTATTCTTGCCTTGAGAACCCCATGAACAGTATGAAAAGGCAAAATGATAGGATACTGAAAGAGGTACTCCCCAGGTCAGTAGGTGCCCAATATGCTACTGGAGATGAGTGGAGAAATAAATCCAGAAAGAATGAAGGGATGGAGCCAAAGCAAAAACAATACCCAGCTGTGGATGTGACTGGTGATAGAAGCAAGGTCCGATGCTGTAAAGAGCAATATTGCATAGAAACCTGGAATGTCAGGTCTATGAATCACGGCAAATTGGAAGTGGTCAAACAAGAGATGGCAAGAGTGAACGTTGACATTCTAGGAATCAGCAAACTAAAATGGACTGGAATGGGTGAATTTAACTCAGATGACCATTATATCTACTACTGCGGGCAGGAATCCCTCAGAAGAAATGGAGTGACCATCATGGTCAACAGAAGAGTCCTAAATGCAGTACTTGGATGCAATCTCAAAAACGACAGAATGATCTCTGTTCGTTTCCAAGGCAAACCATTCAATATCACAGTAATCCAAGTCTATGTCCCAACCAGTAATGCTGAAGAAGCTGAAGTTGAACGGTTCTATGAAGACCTACAAGACCTTTTAGAACACCCAAAAAAGAGGTCCTTTTCATTATAGGGGACTGAAATGCAAAAGTAGGAAGTCAAGAAACACCTGGAGTAACAGGCAAATTTGGCCTTGGAATGTGGAATGAAGCAGGGCGAAGACTAATAAGAGTTTTGCCAAGAAAATGCACTGGTCATAGCAAACACCTTCTTCCAACAACACAAGAGAAGACTCTACACATGGACATCACCAGATGGTCAACACCGAAATCAGATTGATTATATTCTCTGCAGCCAAAGATGTAGAAGCTCTATACAGTCAACAAAAACAAGACCAGGAGCTGACTGTGGCTCAGATCATGAACTCCTTATTGCCAAATTTAGACGTAAATTGAAGAAAGCAAGGAAAACCGCTAGACCATTCAGGTATGACCTAAATCAAATTCCTTATGATTATACAGTGGAAGTGAGAAATAGATTTAAGGGCCTAGATCTGATAGATAGAGTGCCTGATAAACTATGGAATGAGGTTCGTGCCATTGTACAGGAGACAGAGATCAAGACCATCCCCATGGAAAAGAAATGCAAAAAAGCAAAATGGCTGTCTGGGGAGGCCTTACAAATAGCTGTGAAAAGAAGAGAAGTGAAAAGCAAAGGAGAAAAGGAAAGATATAAGCTTCTGAATGCAGAGTTCCAAAGAATAGCAAGAAGAGATAAGAAAGCCTTCTTCAGTGATCAATGCAAAGAAGTAGAGGAAAACAACAGAATGGGAAAGACTAGAGATCTCTTCAAGAAAATTAGAGATACCAAGGGAACATTTCATGCAAAGATGGGCTCGATAAAGGACAGAAATGGTATGGACCTAACAGAAGCAGAAGATATTAAGAAGAGGTAGCAAGAATACACAGAAGAACTGTACAAAAAGGATCTTCACGACCCGGATAATCACGATGGTGTGATCACTCATCTAGAACCAGACATCTTGGAATGTGAAGTCAAGTGGGCCTTAGAAAGCATCATTGTGAACAAAGCTAGTGGAGGTGATGGTATTCCAGTAGAGCTATTTCAAATCCTGAAAGATGATGCTGTGAAAGTGCTGCACTCAATATGTCAGCAAATTTGGAAAACTCAGCAGTGGCCACAGGACTGGAAAATGTCAGTTTTCATTCCAATCCCAAAGAAAGGCAATGCCAAAGAATGTTCAGACTACCGAACAATTGCACTCATCTCATATGCTAGTAAAGTAATGCTCAAAATTCTCCAAGCTAGGCTTCAGCAATACGTGAACCATGAACTTCCAGATGTTCAAGCTGGTTTTAGAAAAGGCAGAGGAACCAGGGATCAAATTGCCAACATCCGCTGGATCATGGAAAAAGCAAGAGAGTACCAGAAAAACATCTATTTCTGCTTTATTGACTATGCCAAAGCCTTTGACTGTGTGGATCACAATAAACTGTGGAAAATTCTGAAAGAGATGGGAATACCAGACCACCTAACCTGCCTCTTGAGAAATCTGTATGCAGGCCAAGAAGCAACAGTTAGAACTGGACATGGAACAACAGACTGGTTCCAAATAGGAAAAGGAGTACGTCAAGGCTGTATATTGTCACCCTGCTTGTTTAACTTATATGCAGAGTACATCATGAGAAACACTGGACTGGAAGAAACAGAAGCTGGAATCAAGATTGCTGGGAGAAATATCAATAACCTCAGATATGCAGATGACACCACCCTTATGGCAGAAAGTGAAGAGGAACTAAAAAGCCTCTTGATGAAAGTAAAAGAAGAGAGTGAAAAAGATGGCTTAAAGCTCAACATTCAAAAAACGAAGATCATGGCATCCGGTCCCATCACTCCATGGGAAATAGTTGGAGAAACAGTGGAAACAGTGTCAGACTTTATTTTTGGGGGCTCCAAAATCACTGCAGATGGTGAGTGCAGCCATGAAATTAAAAGACGCTTACTCCTTGGAAGAAAAGTTATGACCAACCTAGATAGCATATTCAAAAGCAGAGACATTGCTTTGCCGACTAAGGTCCATCTAGTCAAGGCTATGGTTTTTCCTGTGGTCATGTATGGATGTGAGAATTGGACTGTGAAGAAGGCTGAGCGCTGAAGAATTGATGCTTTTGAACTGTGGTGTTGGAGAAGACTCCTGAGAGTCTTGGACTGCACGGAGATCCAACCAGTCCATTCTGAAGGAGATCAACCCTGGGATTTCTTTGGAAGGAATGATGCTAAAGATGAAAATCCAATACTTTGGCCACCTCATTTGAAGAATTGACTCATTGGAAAAGACTTTGATGCTGGGAGGGATTGGGGGCAGGAGAAGAAGGGGACGACGGAGGATGAGATGGCTGGATGGCATCATGGACTCGACGGACGTGAGTCTGAGTGAACTCCGGGAGTTGGTGATGGACAGGGAGGCCTGGTGTGCTGCGATTCATGGGGTCACAAAGATTCGGACACGACTGAGTGACTGAACTGAACTGAACTGAACTAAACTGTAGTATCACTTATAATCATCCAAGTCAGTTTCATGGGTTGATGAGGGTTAGCAGCCACACTAGGTCGTAGGGACAACAGCATAAACAATATTTTTATCGCCTTCGTAGCTTGAGCTTGAGGGGATTTGTCTTGTCCAGCTTGGCCTTCCACTGGGGAAGGAACTCTTCTCTCAAGGCAAACAGGTCTGCAAGCCGTACGTCAGTGTAATGAACCCAAGTGGATATGCCGTCAACCTTGAGTGCAGTGGGCGTTGTCAAGACAACTAGGAAGGGTCCTTTCCATCTGGGTTCTAGGGTCTCTTGGCAATGGCGGTGCATGAATACCCAGTCTCCTGGCTGGTAGCAGTGGGGTTCAGGTGGTGGGCCTGATTCATATAGAGCCTTGAGTCTCTTCCATGTGTCCCTGTGGGAGTATTGTAAGGACTGGAGACAAAAGAGTAGTTTTTTATCATCTATTTCTTTTAGCATCTCTGTTTTTAGGTTAGGGATTATTGGGGGAGGTATTCCATACATAATCTCGAAGGGGGTAAGTCCCAGTTGGTAGGGAGAGTTCTGCACCTGGTATAGGGCAAAGAGGAGGAGAGCACCCAGTCTCCGCCAGTCTCAGCAACTAGTTTTGTTAATGTTTCTTTGAGTGTCCTATTCATCCTTTCTACCTGTCCTGAGCTCTGGGGCCTGTAGGCACAATGCAACTTCCATCTAGCCCCCAAAGCCTTAGCTACTCCCTGGCTTACATGAGATACAAAGGCTGGCCCATTGTCCGACCCTACCTGTGCAAGAAACCCCAACCGTGGCAAGATGTCTTCAATCAACTTTTTGGCCACCACCTGTGCTGTTTCTCTTTTGGTGGGGAAAGCTTCTACCCACCCTGAGAAGGTGTCTATGAATACCAGTAGATATTTGTATCCGTATCTACCTGGTTTCACCTCTGTGAAGTCCACCTCCCAGTAGGCTCCTGGTCGACTTCCATGCTCTCTAGATCCAGGGTTGGTTGGGTGGCGGGTAGCGTTGGTGAGCTGGCAGGCCTTGCATGTCGATACGATGTTTTCTATTGTTGGTCTGACATCTCTCATGGTAATTTTGGCATGTCTTATC
This sequence comes from Oryx dammah, assembly GCF_014754425.2. NCBI lineage: Eukaryota > Metazoa > Chordata > Mammalia > Artiodactyla > Bovidae > Oryx > Oryx dammah. The sequence continues at coordinate 75,340,645 of NW_024070210.1, read as the reverse complement.
AAGTCCTGCATCTTGTGGGTCCCCAGTTGAGTGGTGCGATGCATCTTCAGTAACCCTTGTTTTCCTAGCTCTTCTGGGAAGATCAGGGAGCCATCCGCTGCCTGCCACCACTCGGTCAATTGTTGGGTCATGGGCAAACCTTTTATCCAATCTAAGTCTCTAGGTGAGTAGTCGAGCAGAGCTGGCAAAACAGGGCTTCCAGGGTCGGGCAGCTGTAGGGTGGCTTCGATTATTGTGCCCTGGGCAACATCTCGGGCTGCCTTATCTGCCAAGTTGTTTCCCTTTTAGGTTGGAGTGTACGACTTCTTGTGTCCTGGGCAATGTATTATGGCTAGCTTTTTAGGAAGCCATAATGCTGAGAGGAAGGCCTTTATTTCTTCTTTATTTTTGATTGTTTTACCCTCGGCTGTAAATGGCCCCTCTCTCTGTAAATGGCTCCGTGATTATGGGCGGTAGCAAAGGCGTATTGGCTATCAGTAATGATGTTAAGTTTCTTGTTTTCTCCCAACTGGAGAGCTTTTGTTAGAGTGATTAGTTCAGCCTTTTGAGCCGAGGTGCCTGGGGGTAATGCTTCTGCCCATATGATCTGGGTCTCAGTGGTTATGGAGGCCCCTGCATACCTGATTCCATTTTGGACAAAATTGCTCCCATCCGTATACCGGGTAGCTTCAGCATCCGCTAGAGGGCGATCTTGTAAGTCCTCTCGTGTTCCATGTACCTGGGCTGGTATGTTGCCGCAGTCGTGGACTGGGGCTTCTAAATCTGGATTAGGAAGCAGTGTAGCCGGGTTGAGAGCAGTAGGCTGCAGAAAGATGGTCCTGGAGGGGTTTAGCAGTAGTCCCTGGTAGTGGGTCAGCCGAGCGTTGCTGATCCACCTATCTGGGGGTTTAGTATACCCTCAATGGCGTGGGGGGCGGTGATATGCAACTCTTGCCCCAGCGTCAGTTTACCTGCATCTTTGACCATTAGGGCCCCTGCTGCAATCATGCGGAGGCATGGTGGCCAGCCTGATGCCACGGGGTTTAGGCGTTTAAACAAGTAAGCCACTGGCCACTTCCAAGGTCCCAAATGCTGCATCAGTACCCCCTTAGCCACTCCCTGTTTTTCCTCTACATACAGGAGAAAGGGTTTTGTAATGTCAGGCAACCCTAGAGTGGGGGCTGACAGCAGGGCCGTTTTAATGGTTTTGAAAGCTGTCTCCATTTGTTCCATCCAGCTGAAAGGTGTGGTACTCTTTGTGGCTTCATATAACAGTTTAGCCAATTCCGCATAATTAGGGATCCAAAAGCGGCAGAAGCCAGCGGACCCCCCAAATTCTCTCACCTTTCGAGGTGAATCTAGGGTAGGGATTTTGAGTACCGTCTCCTTTCATGCCCCCGACAGCCATCTCTGCCCCTCTTTTAGTACATACCCCAGGTAGGTGACCTCTGGTTTGCATGTTTGAGCCTTTTTGGATGAGGCTCGGTATCCTAATTTTCCAAGGGTCTGCAATAGTTCCTGGGTGCCCGTGAGGCAGGTTTGTTGATCCTCGGCTGCAATCAAGAGGTCATCTACATATTGTAACAAGGTTAGTTGGGGGTGTTGTTGTCTGAAATCACCCAGGTCCTCATGAAGAGCCTCGTCAAAGATGGTGGGGGAATTCTTGAATCCCTGAGGCAGCTGGGTCCAGGTTAGCTGGCCGTTAATTCCTTCTTCTGGGTTGGACCATTCAAAGGCAAAAAGATCCTGGCTTCTGGGCGCCAGGGGAAGGCTAAAGAAAGTGTCTTTTAAATCTAGGACTGTATACCAGTGTTGGTCTGGTGGGAGTGAGCTCAAGAAGTTGTATGGGTTTGGCACAGTGGGGTGAATATCTAAAACTCGACGGTTGACCTCTTGTAGGTCCTGTACCGGCTGGTAATCATGAGAATTGGTTTTTTTGACAGGGAGGAGGGGGGTATTCCAGGCTGACTGGCAGGGTCTCAAGATTCTCTGGGCCAGGAGTCTGCGGATATGGGGAGTGATTCCCTGTCGGGTCTCCAGGGTCATGGGGTATTGCCAGACCCGGACGGGGTCGTCCCCTGGCTTGAGATCTATATATATAGGAGGGCGGTGCCCGGCAAAGCCGGTTCCCCCTGTCTCGGCCCATGCATCGGGGAATTCATCTAGCCATTTTTGAATGTCCACCGGGGGCAGTATAGGTTTCTGGTGCAACCGATATTCATCTTCTAATTGGATGGTCAGTACTTGGATCGGTTTGCCCATCTGGTCGAGTATTTTAGTTTCTCCCAGGAGGAAATGAATCTGGGCCCCCATTTTGGTTAACAGGTCTCGTCCTAACAGTGGGGAGGGGCATTCCAGAATGACCATGAAAGAGTGGGATACCCGTCCTGCACCCAAGTCTACTGATCTTCGGGTAGTCCATTGGTATTGTTTCATTCTGGTAGCCCCCTGCACTCAAGAGGTCTTGTCTGCCAGTTTTCCCTGGGGCTTTAGCAAAACCGAATATTGAGCCCTCGTGTCGACAAGGAAGTCAGTTGGGGTCCCCTCCACTTTTAGGGTTACCCTGGGTATGAGGAGGGGCTCCGAACCCCATCCTCCCTAGTCACTGAGTTCTTCGATGGCCAGGATAGGGGTCTTTAGTGGCCCTCTTTTTTTCTTGGGACATTCTTTGGCCCAATGTCCCTCTTCTTTACAATAGGCACATTGGTTTTTTCCCAATGCAGGTCTCATACGGGGACGATTCTCACCTTCAGTAGCTAGGTGGTGCAATTGGTGCTCCCTTTCTCCTGAGTCAGGAACTGTAGAGGCCAGCAAGATGCATGCCATGCTACGGGTCTGGCGGTCTGCTGCTTTGGCTTGTTTTTCTTCGGGGGTCTCTCGGATGTTGTAGACTCTTTCTGCTACTGTTATTAAATCTTGGATACTCTTTTTACCCAGGCGGTCTAACTTCTGTAGCTTCTTTCTAATATCGGGGGCCACCAGATTGACAAAGTGCATCAAGGCGGCCTGGGTGCCTTCTGCTTCCGGATCCATAGGGGTGTGTTGTCTAAAAGCTTCCATCAGCCTTTCCAGGAAGGCTGCTGGGCTCTTGGTGGGGCCCTGTTGAACATCTCCTACTCTAGCTAGGTTAATGGGTTTCCATGCAGCTGCCTTAAGCCCCCCCACCCCCACCCCAGAGAGTCTGGCAGTAGAACCAGAGCCTCTCCTTACCTTGTGCCATATTGTAATCCCAGTCAGGTCGTGATAAAGGAAAAGAGGTGTTAATTTCATCTATATTAGTGGTGGGTTCTCCATTTGCCCCTGGGACCCTTTTTCGGGCCACGTTTTGAATTCTTTCTCTCTCTTCTGTGGTAAAGAGAATCTGGAGCAGTTGTTGGCAGTCGTCCCAGGTGGGCTGGTGGGTAAACAGCACAGTCTCTAAAAGATTGGTTAAATCTCTAGGGTTATCTGAGAACTTGGCATTCTGGGATCTCCAGTTATATAGGTCACTAGTAGAGAAGGGCCAATATTGATGAGGTTGGTTTCCTTCCTCATCGGGGGCGGAAGGGGGGGCGGGGGGGGCGGCCACTCGTAAGGGGAGGGCAACGGTTGAGTCTGCTGGCCCCTCCGGGGACATAGCTCGCCTATAGCGAGTATTTTGTGCGGGCCCCCCTTCCTGTGTTTCGGCCCTGGGTGGAGGGATGGCGGGGGCCCACGGTGGTTCAAGGGGTTGGTAAGGGGGAGGGAAGAGGAGTTCTTCTTCTGTTCCCCCCTGCAGAATGGGGTAGAGTGGCACCGTCAGTGCAGGCTCCTTGGGGTTCTTCAGGCTCTTTCCTGTTCTGGTCACTAACACCTGATTGATGGAAAATCCCTGTTGAGGCAAGAAAGGTTTTACCCAAGGGTAGGCGGGGTGGTGCCACACGACATTTTCCCATACAATGATATAGGGAACTTGGTCAGGGTGTCTGATCCGCGGTTGGAAGATGATATCTCGGACTTGGTGTACAGTCTCCAAATCAAAGGTGCCTTCTGAGGGCCATCCTACATTGAAGGTCGGCCATTCTGCACTGCAAAAAGTGATTATTTTTTTTGATTTCCACACTGAGGTCACGAGCACGCATTTTGACCTCCTTGAAATGATCAGTAATCAGGGATAGAGGCATGGGGCTAGAATGGCGTTGTCCCATCGTCCCTGGATCAGCCAAATGTTGGTAAATTAACACAGACAAAACAGACAGCCACACAGACAGACAGAGAGACAGAAGAAATATACCTCTGGGAGTTCGAAGGCAAAACTGAAATCAAGGCAACGGCCTCTGGCTGTTCAGCAGGGGCGACCCGCTATCGTCTACAGAGAACAGGGGCACTCCATCCCCTCCGAGGGGGTCGAGGACGTCTCCCAATGACCCACACTGGTGACCCGTTGGCGCGCCCGCCTGAGTCATATACTGGTTCCAGAAAATAGGCCTTACCGGAAATGAGGAAAAAAAGAAGGAAAAAAGCTTACTGGCTGCAGATGACTCTCTGGATTGGTCTTCCTGTGGAGCTGATGGGAGATCCCGGACGAGCCCCCAAATGTTATGCCCAAGTCACGAAATCTCCCAATGACCACCCGGGAGCCGATGTCCAATGCAAAAGCAAGAGAATCTTTATTACCAAGCTCGAGCTGGGGCTCTCACCGTTACCGACGCAGCGGCTATGGGGAGGAGCCCCGAGTTTTGGGTTACATTGGTTATATAGGGTATATTTGTGTAAAAGGGGGTTTCCAGGCTGGAGGATGTCTGATTGGTCACCCTCTTTCAAAGGGTTGTGTGTTGATTTTTGCTTGGTTCTTATTACCTAGGCAAACCACAAATTCCTGAACATAAGGTCAGGAGATATTGGTCAGAGGTCTGATTGGCTCGTGGGTGGTGGGGTGAGGTCAGGGGATTTTCGAAGTCTCTTTCCTGGAACTTTACAAAATGGAGTTCTTCTATTAGACAAGATGGAGTAGCTTAGGTTCTACACTAGAGCTCCATCTAGCTTCCAAACTTTCGATTCCTAGTGAGGCTAGGCCCTTCCTGACTACCAATCCAAGTCTGGGACCTAAGTAACAGTACACAGTAACAGCATAGATTACAAGTCCCTTGAAAGTCTATGATCCGATAGATTAGGTTAGTACTTCTAATTCCCAAGGAGTTATGAAATGGTCAAAGAGACTGAAAAGTTTGACTGAGAAAGGAGAGTTCAGTCCACATGCTTTGCCCATTTCTGGTCGGTTCCCGAAGGAGACATTGGGTGCCTATTGGCACTGGCATGTCGATATAAACCCCTGACAGGTTTCTGCCATGAGCCGTATGAGATCACCATGAAACCGCAGAGCAGGGCTCCTCACTTGCTTCGCTCAGGGCATTTCATTCATTCACACAAGCACACTGTAGAGTTAGTAAAGTACAGCAGAAAACATGTTCGCTAGGAGAACAAAGAGCTAGCGCTCCAAGCATCTTTACCTTGTCCTGAAGGATCCTGGACGAGCCCCCAAGATGAAAGGTTGTTGCTGAACGAAAAGACACCGGGATTCTTGGCCTCCAGAGGAGAAGAATTCAATCTGGGGCCAGAGACGAGGCTTGTTTGCTCAGAGCTTTTGTGTAATAAAGTTTTATTAAAGAATAAGGGAGATAGAGAAAGCTTCTGACATAGGCATCAGAAGGAGGCAGAAAGAGTACCCCCCCACCCTGCTAGTCTTCAGCTGGATGTTATATAGTCATTAGCAGTCTGTTAATGAAAAAAAGGAATGTCTTAAAACTCAGAATGGCACTAGGCCCCTCACTCATAAGATGCATTTTGGGATAATCTTGGCACCAGACGAATCATCCTGGGCCGTAAAACGATTAACTTGAATCTTGTAGAAGGGCAGATTACCATACAAATAATTTCGTTTACATAGATTAGGGGAACAATATCTGAATATAACATACTGGTTTGTCAAGTAGCTTCTGAGCCATTAGGTGGAACCAACTTGAAGACAGAGTCTAGGGTAAATGCATAGTACATTAACATAGCTTAAGACAAACATTTCCATAAGAAAATGCATTGGTTGACTCAAGGTTTGAGAATAGTTAACTTCAGGTGAAACCAGGTGTCATTATGGCAACACAGTATTTTAAGAGAAATCTCCCTTTAAATTTGTATAGAGAAGAAAATAATATTGCTAGTTTGTTTCCTCCTGCCACTTAAGAGAGATAAAAATGTCTGACACTTGCACACTATTTCTTCCGTTTGGAGACCCCGGGCCTTCCTGCCTGTTACCCTCTTAGGCACATTGAGAGTTAGCTAGTGTAGCTTTCTTGACTTTTAAAATTACTTCACAACTTTTAAGTCCAACATATAGGACAATTTCCTTTCGAAAACCAAGACCATTTCCTATTCTGGTTGCATCACTTGGTTCTATTTTTTTTTCCCCCAGCACAACCGCACAGTTCTACTTTGTCCTGGAAAATGATCACCCCTTGGCCATCTACAACTCACTGAAATACTTCATTCTCATGAAAGATCTGAGGTAGGTTGATATGTCTTTTTTGGCTCATTGATTTACTTAAGCACTCAAGTGCTATTTTCTTTCTAAGTGACATGGTCTTAAAGGTTGAGCTCCCTGGAAACAAATACTAATAATGAATATCAGTAATATTTGTACTGTGATGGCATCTGAAGACTGAGTTTTATATTTTAATACCTACGATGTGCTTCTTTATTTTTATTTGTCTTTTTTGGGGTCTTTCTTTGATTTATTTATTTTTAATTGAAGGATAATTGTTTTATGGTATTGCTTTGGTTTCTAACAAACATCAACATGAATCAGCCATTTTTCTATCTATATCTCTTTGATGAATTGTGAATTATATTACATCTTGAAGCAGTATTTATTTTAATTAAGGATGTTCATTAATATATTAATAAGTTTGGCCAATTATAAGTCATGATGGGTGGTAAATGCCACATGGACATCTATTTGAGGAATACTTCTATTCTGTATATTGTAGTATACTAGTAAATAGATAGTGGTCTGGGAATTGTTATAAGCATTTTTCAGAACTTGCCATGATTTCTTACCCCTTTATACTCATGGGTTTTTATCTGTGCCTTCCTTTACCTGCTCCCATAGCAACTTATAATTCCCTTGTTTATAGAACATCTTGCTTCATTTACTACTTGTTCATGAGCCCCAGAAGAGAAGGAAATGTGTCTTATTTACTTCTGTACATGGCTTGTCCCTTCCAGCTCAGTGCCTAACATATTGAATGTGTTTGTTTTAGTGAATAAATGACTATGGAGGAAGATGATACAACAATTATTTTTAAAAAGCTGCTTTCACTTTTTCATAGTTTATTACTCTCATAGGTCCTCAGAAGAGGAAGACATTTCTTACTTTGTTCCGGCTGAACGAAAGAATTTTAGTGAGATGACAGGAAGACGTTGTCAGTTTTCTTTTTCTTTATTTTCCTCTGAGAAACAGTCTTCTTTTTAGTTTCTCAAAGAATCACAGAATTATGAATAAATGTTACCTTGGTTCCAATTTTATAGTAAAATAGTTTTAAATTTTATTTTCAGATGATAATAATAAATGTTGTTTAAATGAAATACATGCATATGGAAAAATTTAAAATATACAAAGGCTTGTATGTACAGTGAAAATATTTCCTCTCCCTGTCCCTAGATACCCAATTTTGTTTCCCAAAAGCATCACTGTTCTTAGTTTCTTCTTTCAGAGATACACAATGTGTTTATGAACAAAAATATGTAGATATTTATGTAATCTTTCTTCATATGAAAGATGCTCCAAGTCAGATCTCTTTCATCTTGTTTTTTCTATAACTTTGAGGATACTTTTATATCAACATGTACAGATCTTCATTTTTAACAGTTATATAGTATATTCCACCCTATGTATATATAATAATTTATCTAATTAGTCCTTAATTAATGGGAATTTGGATTGTTCTGATCTTTTACTATTAGAAACAGTAGTCAATATTCTTGTACACATGTCATTTTTCTTATTTGTGAGTATACTCCTCAGATAAATACCTAAAAGTGGAATTGCTGAGTCAGAGGGAATGCCCTTTAAATTCTGATAGTTTTTTGGCAAAATGTCCTCCATAGATATTGTACCAATTTATGCTCTACCAGTAAGGGAAGAGATTGCTGTTTTTCTCAACATTATTTTTGATCTTTGTCAATTTGGGGGGAAAAAAGATATATTTCTTATAGCTTTCTTTGTACTTCTCTAATTCTGAACAAAATAGAGTTGTCTTTTTAGATATTTTAAAGCCTTTCCTTTGCTATTTATTTTTTTTCATATATTTACCACTTTTATTGTGCTGATGCTATTTTTCATATTGACTTGAAGATATATACAATATTAAAACTGATGTTATCATGATAGATGTTTTAGAAGACAGAAATAAAAGCACTACCAGAAAAGTAAAGAGTTTGTTGGTGTTGGAAGAGTAATAGGAGACAAGTTTTGCCCCAGAATTGTAGAATTTGTAAGAGCAAATACAAAAAAAAAAAAAAAAAAAAAAAAGGTGTAAGTATCCATGCTGAAGATAAAGGAAGAGACTTTCCCCTCTTCCTGTTTTCAGAACACTTTAGAAAACTTGTACTTGTTTCTCTGTCATTGCAATGAATGTAAAATTTAAAAGTTTAAAATTTTAAGGGGTTTCAACACCCTTGCCAGATTTATGACCTAGGAACGTCTTTGTCAAGGACCTGGGAAGTCTCTTTGAAATGTAATAATCAAGATAGAAAGGCCCCAATCTTCCATTTCCTGTGGGAAGATAGGAGCTTAACATTGGTGGCCTAATTTCCAAGTTGAAAACTATCTCCTGTTATATAGAAATGTCTTTTCTCCCTTGTATGAAACCAATGAGCAAACACAGATGGCCAGACCAATTACCAGGTGAATCTAGGATGAATTGATTATGTGTGATAAAATGGTCAAGTCTTTTTGAGGATTAGCTTTTATCTTGAGAACCTGTATGTAATGGGTTGTATTTGCTTGACTATAAAGGGATGAAAATTGTCAGTCTTTGCCCTTTCACAGTGGGTTGCCTGAGATGCCCATAGTCTCCTGCTTTAATGTTTATTCAATAATCAGTCAGTTCAGTTCAGTCGCTCAGTCATGTCCGACTCTTTTTGACCCCAGGGACTGAAGCACGCCAGGCTTCCCTGTCCATCAGCAACTCCCTGAGCTTGCTCCAACTCATGTCCATCGAGTCAGTGATGCCATTCAACCATCTCATCCTCTGTCGTCCCCTTCTCCTCCTGCCTTCAATCTTTCTCAGCATTAGCGTCTTTTCCAACGGGTCAGTTCTTCACATCAGGTGGCCAAAGTATTGGAGCTTCAGTCCCGCCAATGAATATTCAGGACTGATTTCCTTTAGGATTGACTGGTTTGATCTCTTTACAGTCCAAGGGACTCTCAAGAGTCTTCTCTAACACCACAGTTCAAAAGCATCAATTCCTCTGCTCTCAGCTTTCTTCATGGTCCAACTCTCACACCCATAGATAATAAATAATAAAACTGCTTTATTCTCTTCCACCATTGTGGAGAGGTTTTCTAGATTGGCAGGAAATTTATATTTAATTATATTTCCCAGCAAACTAAACTCAGTTTTTCAATCTACGGCTCTATCATTTGCAAAATCGGGGATATGCAGTACATCTTTGAGATGTCTTATAGTCCTATAGTCAGTCTTCTTTTTAACCAAGAAATTAAAAACAGCTTCTGTCCCCCCAAATATTTTAAATCAAGACCCCTACTTTTATGTTCCTAATAATTTCTTCATAGCATGTTTCATATCTTTGTTTCTCAGACTATATATTACAGGATTAATGAGTGGAGTAACTACAGAATAAAACAAAGTCACTATCTTCTGCATTCCAGCATCATGTTCAGATGTTGGGCTCACATACATGACCATCACTGATCCATAAAAAAGCGAAACCACAGTCAGATGGGACCCACAGGTGGAGAAGGCTTTTCTTCTTCCAGCTGCTGAAGGGAATTTCAGCACAGCTTGTAGGACCAGAGCATAGGACACCATGATGAAGAGAAAGGGGATAAATAAGAGGAGAGAACTTAAGGTGGAGCTAGTTAACTCTATTACAGGGACTCTAGTACAGGTGAGGGCCAACAAGGGACCTGGGTCACACAGGAAGTGATCAATGATCCCAGATCCACAGAAAGACATTTGGGAGATGATGATGATGGGAATCAAGAACCAGAGGAAACCAAATACCCAGCAGCTGATCACAAGATTGGCACAGAGACGTCCAGTCATGAGAGTGGGGTAGTGTAGAGGCCAGCAGATGGCAAGGTATCGATCAAATGCCATAACAGCCAAGAAAAAGCATTCTGTAGAACCCAAGGAGAAGAAAAAGTAGAACTGGAGAAAGCACCCAGAGAAGGAGATGAGCTTGTTGTCAGAGAGGAAGTTGGCCAACATGTTGGGGACAGTGGAGGTGACATACCAGATCTCTAGGAAGGAGAAGTTGGCGAGCAGGATGTACATGGGGGTGTGGAGTCTCTGATCCCAGCACACAGCACAGATGATAGAACCGTTGCCCATGAGGGTCAGGAGGTAGACAGCAGAGAAGAGCACAAAGAGGAGAATCTGCCCCTCCCTGGGGCAAGGGAAGCCCAAGAGGATGAAGCCAGTGATGGTGCTGGAGGTGTTGGGGGTGTTGGAGATTTTCATGAGTCTTCGAGCTGTGAAAACACCATCACATTATTGAATAATTGTAAAGACAAGTGAGAACCCAGATATGAATTGAAGCCACTCTGGGGAATGAAATAGACATTTATGTATCAATAGTTACTATATTAGGCTAATCCTGAATTACTGTCCTAGTTTAGCAGTTGGATTATAGAAACACAAGTTAATGAATATCAGCATATATAGAGATATCTACTTATTGTGAAATGTATGGGAACATGTTCAACATTTAAATCTTTATATATAAAACTCTGCAGTAACTATCACTGAAGTTGAGAAATAGAGGATCACTTGTACCCTAGAATCTCCTCTTATGCTACATCCCAGTAAGAGGATGACTATCCTCTGCCTCTTTGTCCCTCCAATTGTTAACACTCTCCTTTCCTAATGGTAATCACCTCTCTATTTTTCTTTATTTTAATAACTAAGTATGCATTCTGAAACATTTTTTTTTTAGTTTTGCTTGTTTTTTATTTTACATAATTGAAATCATAGTATATGTAGTATTTGGATGGCTTCTTTTGTTCAACAGTAAGGTTTTTTACATTTATGTTGTTACAATCATCTATAGTGTGTCCATTTATACCCCACTATACTCTATGAATAAACCACCACTTATTAAACCATTGTACTATAGATGACTGTTTTGGCTATTTCTAGTTTGGGGTTGTTAGGAGTAATGGTACTATGAATATAGTTCTTTTTTCCTGGTTCACACAGGCATGCATTTCTGTAGGCTAGATCATAAGGGCATGTGTATCTTTCCTTCAGTAGATAAGTTTAACAGTGTTCCATCATTATTGCACTATTTATCACTCCTGCTGATAGTATGTGAAAGCTCCAATTGTCAACATTCTTTTCTAATGGTAAGGTCTCTATTTATCAGAGCCTAGGGAATGAGATCGGAGAAGGCGACGGCACCCCACTCCAGTACTCTAGCCAGGAAAATCCCATGGGCGGAGGAGCCTGGAAGGCTGCACTCCATGCGGTAGCTAAGAGTCGGACACTACTGAGAGACTTCACTTTTATGCATTGGAGAAGGAAATGGCAACCCACTCCAGTGTTCTTGCCTGGAGAATCCCATGGGCGGAGGAGCCTGGTGGGCTGCCATCTATGGGGTCGCACAGAGTCGGACACGACTGAAACGACTTAGCAGCAGCAGCAGCAGCAGCAGCAGCAGCAGCAGCAGCAGCAGCAGGGAATGATATATACTGCATTTTAATGACTTCTCTCTTTTTGTTCTTTTATTTTTGTAATATAAGACTGCATAGTTGTCTTCCTGGCAGTGTTGCTTTTTTCAGAGTAGGAGCTTATATCAGAAATTTTTTACTTTCAAGGGAAAGTATTCTGGAAATTATTAAGAAAACTGTCTTCAAATTTGGTTTTGAAGAACATTTTAATGCACATAATTTACAGCCATCTTTATCTTATATGAGTTTTGAGTCTTGTGCTCGGCTTTATGATTTAAAGAAATAACCTTCTAAAACGTTATTTCTGTGTGTGTTAATTTCTTTATCATCTCAAAATATTTTTAGCACTTTAAATAGCTTAGTTAATGTTGAAGAACTTACGTTTTCCTGGTATAGTCTATTTCATTGTTACATCTCTTCTTTTACCCCTCACATCCAATTCATTAGCAGGATTCTGCTGTTTCTAAAGTATGGCTTGTATCATGCACTCCTTTGTCTTAACTGCTGTCTCTCAAGCTCAAATTACCATCCTTTCTTCCTTAGAATTCTGCGGCAGCATTCTAACACAGCTCCTTGCTTCTACTTTTGCCCTTCTGCCCTCCATTACCTAAGCAGCAACAGAGTACTCCTGAAAAATGGAAAAACTGATCATGGTACACTTTTAAGTAAAACTTTTCTCTCTCAGCAATTCTGTGCCAAGAAGTCTTACAGAGCTGTTATAGAAAACAGGAAGGTGTTCTAGAAAACAGGAATTGCCATCACCATTTTATGCTCAATCTAACATATTTAATTAGCTTCTGTCACTCTTCACTTTTTATTACTGAGCTCCTCTGTACAGAAGACTGATGACATTACCTGCCTCAAATCTGAGCTGAAACTGTCAAAAAAAAAAAAAAAAAAAAATCCCTGAACCAATAAACCAAAAAAACAGCAAAAGACCAATATACACACCCTGTGTCAATTACAGAGGGCACTGTAAACATGGGTGCAATGATGTCTGTGTATTTGTACCCTGGCCACTTGGACTGAGTTAATTAACAACAATTGCCTTGTTTTCTTCATTTACTTGTTAAGCTAGTCAAGCCTGGAAAAACTGAGATAAAGTATGTCTGAATGAACCAGGCAATGCCATACACAGTACAAGGGAGACATTCACCAATATTTTAATTTTCCCTCAAAGCTCAGGACAGTAGAAGCTTTGGTACCCATTTGTTGGCTCTCTCTCTAGAACCCACTCAGAGATGTTTCATGTGTGTGTGCTCAGTTGGTCAGGCATGCCCAACTCTTGGTGACCCCATGGACTTCACCCTGCCAGGCTCCTCTGTCCATGGAATTTTCCAGGCAAGAATATTGGAGTGGATTGCCATTTCCTTCTCCAGGAGACCTTCCCAACCATGACAACTCAATTCACTTCCTGAGTTAGTTTGTACAGTTTCAGTGAGGGGCTGTAACATTGGATAATCTTGTTTCTGGAAGATACTTAAAAGTAAGGATAATTTTCCAGAGTGGGATGACTGGTAGGGAGCTGTGTATGATAGAAAAATTATTGAATTTAGAATTAAGAACTTTTGTTTACTTGTCATAAGAAATTAATACTTAGTTATAATAAGCAAATAATTATGCCTTCTTTAAAGGGCTGTTACAAAGATAACTGAATGAGATAAATTCCTGTGGAAGTATTTTGACTATTGCATGGCCAGTAAGAGTTTAAGAAATATTGGTTATATGTATATGACTGTAATAATTTAAAGAGAGCTGTGGGTGAAAATCAGTAGATTATGATTTTTTGCTCTTCTAAACACTACATAATCTTATTACCTGGATCAGCAAAGGGAATTCTAAGCTGGAGCTTATCAAAAGTTTATTTTTTATTCTCTTAGAAGAGATAGTCTTCTTAACAATAACCAGAGAGGAGGAAAGAGCTGGAAATGGTTAGGGTAAAATTCTTGAATATGTTTGCTGAGGGATGGAGGGGTTATAAGCAGAGACTGCCAGGAAGTAAGTCTTCTTTTTCCTGATCCTTGAGGATCCATTTATTGCTGCTAAAGGAAAACAATGTCAAGAGACATCGCTATGCTTGTTATTCACTTCCCTTGGGATCTTCCTTAATTTCAGTGTATTTATTTTCTATGCAGTTTGAATGATATCTTTTTCCTTCTTTAAAACTCTTACAGATAGAAGGAAATGTTAACAAATCAATTGATTGCTTGATTAATTAATCAACCAGTATATCTAACTCTAACTCCCCTAAGTGTGCACACCATGTGGCCAATGAAGACTTTAAAAAACTTGAAGGGGATAAATGCAGCCCCAGATGTCCATAAATGATTTGACTAGACCTCAAAGTTATTACAAGCTGTTCTGACACTCAGCTAGGTCATGTTATTCTGCTATTGGACATACATGAAACAAACCAAAGCTACTTTATAATTTTGTCTAAGGATAAAAAAAACAATGTCACTGTGCCAGTCATAAAATACCAAATCTCCTCCTCTCTTGGCTAAAATGAGTGTCTACTACTTAAAAAAAAAAAAAAAAGCCAATTACAGCTTTAATCTCCTTCTTTGCCCTCTATATAGATAAGATTTGTTGAGATACCTAGTCTTAGAATTGCCCTTTCATTGACAACATACAATCTGGAGCAGACCATCACTTCCTTAGATCCTCCCTCAAATCAGTCAACCAAAGCACCAATCCTATAATAGATTATTTTTTAATTGAAGTGTAATTGATTTACAATACTGCTATTAGTTTTAGACGTATAGCAGAGTGATTCAGTTATATATGTACATATATATACACAGATTTTTCCATTTTTTTCAGATTTTTTTCATTATTTTTTCCAGATTTTTTTCCATTATGTTATAATAAGATATTGAATATTGTTCTTTATGCTGTACAGTATCCCCTTTGGTAACAATATGTTTGTTTTCTATGTCTGTGAAGCTATTTATATTTTATAAGTAAGTTCAATTGTATCATTTTTTAGATTCCACATATAAAGGATATATGGTATTTGTCTTTCTCTTTCTTACTTAGTATGATGACGTCTTGATCCATCTATGTTGCTGCAAATGGTATTATTTCATTGTTTTTATGTCTGAGTAGTGTTCCATTGTATATATGTATCACATCTTTATCCACTCTCTGTCAATGGACATTTAGGTTGTTTCCATTGTCTTGGCTGTTGTAAATAGTGCTGCTATGAACATTGGGCTGCATGTATCTTTTCTTTTTTTTTTTAAATTTATTTTTAAAATTTTATTTATTTATTTTTATTTTTTATTTAAATTTATTTATTTTAATTGGAGGCTAATTACTTTACAACATTGTATTGGTTTTGCCATACATCAACATGAATCCGCCACGAGCATACACGTGTTCCCCATCCTGAACCCCCCTCCCACCTCCCTCCCCATACCATCCCTCCGGGTTAACCCAGTGCATCAGCCCCAAGGATTCTGTATCGAACCTGGACTGGTGATTCGTTTCTTATATGATATTATACATGTTTCCATGACATTCCCCCATATCATCCCACCCTCTCCCTCTCCCACAGAGTCCAAAAGACTGTTCTATATGTCTGTGTCTCTTTTGCTGTTTTGCATACAGGGTTATCATTACCATCTTTGTAAATTCCATATATATGCGTTAGTATACTGTATTGGTGTTTTTCTTTCTGGCTTACTTCACTCTGTATAATCGGCTCCAGTTTCATCCACCTCATTAGAACTGATTCAAATGTATGCTTTTTAATGGTTGACTAATACTCCACTGTGTATATGTATCACAGCTTTCTTATCCATTCATCTGCTGATGGACATCTAGGTTGTTTCCATGTCCTGGCTATTATAAACAGTGCTGCGATGAACATTGGGGTACATGAGTCTCTTTCTATTCTGGTTTCCTCGGTGTGTACACCCAGCAGTGGGATTGCTGGGTCGTATGGCAGTTCTATTTCCAGTTTTTTAAGGAATCTCTGCTCTGTGCTCCATAGTGGCTGTATTAGTTTGCATTCCCACCAACAGTGTAAGAGGGTTCCCTTTTCTCCACACCCTCTCCAGCATTTATTGATGGTGGCCACTCTGACTAGTGTGAGGTGAAGGTCAGACTTTTGGATTAAGGCAGATTATCAGAAAGCAGATATTTGGACCTCAGTTCTTAGATCTGGAAAGAATTGATTCCACTGAGTTATATTTCTATATAATGCCTTTGAATCTTATTAAGAATTGCTATAAGAAGCAGCTGTGTTAAACGATATGTATATATGTCAGGTATTTTGGGGAATCACTGTTCAATATATCTCATTCTCCCTCGTATGAATCATCTTGAAAGAAATTATAGAACTAGGAGTCAGTAATTTAGTTTTCCTTGTAAACAGATTTGTTTCTTCTTACAGTTAATGAAAATCATATGACAGATAATGTTTCTCCATTCTCTACTTCATTTTTTGAATCAAAGAAACATTTTACAGAGAATCATAACAACACTTGAAAAAACTTCAACACTGAAGATCCTTTCTGATGATTTCCCACTTCATTTTAAAGAGAGCTCGTAACACTTTTACAGGCTTGACTTAATGTCAGCATTTATCCTATTATCCACAAATCATCATCCTGTTTTTCCTTTTTAAATTCATATTTTTCTTATTCTTTCTTTTAGTGCACTTTCATACTTCTGATTCTTAAAGAAAAAAGTGGGATATAGGATAATAGGGGAACATATAAATAAACATGTAAGTAAATAAGTAGTTTCAATATAAGAAGAGCTTATGAAGATATGGATTTTTCTAAGGAGACCTTTAAGAGTCTTCCTCTAAGTATATTGTATATTAATATATTAGTATTGTATATTGTATATTAGTATATTAATATTGTATATTGTATTGAGCAGGCTTCCCTAGGAGTTCATATAAAAACTTTTTATTGTGGGCTAGAAGTTTGTAAATGATTTGATGCTGCCTAAAGGCAGAGGAACTAGAGATCAAATTGCCAAAATCCGCTGGATCATGGAAAAAGCAAGAGAGTTCCAGAAAAACATCTATTTCTGCTTTACTGACTATGCCAAAGCCTTTGACTGTGTGGATCACAAAAAACTGTGGAAAACTCTGAAAGAGATGGGAATACCAGACCACCTAACCTGCCTCTTGGGAAATCTGTATGCAGGTCAGGAAGCAACAGTTAGAACTGGACATGGAACAACAGACTGGTTCCAAATAGGAAAAGGAGTACGTCAAGGCTGTATATTGTCACCCTGCTTATTTAACTTATATGCAGAGTACATCATGAGAAATGCTGCACTGGAGGAAACACAAGCTGGAATCAAGACTGCCGGGAGAAATATCAATAACCTCAGATATGCAGATGACACCACCCTTATGGCAGAAAGTGAAGAGGAGCTCAAAAGCCTCTTGATGAAAGTGAAAGAGGAGAGTGAAAAAGTTGGCCTAAGGCTCAACATTCAGAAAACGAAGATCATGGCATCGGGTCCCATCACTTCATGGGAAATAGATGGGGAAACAGGGGAAACAGTGTCAGACTTTATTTTTGGGGGCTCCAAAATCACTGTAGATGGTGACTGCAGCCATGAAATTAAAAGACGCTTACTCCTTGGAAGAAAAGTTATGACCAACCTAGATAGTATATTCAAAAGTAGAGACATTACTTTGCCAACTAAGGTCCGTCTAGTCAAGGCTATGGTTTTTCCAGTGGTCATGTATGGATGTGAGAGTTGGACTGTGAAGAAGGCTGAGTGGCGAAGATTTGATGCGTTTGAACTGTGGTGTTGGAGAAGACTCTTGAGAGTCCCTTGGACTGCAAAGAGACCCAACCAGTCCATTCTGAAGGAGATCAGCCCTGGGATTTGTTTGGAAGGAATGATGCTAAAGCTGAAGCTCCAGTACTTTGGCCACCTCATTTGAAGAATTGACTCATTGGAAAAGACTTTGATGCTGGGAGGGATTGGGGGCAGGAGGAGAAGGGGACGACAGAGAATGAGATGGCTGGATGGCATCATGGACTTGATGGACGTGAGTCTGAGTGAACTCCAGGAGTTGGTGATAGACAGGGAGGCCTGGCGTGCTGCGATTCATGGGGTGGCAAAGAGTCGGACACGACTGAGCGACTGAACTGAACTGAACTGAACTTTTCCAGCCTCTTATGTAATTTTCTTTCCAGCTAGCAAAATCAACTTTTTTTATTCTTTGAAAATCACAAACTTCTACCTGTACTTACGTGGGAGTTTATTGTCCTAGATCTTTGCATGATATATTATCTGAGTTTGAAATATCACTTCCTAACAAAGACATTCTCTAACCATTTAGATCTAAACTATGCCCTATCCTACCCTAACAATTTCTGTATTCATACTCCCATTTGTTCCTTTTTTGGTGTTTCAAGGATAGCACCTTTTTTTTTGGTTGGAACATAGTTGATTTACAAGGTTGTGTTACTTTCTGCTGTACATCACAGTGAATCAGTTATGCATATACATATATCCACTCTTTTTTTAGATTCTTTTTCCATAAAGTCATTAATTAGTACTGAGTGGAGTTCCCTGTGCTGTACAGTAGGTACTTATTAGGTATCTATTTTATGTATTGTAGTGTGTATATGTCAATCCCAATCTCTCAATTTATCCCTTCCCCCTTTCCTCCCTGGTAATCCTAGGATTATAATTCTATTTCTGTTTTGTAAATAAGTTCATTTGTACCATTTAAAAAAAATTCCACATACAAGTGATATCCTATGATATTTGGCTTTCTTTGTCTGACTTACTTCACTCAGTATGACTTCACTCTAGGACCATCTATGTTGCTGCAATTGGCATTACTTAATTTTTTTTTAATGGCTGAGTAACATTCTATTGTGTATGTATACCACATCTTCTTTATCCATCTACCCATCAATGGACATTTAGGTGGCTCCTTGTCCTGGCTATTGTAAAAGTGTTGTAGTGAATATTGGGGTTCATGTATCACTTCAAATTATGGTTTTCTCTGGATATATGCCCAGGAGTGGGGCTGTTGGATCATATGATAGATCTATTTTATTATAAAACTTGTAGAGGAACACATAGGCAGAACATTCTCTGACATAAATCACTTTGACCTACCTACTAGAGTAGTGAAAATAAAAATAAACATCTGGGACCTAATTAAACTTAAAAGCTTCCACACAGCAAAGCAGACCATAAACAAAACAAAAAGACAACCCACAGAATGGGAGAAAATGTTTGCAAATGAAATGGCTGGCAAGGGATTAATCTCCAAAATATACAAGCAAATCATGTAGCTCAATAACAACTACCAAAAAAAAAAAACAAACACTCAACAAATAACCCAATTAAAAAATGGACAGGAGATGTAAATAGATATTTCTCCAAAGAAGACACACAAATGGCCAAAAAGCACATGGAAAATGCTCAACACCACTAATTATTAGAGAAATTCAAATCAAAACTATAATGAGGCATCACCTCAATAGATCATAATCCTCCTCATCAAAAAAATCTATAAACAATAAATGCTGGAGAGGGTTTGGAGAAAAGGGAACCCTTCTACACTGTTGGTGGGAATGTAAACTGGTATAGCTACTCTGGAGAATGTATGGAGGTTAATTAAAAAACTAAAAGTAGAGTTTTCATTTATTCTTTTTGTTTTATTGAGATATAATTGATACTTTAATAAATCTAATTGTAGATAATATCTATTACCACATATAGTTACAAATTTTTCAAACTACTGGAATTAGTAGTTATGATTAATGAGATTTATGTGTTCAGCTTCTTATTATCTATCCCCTTCACTATAATGTAAGCTTCACAAAGACAGGGACTTGATCTGCATTCAAATAGAGATAAATGTTTACTGAATGCCTGAATGAAATGCACCAACCCCAGAGGACAACTTGACTAATTTATTTATGACCAAATAGTTGAGCCAAATCACTACACCTGTCTCATATCTCAGAATCCCTGGCTTTTACTCTGTCTGCTTTTACCTCTTTTGAGCTGTGTGCTCAACTCAAACTTCCTTCTCTTGAAACTAACCCCAAAGTATTGATATTTTGTCAGTACATGGTAAATTTTAAAATGTAGACCTATTTCTAGGTATCTTAATTATTTTTCACAGGTAGGAAAAGGTAAGAAGACTGTAATATATTTCTTATTCTATAAATGGAGGATTTGGGAATAGAGGGAGGAGAAGCTTCCACTTCTGCTGTCATGAGTGTTTGAATCACTTGTATTACTCACCATAACTTGTTTCACTTTCCCAACTAGTTATTGTAAGATTTTTATTTCTCACTATATGTCATTTTTTTTTTTTTTAATAATGGCTCTGTAAGGTCGGTGTGAGAACTGGTGCTGGTCTAGGTACACCAGAATCACATTAAAATGGGAATTTCTGGTGTTAATTTTATATTCTGAATTAGGGGATTTGGAGAAACACCTGGGAATCTATTCTTTTAAAGAGTTCTCTAAATAACTATGACATAGTGTTTAAGATCTTTTTTTTGGATATTGATTAAATACATTTTGCCTCAATTATGATAAAAACCAAATGTAAGAATATGTACACAATAGAGGAGAGTGATCTCAGATAAAGGGAAAGTAGTTACTGGCAGTCAGGATAGGAGAAGAGTTTAAAGTTCAGATTCAGGTCATTTAATTCAAGTTACTGTCTATCAAGTCCTGTTTTGAAGGTAAGGTCTGGTTTAATCGGTTGTATCATTGTCCATATTGTCTAGGCAGAGGTAGATGAATTTGGGTCTGTATTTCTGGAGACAGTAAGTAGAGATCTATTTTTTAAGTTGGAATAGATTTTTTTGATGGTCATCATCAAAAAACTCTGCAAATAATAAATGCTGGAGAGGGTGTGGAGAAAAGGAAATCCTTGTACACTGTTAGTGGGAATGTAAACTGGTACAGCCACTATGGAGAAGAGTATGAAGGAAAAAATAAATATTATGATCTTGGTCCACTCATGAGCTTTTGTTTGCTTTGGCCAGTTTTTGTAAATATCTGAATTTTTCTCAAGGCAGTCTTCATGTCCTTGTTCCGGAGACTGTAGATGAGCGGGTTTACAAGTGGAGTCACTGATGAGTACAGCAAGGTTACAATCTTCTGTATCCCAGCTGGATTTCCAGAGGTTGGGCTGATGTACATCACCATGATGGTTCCATAGAACAGAGATACCACAGCCAGGTGGGAACCACAGGTGGAGAAAGCCTTACGTCTGCCAGCAGCTGAAGGGACACGCAACACTGCTCTGAGAACCAGGGTGTAGGACCAAAGGATAAAGAAGAAGGTGATAAAAATAATAAGAGAGCTCAATATAGAACAGGAAAGCTCAATTCCAGGGGCAGGGATGCAAGACAGAGCCAGTAAAGGACCAGGATCACAGACAAAATGGTCAATGATATTGGGGCCACAAAAGGGAAGTTGTGTGATGAAATAGATAGGGACTGGATAGCAGAGGAAGGCTGTTACCCAGCAGAAGCCCACCAAGTTCATGCAGAGACGGCTGCTCATGATGGTAGGATAGTGGAGAGGTCGGCAGATGGCCAAGTATCGATCAAAAGCCATGAGGGGCAGTAAGAAGGTCTCAGTAATTCCCATGGAGAAGAAGAAGTAGAACTGGAGGAAGCAGGCAGTGAAAGAGATGGTTTTGGTCTCAGATAGGAAGTTCCTTAACATATTGGGAACAGTGGTGTTAATGTAACACATCTCCAAGAACGAGAAGTTGGCCAACAGAGTATACATGGGAGTGTGGAGTCTGTGATCCAGCTTCACTGCAAAGACAATGGCCCCATTTCCCATCAGTGTCAGGATGTAGGACACAGAGAAGAGCACAAAGAGGAGGACTTGAACCTCTCTAGAGCAGGGAAAACTCAGGAGTATGAATTCAGTCACCGTGTTGACTCTTGACACATTCATGGCTTCCTAAGAGGTGGAGAGGAAAAAATGACAGTGACGAAGATGATCTTACTCTCTAATCTTCAGGAATACTTCCTTTTAGAAATCTGTAAGTCCCTCAGATTCTATTACTGTATTAAGTAAATAATGTAAATATGCTGCTGAAGACTGTCAAACTTTGAGAATGCTAGATATGATAAGTCTTTGAATTTTGGACTTTCACATTCCTCTTCCAGTATTTTCTTATACCCAGCAAAACTCCAAAAAAGCAGTTTGGAGAAGATGAATGACAATAGTTGCAAATGTAAATAGGTATTTTATATTTGTATCTATAAGATATGTAGACCCTTAATATTAGACATAGAATTTCGATTTTGTGTTTACTTGGAATTAGAGTCATAATACTAGGCATCACAAGAGGAGGAGAAACGTAACAAATAACACAATGACATTCTGTGCATTTCACTTTTATTCTGGATCAATGTTAGGCTTATAAATGTCAGCTTCCTAAGGTGTTCTGATAACCCAGACAAGAAATGTCATGTGCCATCATTTCTTCAGTGTTCAGCATTGTTTTTTAACTCACAAAAATATGGAAAGCCTAGACATCTACATAACAGTCCTTTTACTAGATGTTTTAATACTTTTGTAAAATCTTGGTTTAGGTTGAAACCAGAAGATCTGGTATATCACAGACTTGAGATTTTTGTCTGAGATGTCAGGATTCTTATAAAACTTGCTATACTTCTAGTTTGTGGTTGGAGGCAGAGGATCATAAATATCAGATACCCATAAGCAGAGACCTCTAGGAACTAAGGACAGTGATGGGAGTCATAAGTGCTCTCTGGACATGGATTCCTCTGATTTCTACTCTCTCCTCTTGTCTCCATCCAATTACAGATGTAGAAGGTTAGAGTTGTTTTGGTAAATTGATTAATCATCTTTGTTAAAGCTTCTTTCTCTGACTCTGAATGAGACTTAGTCTTGAAGACGGTGTGACTTCTATGGTGAGAGAAGCAAAAACAAAGCCACTGAAATCACCTGAGATTCTGTTGCCAGTCATTTGGTCTTAATTTATTAATTTATTTTCTGGATCCCCTCTGTTATTGAGGGACAGTTATCATTTGTATGAAAATGACCCAAGTGACATGATTGAGTGATGATACTTATTCAGGAAAATATAAGTGCAGAATACAAACCTAGAAACATTCAATAACAGTATTCTAGCTAAGAACATTTATTAATGTATTCATGATAAAATGTAATACTTTTCAGATCACATAATGTTATAGCTTTAAGGATGATCTTGATGATTGCAACTAGTGACAAAAGATAAGAGGAAAAAATTTTCATATTACACTTCACTGCAAATTTCCCCTTCAGTCTGTGAATAGATCATATATGGCAGAACAAAGCTGTGAATAATTTTTCTGTAGGAGAAACTGAGAGTTACCCAGAAGCCAAAGTAACCACGAGGAAAGAGAAAACAGCAAGAAATATTTGGTAATGGTGTGTATGGGGATTCCATTGACTTTGTAAACCATATGGGAGTGAACTCACCAATTTGGACTGTTCAGTCATCACCTTGCTCTTCCTGCTTGCACAGGCAGTGGACCATCATTTTCTCTGTGGCAGAGCCAAACACAGCTACAGATAGGGAAGGCTTAAGTTTTTTTTTTTTTTTTTTCTGCCCTGTTCCTCATAGCTGCTTTGTCAGTTATTTCCAGATGTCACTTGGCTAACATTTTTGTTTCCCCAAAGACCTGTTTTTGACTGGGTACATCTAACTCCTGGTTAATAAGAACAGAATTTATACACATCAAAGCTCTTACCTTGTTCTTATTTCCCTCATTTCTCTGATTCCCAGACTTTTTAGCTGCAGAGATGAATCTGCTTAATTTATAAACCTGAGATTCTATTGTTTTCATGCCACACAAAGAAGGCAGAGCTAAAATGAACATCTAAGAGTTGTCTTATATTACCTCTTCTGAACCCATCTTCTTGTAGAACTCAAGGGTCTGACTTATCTTCTGTTTTTGCTGCAGCAAAAGGCATGTAAGATGGAGGGCATGACTTATTTGGCAGCCAACAGCCCAGACAGCTGGTTAATCTTGCTGGACACTGGTACTGGTTTGGAAAGAAACTGGCATATTTGCTGAAAAACAGAGATTTATCTGAAACCTATGTTTTATTTCTCCTAAGGGATATAGTCTCCTATGAATTCAAAAACTGAGTATTTATGAGGGAAGATTATTAATCATATCCCACATGTTCCCCTCCATCGGGAGTCCTTTGTTGGCCTTTGGGACCCTGTTTCTCCAATAGTGGATGATCATCTCATGTTACTTTTAGAGCAGATGTTTATTTTGTCCTTTGGTCTGATTACCTTCATGATGGTGCAAACACTCAGCATCATCAGTTTAGCTAAAGTATGACATTTTTGTTTATCTTTTATTCCTTTACATTCAATTTTATTCATTTTTTGAGTCTGTCTGCAAGTTTTGAACTCTCTTATGTGTTAATATCAGAGTTGCCTTATGGTAGTTCTTTCTTTTTCTTATGGATTCACTCTGGCTTGAAAATATTATTTCATTTTGTTCTTTGGTAAAAGGCTTTCTCTTCTGGGTGAAGCTCTGTGCTTCTAGCCTGATAGTAATAAGTAAAATATCATTTCATGGTGAGCAGGGCCTAGGAAACTGTGGTAGAAGTGGTGAAATGACAAACTTCTAGAAGATTCATCTCCATCTAGTCCTTTAAACTATGTCTCTAAAAGTTGCCATGACAGTTTAAATTGTCTTGCTTCTTTTAGAGATGACCTAAACTTCTGAACCCCTTTGTTTTTATTACTTGCATGTTTGTGCATATGCACATAGGTATGTATGAATTTAGATCAGATATTTACTTATTTTTTCTAATATTGGTTTGAAATAGTCTCTAATGAGATGGACTCTTGCTAACAATTTACTAATGACTACAATATCATTTATTGACAAAAAGAGGTTTTTCTAGGGGGGGTTATTAATTTACCTTGCTCATTTTCTCAGCGTCATTCTGTAAGGTAGAAGTGTTTTTGTCTTTTAAATGGTAACATCACTTCTTCCATCATGAAAATTGATATCTGAGGATGCATGGTCATCAAGTTTTTCAGAATGATTTATTTATTAAAATGTTTGCAATCAGGGAAGAAAAATAAATAAAAGGAATCCAGATTGGAAAAGAAAAAGTAAAACTCTCACTGTTTGCAGATGACATTATCCTCTACATAAAAAACCCTAAAGACTCCAGCAGAAAATTACTAGAGCTAATCAATGAATATAGTAAAGTTGCAGGATATAAAATTAACACACAGAAATCCCTTGCATTCCTATACACTAACAATGAAAAAACAGAAAGAGAAATTAAGAAAACAATTCCATTTGCCATTGCAACAAAAAGAATAAAATACTTAGGAATGAATCTACCTAAAGAAACAAAAGACCTATATATAGAAAACTTAAAACACTGATGAAAGAAATCAAAGATGACACAAATAGATGGAGAAATATACCATTTTCATGGATTGGAAGAATCAGTATAGTGAAAATGAATATAATACCCAAAGCAATCTATAGATTCAATGCAATCCTTATCAAGCTACCAACAGTATTTTTCACAGAACTAGAACAAATAATTTCACAATTTGTATGAAAATACAAAAAACCTTGAATAGCCAAAGCAATCTTGAGAAAGAAGAATGGAAATGGAGGAATCAACCTGCCTGACTTGAGACTATAGTACAAAGCTATAGTCATTAAGACAGTATGGTACTGGCACAAAGATAGAAATATAGATCAATGAAACAAAATAGAAAGCCCAGAGATAAATCCAAGCACCTATGAACAGCTTATGTTCGACAAGGAGGGAAGAGTATACAATGGAGAAAAGACAATCTCTTTAACAAGTGGTGCTGGGAAAACTGGTCAACCACTTGTAAAAGAATGAAACTAGAACACTTTCTAACATGATACACAAAAATAAACTGTAAATGGATTAAAGATCTAAACGTAAGACCAGAAACTATAAAACTCCTAGAGGAAAACATAAGCAAAACACACTCTAACATAAATCAAAGCAGGATCCTCTATGATCCACTTCCCAGAGTAATGGAAATAAAAGCAAAAATAAACAAATGACATCTAATTAAACTTAAAAGCTTTTGCACAATGAAGGAAACTATAAGCAAAGAAAAATAACAGCCTTCATAATGGGAGAAAATAATAGCAAATGAAGCAGCTGACAAAGAATTAATCTCAAAAATATACAAGCAACTCCTGCAGTTCAATTCCAGAAAAATAAACAACCCAATCAAAAAATGGGCCAAAGAACTAAACAGACAAGAAGACATACACTTGGCTAACAAACACATGAAAAGATGCTCAACATCACTCATTATCAGAGAAATGCAAATCAAAACCACAATGAGGTACCATCTCACGCTGGTCAGAATGTCTATGATCCAAAAGTCTACAAGCAATAAATGCTGGAGAGGGTGAGGAGAAAAAGGAACACTCTTATACTGTTGGTGGGAATGCAAACTAGTACAGCCACTATGGAGCACAGAGCGGAGATTCCTTAAAAAACTGGTAATAGAAGTGCCATACGACCCAGCAATCCCACTCCTGGGCATACACACTGAGGAAACCCGAATTGAAGGAGACTCATGTACCCCAATGTTCATTGTAGCACTGTTTACAATAGCTAGGACATGGAAGCAACCTAGATGTTCATTGGCAGACAAATGGCTAAGAAAGCTGTGGTACATATACACAATGGAATATTACTCAGCTATTAAAAAGAATGAATTTGAATCAGTTCTAATGAGGTGGATGAAACTGGAGCCTGTTATACAGAGTGAAGTAAGCCAGAAAGAAAAACACCAATACAGTATATTAATGCATATATATGGAATTTAGAAAGATGGTAACGATGACTGTATATGTGAGACAGCAAAAGTGATACAGATGTAAAGAACAGACTGTTGGACTCTGTGGGAGCAGGTGAGGGTGGGATGATTTGAGAGAATAGCATTGAAACATGTATATTATCATATGTGAAATAGATCACCATTCCAGGTTTGATGCATGAGACAGGGTGCTCAGGGCTGGTGCACTGGGATGACCCCGAGGGATGGGGTCAGAAGGGAGGTGGGAGAGGGTTCAGGATGGGGAACACATGTACACCCATGGCTGATTCATGTGAATGTATGGCAAAAACCACCATAATATTGTAAAGTAATTAACATCCAATTAAAATAAATTAATTAATTTTAAATGTTTGGTGTTTGAGGGTGCAAAGAATTTTTTGACACTAATTTCTGACAAAATTATGATTAAGAACAAAGAATTTATTTAACTGTCAAAAGATGAAATGTGATGTTTCTGATATTTGAACTGAAATTAAATTACAGAATTTAATCAGAGTGAATTGAGGAACACTTTTGAGCTTTAATGTATCTATATCTCTAAATATATAGTAAAGTTCTCCCTTCTGTACAGTCATGATCTGACCACTAAACAAACCAAGCAGACTTAGTAACTACACATAACAGGTGATAGAGATTTCACAGAATTAGAAAAAAAAAGTCTAATATAAATATCAGAAACATGAATAACAAAACCCATAACCGCAACAAAACTTGGAGAAGTGGGGGGAATTTGATGTTCAGAGTTTTCACTTTATATTATTTAAAACATTCCATTTTAAATAAAAAAGAGAGACACATGCAAGAAATACAAAGAAATCATATGGCCCATATACAGGAAAAAACAGCAGTCCAAATGTGGGACTTACTAGGTAAATAATTTAAATGAGCTTTTATAAACAAGCTCAAAGGATTAAAAAAACTCATCTTAAGAATTAAATAAAATTATGAGAATTATGTCTCAAAATGGAAAACATCAAGAAGGATATGTGAATCATGAAAAATATCAGATGGAAACTCTGTTGAAAAGTACAGTAACTGAAATAAAAATTCAATACAGGGGTTCAACTCCTGTATTTGAATTAGTAGAAGCAAGATTCAGCAAACTTGAAAAAGGGTTAATTGGAGATAATCCAATCTGAAGAATAGAAGCCAAAGAAATGAATAAAAATGATCATTTAAGAAAGCTGTAGAACACCATCAAGCATACCAACATATAATGGGAATCCAAGAAGTAGAAAAGAGATAAAAAGATGATGAAAGAATCTTTGAAGAAATAATGGGTAAATACATGAGAGAGTTAATTCTTAGGTAGGTTGATAAAGAGTCCAGGACCCTCAAGAAGGAAGCGGTCTAAGGACCTGGAGGAGGAGAATGGGGTCTGGGGCTCTCAAGGAGGAGAAAGGTGAAAACCTTTTCTTTTTTTTTTTATATTCTTTCTTTCAGCCACATAAAATGATTTTTCTTTAGTTCCTTTCAGTTCAGTCTCTCAGTCGTGTGTGACTCTTTGCAACCCCATGAAATGAAGCATGCCAGGCCTCCCTGTCCATGACTAAATCCCAGAGTCCACCCAAACCCATGTCCATTGAGTAGGTGATGCCATCCAACCATCTCATCCTTTGTCGTCCCCTTCTCCTCCTGCCCTCAATCTTTCCCAGCATCAGGGTCTTTTCAACTGAGTCAGCTCTTCGCATCAAGTGGCCAAAGTATTGGAGCTTTAGGTTCAACATCAGTCCTTCCAATGAACACCCAGGGCTGATCTGCTTTAGGATGGACTGGTTGGATCACCTTGAAGTCCAAGGGACTCTCAAGAGTCTTCTCCATCACCATAGTTCAAAAGCATCAGTTCTTCTGTGCTCAGCTTTCTTTATAGTCTGACTCTCACATCCATACATGACCTCTGGAAAAACCATAAACTTGACTAGATGGACATTTGTTGACAGAGTAATGTCTCTGCTTTTTAATAAGCTGTCTAGGTCGGTCATAACTTTTCTTCTAAGGATTAAGCATCTTCTAATTTCATGGCTGCAATCACCATCTGCAGTGATTTTGGAGCCCAGAAAAATAAAGTCAGCCACCGTTTCCACTGTTACCCCATCTATTTGCCATGATATGCAGATAACACCACCCTTATGGCAGAAAGTGAAGAAGAACTAAAAAGCCTCCTGATGAAAGTGAAAGAAGAGAGTGAAAAAGTTGGCTTAAAGCTCAACATTCAGAAAACTAAGATCATGGCATCTGGTCCCATCACTTCATGGCAAATAGATGGGGAAACAGTGGAAACAGCATCAGACTTTATATTTATGGCCTCCAAAATCACTGCAGATGGTGATTGCAGCCATGAAATTAAAAGACAGTTACTCCTTGGAAGGAAAGTTATGAACACCCTAGATAGCATATTGAAAAGAAGAGACATTACTTTGCCAACAAAGGTCCATCTAGTCAAGGCTATGGTTTTCCAGTGGTCATGTATGGATGTGAGAGTTGGACTGTGAAGAAAACTGAGTGCCGAAGAATTGATGCTTTGAACTGTGGTGTTGGAGAAGACTCTTGAGAGTGCCTTGGACTGCAAGGAGATCCAACCAGTCCATCCTAAAGGAGACCAGTCCTGGATGTTCATTGGAAGGACTGATGCTGAGACTGAAACTCAAATACTTTGGCCACAGCATGCTAAAAGTTGACTCATTGGAAAAGACCCTGATGCTGGGAGGGATTGGGGGCAGGAGGAAAAGGGGACGACAGAGGATGAGATGGCTGGATGGCATCACTGAGTCGATGCACATGAGTTTGGGTGAACTCTGGGAGTTGGTGATGGACAGGGAGGCCTGTCATGCTGCGATTCATGGGGTCGCAAAGAGTCGGACACGACCGAGCAACTGAACTAAACTGAACTGAACTGATGGGACAGGATGCCATGATTTCAGTTTTCTGAGTGTTGAGTTAAGCCAACTTTTTCACTCTCCTCATTCACTGTCATCAAGAGTCTCTTTAGTTCCTCTTCACTTTCTGCCATAAGAGTGGTATCATCTGCATATCTGAGGTTATTGATATTTCTCCTGGCGATCTTGATTCCAGCTTGTGCTTCTTCCAGCCCAGTGCTTCTCATGATGTACTCTGCATAGAAGTTAAATAAGCAGGGTGACAATATACAGCCTTGACGTACTCCTTTTTCTATTTGGAACCAGTCTGTTGTTCCATGTCCACTTCTAACTTACCGGAAGCCAGCGTGAGGAATCCCACCCATGACAAGGTCATGTGGCAGAGATTTGATGGGCAAGGCGAGTCAAATCTCAAGGTGTCCCCCTGGTATTTCCCAGGCTTGTACCCCCAAAATAAAAAATCTGACAGCCTTTGTACTCTGCTTTTTCACTTTTCTGACACTCTATGGAAAAAGTCAAATCAGGGCTTTAGTCTTCTGCATTTGAAAGGGATGTTTCAGTTAAACCCCTCTGATAGCTCTCTAGCTTGCCTAACAGGTTCCCCCGGACCTCTTACAGCTTGTGAATTGCTTACAGCCCCCCAGCTGCGAGAGGCACAAAGCTTAAAAGCATCTTAAAGATACAGAGCCTTTTCTAAAGAGCTAAAAATCATATTGGTGACGGGTTTTCACTGTTGACTCAATGATTGCTGCCAGGCCTCCATATTCTTTATCTTTTAGGCACCTAGG
Organism: Oryx dammah; assembly: GCF_014754425.2. Taxonomy (NCBI): domain Eukaryota; kingdom Metazoa; phylum Chordata; class Mammalia; order Artiodactyla; family Bovidae; genus Oryx; species Oryx dammah. The sequence continues at coordinate 75,310,198 of NW_024070210.1, read as the reverse complement.
AGGATGTTAATCAATGTAAATGGGATATGGAGGAAGATATATAGTAGTTTTGATATTAGCAACACTAGACTTTTCAGTTACTTTTCTTTTGTTATAAATCACTGTACTCCTTTTACTTGTTATAAATTGCTGTATCTTTGCTGTGTAAGAATGTAACTTTATTTAGTGTTTTTCTGAGAGTGGCACCAGACTTTGGGAAGATCAACACAAATAAGCCTTCTGGTTGACAAACCTTATCAGAAAAGGACTGTAAAATGTTAATTGGCCCTTTTGGCCTGAAGATGATGTAAATTACCTAAGATTTGTGTATACAACTAGGTATGCAGAGAGAAAAGCCTGGTTTTGATAAGAATCTGGGCTGCTAATGCTGCATAACTTTGTGTTACCCATTGATCTCCATGTATTATAAAAAGTATAAAAAGCCTTCTGAACAATAAAGGATGGACCAGTTTCTCAGACTAGTCTCTTGGCCTAGTTTCTTGGGAATCTGGCTCCCCCCGTGTCTCTCTCTCTCTCTCTTTTTCTCCCTCTCCCTCCCTCTCCACTTTACTCTAATTTCAGGCTGAATTCCCATCTGTAGTGGGGCGGCTCACCACATCTACTTACTTGTCCTGGCTTCTAAGACCCGCGTGAAAGGGAGCCCAAGGCAGGGTACCCTTCAATATTCAAGTGGGCGTCGGTGGCCCAACATAGATGGTGCAGATCTCTTGTCCTGAGATTTTATTGGTCTTCCCCGTAAGCCAAGTTATTCAGCCTCCTTTCTTCACTTAATTTTCCTACTACACTATTTCTTCTTAATCTCTTTTATATTTCTATATAAATAAGTTTTTTCCTCGCCTATCCGTCTCCCCTTTGAATCATCCTGGTTCCACCGGGGCTGGACCCCGGCACTAACTGTTGCTTCCTGACCTGCATACAGGTTTCTCAAGAGGTAAGTCAGGTGATCTGCTATTCCCATCTCTTTCAGAATGTTCTACAGTTTATTGTGATCCACACAGTCAAAGGCTTTGGCATAGTCAATAAAGCAGAAAGAGATGTTTTTCTGGAACTCTCTTGCTTTTTCCATGATCCAGCGGATGTTGGCAATTTGATCTCTGTTTCCTCTGCTTTTTCTAAAACCAGCTTGAACATCTTGAAGTTCATGGTTCACGTATTGCTGATGCCAGGCTTGGAGAATTTTAAGCATTAGATTACTAGCGTGTGAGATGAGTGCAAATGTGTGGTAGTTAGAGCATTCTTTGGCATTGCCTTTCTTTGGGATTGGAATGAAAACTGACCTTTTCCAGTCCTATGGCCACTGCTGAGTTTTCCAAATTTGCTGGCATATTGAGTGCAGCACTTTCACAGCATCATCTTTCAGGATTTGAAATAGCTCAACTGGAATTCCATTACCTCCACTAGCTTTGTTCATAGTGATGCTTTCTAAGATCCACTTGACTTCACATTCCAGGATATCTGGCTCTAAGTGAGTGATCACACCATTGTGATTATCTTGGTTGTGAAGATCTTTTTTGTACAGTTCTTCTGTGCATTCTTGCACCTCTTCTTAATATCTTCTGCTTTTGTTAGGTCCATACAATCTCTGTCCTTTATCGCGCCCATCTTTGCATGAAATGTTCCCTTGGTGTCTCTAATTTTCTTGAAGCGATCTCTAGTCTTTCCCATTCTGTTTTTTTCCTCTATTTCTTTGCATTTATTGCTGAGGAAGGCTTTCTTATCTCTCCTTGCTATTCTTTGAAACTCTGCATTCAGATGCTTATATCTTTCCTTTTCTCCATTGCTTTTCACTTCTCTTCTTTTCACAGCTATTTGTAAGGCCTCCTCAGACAGCCATTTTGCTTTTTTGCATTTCTTTTCCATGGGGATGGTCTTGATCCCTGTCTCCTGTACAGTGTCATGAACCTCCGCCCATAGTTCATCAGGCACTCTTTCTATCAGATCTAGTACATTAAATCTATTTCTCACTTCCACTGTATAATCATAAGGGATTTGATTTACATCATACCTGAATGGTCTAGTGATTTTCCCTACTTTCTTCAATTTAAGTGAATTTGGCAATAAGGAGTTCATGATCTGAGCCACAGTCAGCTCCTGGTCTTATTTTTTTGCTGACTGTATAGAGCTTCTCCATCTTCGGCTGCAAAGAATATAATCAATTTCAGTGTTGACCATCTGGTGATGTCCATGTGTAGAGTCTTCTCTTGTGTTGTTGGAAGAAGGTGTTTGCTATGACCAGTGCATTTTCTTGGCAAAACTCTATTAGCCTTTGCCCTGCTTCATTCCATATTCCAAGGCCAAATTTGCCTGTTACTCCAGGTGTTTCTTGACTTCCTGCTTTTGCATTCCTGTCCCCTATAATGAAAAGGACATATTTTTTTGGGTGTTAGTTCTAAAACGTCTTGTAGGTCTTCATAGAACCATTCAACTTCAGCTTCTTCAGCATTACTGGTTGGGGCATAGACTTGGATTACTGTGATACTGACTGGTTTGCCTTGGAAATGAACAGAGATCATTCTGTCATTTTTGAGATTGCACCAAGTACTGCATTTCGGACTCTTGTTGACTATGATGGCTACTCCATTTCTTCTAAGGGATTCCTGCCCACAGTGGTAAATATAATGGTCATCTGAGTTAAATTCACCCATTCCAGTCCATTTTAGTTCGCTGAATCCTAGAATGTTGACGTTCACTCTTGCCATCTCTTGTTTGATCACTTCCATTTTGCCTTGATTCATGGACCTAACATTCCTGGTTCCTAGGCAATGTTTCTCTTTACAGCATCGAATCTTGCTTCTATCCCCAGTCCTATCCACAACTGAGTGTTGTTTTTACTTTGGCTCCATCCCTTCATTCTTTCTGGAGTTATTTTTCCACCGATCTCCAGTAGAATATTGGGCACCTACTGACCTGGGGAGTTAATCTTTCATTGTCCTATCTTTTTGCCTTTTCATACTGTTCATGGGGTTCTCAAGGCAAGAATACTGAAGTGGTTCACCATTCCCTTCTCCAGTGGAACACATGATCTGTCTGTCTTGGGTGGCCCCACACAGCATGGCTTAGTTTCATTCAGTTGGACAAGGCTGTGGTCCATGTGATCAGATTGGCTAGTTGTCTGTGAATGTGGCTTTTTCAACACCTCAGTTCAAAAGCATCACTTCTTCAGTGCTTAGCTTTCTTCACAGTCCAACTCTCACATCCATACATGACCACTGGAAAAACCATAGCCTTGACTAGACAAACCTTTGTTGGCAAGGTAATATCTCTGCTTTTCAATATGTTATCTAGGTTGGTCATAAGTTTCCTTCCAAGGAGTAAGCGTCTTTTAAGTTCATGGCTGCAATGACCATCTGCAGTGATTTTGGAGCCCCCCAAAATAAAGTCTGACACTGTTTTCACTGTTTCCCCACCTATTTCCCATGAAGTGATGGGACCAGATGCCATGATCTTCATTTTCTGAGTGTTGAGCTTTAAGCCAACCTTTTCACTCTCCTATTTCACTTTCATGAAGAGGCTTTTTAGTTCCTCTTCACTTTCTGCCATAAGGGTGGTGTCATCTGCACGTCTGAGGTTATTGATATTTCTCCCGGCAATCTTGATTTCAGCCTGTGTTTCTTCCAGTCCAGCGTTTCTCATGATGTACTCTGCATAGAAGTTAAATAAGCAGGGTGACAATATATAGCCTTGACGTATTCTTTTTCCATACTGGGGGCTCCTCTAGTGGTATCTAATTTTTTAAATCAGCATTTTCCCAGTGACATATGATGTAGAATATCTTTTCAAATACTAAATTTCCATTTGTATATCTTCTTTGGAGAGGTGTCTATTAAGGTTTTTTCCCCATTTAAAAAATCAAACTGTTTTCTTATTTCTGAGTTTTAAGAGTTCTTTGAATAGTTTCAGGTGTTTATCAGATGTGTATTTTGCAAATTTTTCTCCCAGTCTGTGGCCTGTATTCTAATTCTCTTGATATTGTCTTTGTAGAGCAAAAGTTTTCAGTTTTAATGAAGATAATCAATTATTTCCATCATGTCTTTTGTATTGTATTTTTTTTCAGTACAAAATCAAAGGGATTGCTTCTAATATTTTACCACTTATAATCTTTGTAAATTTCTGGTATGGCCACAAAAATATGATAAAACTTTATTTCTGGCTTGTTTAAAACTCAAATCAGATATTCCTGATCAGTGGGTAGCTCTACTTCAAGCAGCAATTTATAAACCAGGAATTTTCCATTTGACTTTCATTTTTCAAGGTTATCATATATATTTGCATCAAACTATATATGTTGACAGAAGGGGAAAGAGCAAATGAAGGATCACGCATGGGAGGTTTTATAAGTAGTAATAGAAATGGTATATATTATTTCCACTCACATCACTGGCCAGAATTCACCTACCTACTTGCAAGAGGGCCTTGTAAAAGGGTAACTGTGAGACAGAGCCCAGCTGTGGTTATAAGAAACAAGAAAGAAGAGGTATGGCAAACAGTGAGCCAGTCTGTCACATCTGCCATGTATCAAGATTTCTTATATAGATGCAATCATCAAAACTGTAGTGGCACAGGGATAAATGAATAGATCAATAGAACAGAAAGCAGAACCCAGAAACTGACCTACAAGTGTGTTAGAAGTCTATATATGAAAGTGCTCACTTCACAAACCAGTGAGAAAATGGGGAACCATGTAGCATAGGGTGCTTGAACAACTGGCCATCTATATGGAAGCCAAAAGAAAATAATATATAAATATTAATAAATATATTGTTGTTCAGTTGCTAAGTCCTGTCCAACTCTTTGCAACCCCATGAACTGCAGCACCCAGGCTTCCCTATCCTTCACTGTCTCCCAGAATTTGCTCAAACTCATGTCTATTGGATCAGGGACACCATCTAACCATCTCACCCTCTGTCTTCCCCTTCTCCTACTTCCCTCAATCTTTCCCAGCATCAGGGTCTTTTCCAGTGAGTCAGCTTTTCATATGAGGTGACCAAAGTACTGGAGCTTCAGCTTCAGCTTCAGCATCAGTCCTTCCAGTGAATATTCAGGGTTGATGTAAGGCCATATGTAAAAATCTAGGTGACCTGAAGGATAAATGTAAAAAAGCAAATTAAATAACTGTTAAGTCTTAGAGAATATCTAATGGTGTTGTTTAGGAAAGATTTCTTAAGCATGGGAGAGAGAGAGGAGAAGAACCAACCATGAAGGAAAAGAGGGATTAATTTGTCTTTTCTGCTCCATTGTTTTGCCTGTTCCTGTGCCAAAACCACCATATACAAAGACATCCTAAATTTAAAGTATTTAAAAACCACAAAGTGGGAGAAAACGTTTTCAAAATTAAAAAGCTATAAAGGATTAATATTCAGGTTACATAAAATAACTTCTTCACTTCAGTAAGATAAAAAGAAACAACCAAAAGGAAAGTAGACAAAGGACACGAACAGCTGATATACTAAGGAGAAAATGGAATTCCCCATAAAAAAGAAAGAGATGCTCAACTTTGTTAATAATTGGGGAAATACACCAAAAAGATCATTAAGACACCGTATCATGTCCATCAAATGGGCAAACATTTAAAAGTCTGGTAGTATCAAGTATGTATTAATAAAGATGTGGGGGAAAGACTTGCACACTGCTGGTGGGAGGGCAAATTAATGCAATGACTTTGGAGAGTAATTTGAGAACACAAATTGACAATCTACATACTTCAGGACCCAGCAATGCCACTCCCTGGTGTGTTAAGCAGAGACATTTTGCTCTTATACACAAAGAGATATTCACAAGGATGCTCATTGCATAAGAAATATGCACTGTACATATGTATCACTGTATGTCTACCAGTGGAGGAAATAAATTACAGTGTTTCCATACAATGAGTTACTCTTCCTCAGGTAAAATGAATGGACCTGGGGTACATGTATCAACATGAACAAATCTCAGAACATAATGTTGAATGAAAACAAGTTGAGAATGCTTCCATTTATGTAAATATGTACCTAATAGTATGTGACAACTTATTTAAATATTAAAAATATATGACACTGTATTTTAATGGATACCTCTATAGTAAAAAGTATAAAAATGTGACTGGCAGGATACACACCAATTTATAATAATAGTTACCTATAAGTTAGTAGTAGTGAAGAAAGTAATGAAAATGGATCAAGAGGAGGGCAAAATCAGACAGAAGTAATACTATGAAAAAATCTTTTTTTAATTAATTAATTATTTTTGGCTGTGCTGGGTCTTCCTGGCAGCATGTGAACTTTCTCTAGTTGCAGCAAGTAAGAGCTACTCTCTAGTTGCAGTGTGGGGGCTTCTCATTGCTGTGGCTTTTCTTATTGTGACGCACAAGCTTAGTTGCCCCATGGCATGTGAAATCTTCTCGGACTAGAGATTGAACCCATATCCCCTGCACTGGCAGGCTGATTCTTTACCACTGGACCACCAGGGAAGTCCAACAGCAAAATCTTCAAGATTGCTAAATATGGATGATGAGCAGAAGGTTGTCATTATATTATTCTATTCTTTCATATGCATGAAATATTTTATATTTTAAAATTTAATAAAATTATTGTTTAGAATCCCAGAAAAGGGGTCTAATTGGTGTCTCCTGAGTCAGCTGCCCACTTCTGGATCAATCATTTGAGTCATGGTAGAATATGGCAGCTCTTGTTATAAGCCATGTATTTAGTAGGGGGCTGGGGATGGAGGTAGTATCCTTGAGAAGAGAGGGGAGCTGTACAGATAGAACCAAAGATACCCACTGAGTATTGGTCCTAAGGGCATAAGCAGCCAAGGTATATGGGCAATTAACCAGGGTACAGATTATAACCCTGGCAGAAAAGTTATGACCAACCTAGGTAGCATATTGAAAAGCAGAGACATTACTTTGCCAACAAAGGTCCGTCTAGTCAAGGCTATTGTTTTTCCAGTAGTCATGTATGGATGTGAGAGTTGGACTGTGAAGAAAGCTGAGCACTGAAGAATTGATGCTTCTGAACTGTGGTGTTGGAGAAGACTCCTGAGAGTCCCTTGGACTGCAAGGAGATCCAACCAGTCCATTCTAAAGGAGATCAGCCCTGGGTGTTCTTTGGACGGAATGATGCTGAAGCTGAAACTCCAATACTTTGGCCACCTCATATGAAGAGTTGACTCATTGGAAAAGACTCTGATGCTGGGAGGGATTGGGGGCAGGAGGAGAAGGGGACGACAGAGGATGAGATGGCTGGATGGCATCACTGACTCGATGGACGTGAGTTTGAGTGAACTCTGGGAGTTGGTGATGGGCAGGGAGGCCTGGCGTGCTGTGATTCATGGGTCACAAAGAGTTGGACACGAGTGAGAGACTGAACTGAACTGAACTGAGCTAATGGCTCAAGGGTATGTTTTTCTTTAAGTTCTGTACTAATGATTATATAACAACAATGTATCTTGCTTGAGGACATGTTTCTCCTTCTTAACAGGGACCGTCTAACTAATCCTGTTGTCTTATGTGGGAGTGGGTCTGGTAAGACCTTTCTACTGTTAGTTCTTTATTTTCTTTATTTATTTTTGCTTTTTTTTTTTTTCTACTGTTCATTCTAATCTTATTAATTTAAGATGTATGTTGTGGGAGTGAATCAGGTAAAGGTATATAAGGCCTTGATAAGACTAGCTAGTTGGGTCTCCATCCTCCTACTGATGTCTATGTCAGAAGTTTTCTGTGTCCTTTCTTACTGTAATAAAACTTTTGCCACACAAAAGCTTTGAGTAATCAAGCCTAGTCCCTGATCCTGAAGCTAAATCTTCTTCAAAGATCATGAATATGTCCACTGTAAGCTATCATACACACCAATTTGATGACATTAATCAACATATCCAAGAAGCTTAATAAATAATAATTTCTCCTCTCATATCTGTTAGCATTTAATTTTTATATTTAATTTCTATGTGTGCCTGCTCAAGTACTTTTAAAAGTCAAACTCCATCTATATTAATCAAAAATATTGTATTGTAATTTTCTCTTTTTTTTTGTAGTGTTTTTATTTGGTTTTGGTGTCAGGGTAATGATGGCTTTATAGAATGAATTTGGGAATGTTAGCTCCTCTTCAATTTTTTTTGAAATAATTTGAAAGGATAGATATTAGTTCTTTTTATGTATTGTAGAATTCCCCAGTGAATCCCTCTGGTCTTGGATTGTTGCTTGCTGGGAATTTTTTTTTTTTTTTTAACAAATTCAGTTTAACTTGTGATCAGTCTGTTCAAATTGTCTGTTTCTTCTTCACTCAGTCTTGTCAGGTTTTGTTTCTAGAAATTTGCCCATTTCTCCTAGGTTTTATATAATTTTTAGCATATAACTGTTCATAGCATTATCTTATGATTTTTTGTTTCTCTGTGGAATTTGTTGTCAAATCTCCTCCTTCATTTCTTATTTTATTTAGGGCCTCTCTTTTTTCTTCTTGGTGAGCCTGGATAAAGGTTTATAAATTTTGATTATTTTTTTCAAAAAACTCAATTTTATGTTTCATTGATATTTTCTATTTTATGATCTATTTTATTTATTTCCTTTCTGATCTTTATTATTTCCTTCATTCTGCTGACTTTGGGCTTTATGTTCTTCTTTTTCTAATTCTTTTAGGTGGCAGCTTAGATTGTTTACTTGATATTTTTCTTGTTTCTTGAGGAAGGTCTATATTGCTATAAACTTTCCCCTTATAACTGGTTTTGATATAGCCCATTAATTTTGGAAAGTTGTGTTTCCATTTTCACTTGTCTTGAGGTATTTTCTGATTTCCTCTTTGATTACAACATTATCTCATTCAATTTTTTGTAGCATTTTGCTTAGGCTACATGTGTTTGTTCTTTTCTCATTTTTCTCCTTGTAGTTAATTTCTAGTTTCATACTGTTGTGGTCAGAAGAAAAAGCTTGATAAAATTCCTATCTTCCTATATTTATTGAAGATTATTTTGTAACCTAGTATGTGATCTATTCTAGAGAATATTCCATGTGCATTTGAAAAGAATGTGCATTTTACTGTTTTGGGATGTATTGTCCTGCTGCTGCTGCTGCTGCTAAGTCGCTTCAGTCATGTCCGACTCTGTGTGACCCCATAGACGGCAGCCCACCAGGCTCCCCCGTCCCTGGGATTCTCCAGGCAAGAACACTGGAGTGGGTTGCCATTTCCTTCTCCAGTGCATGAAAGTGAAAAATGAAAGTGAAGTCGCTCAGTCGTGTCCGACTCTTTGTGATCCCATGGACTGCAACCTATCAGGCTCCTTCGTCCACGGGATTTCCAGGCAAGAGTACTGGAGTGGGGTGCCATTGCCTTCTCCTGTATTGTCCTACAGACATTAATTAAGTCCAACTGGCTTATTGTGTCATTTAAGACCCCTTATTGATGTCTATTGATGTCAGTGTGGTGTTAAAGTCTCCTATACTATTATTGTACTATTGTCAATTTCTTCTTTTATGTCTGTTAGTATTTGATTTACATATTTAGACGCTATTGTACTGGGTATGTATATGTTAGCAAGTGTAATATCCTCTTCTTGTATTGATCCCTTTATCATTATACTTTTCTTTTTAACATTTTTTTAAACTTAACTTTTAAAAATTGAAGTGTAGGTGACTTACAATGTTGTGCCAATCTCTGCTGTACAGCAAAGTGACTCAGTTATACACAAACAAGATTTTTAAATATTCTTTTCCATTATGGTTTATATTGAAGATAGTTCTCTGTGCTATACAGTAAGACCTTATTTTTTATCCATTCTATATATAATAGTTTATATTTGTTAATTCCAAGTTCTTCCCTCCCTCACCTCTTTCCTCCTTGACAAATACAAATATATTCTCTATGTCTGTGAGTCTGTTTCTGTTTTGCTAAGTTCATTTTTGCCATATTTTAGATTCCACATATAAGTGATATCATATAGTATTTGTCTTTCTCTTTCTGAATTCTTCACTTAGTATGGTAATTTCTAGTTCTATCCATATTGTTGCAAGTGGTATATAAAGCCCTGCTTTGTCTTTTGTTATAGCCTTCCTTTTAAAGTTTATTTTGTCTGATACAAGTATTGTTACTCTTGCCTTATCTTCCTTTCTATTTGCATGAAATTTTTTCTTATTCCTTCCCTTTCACTCTGTGTGTGTCTGGCCCTGAACTGAGTCTCTTATAAGCAGCATATTGAAGGGTCTTTTTTTGTTCCAATCAGCCACTCATTGTCTTTAATCAGAGTGTCAAACCAAATGTAACAATGTGTAGAAAGGATCATGCACCATGGTCAAGTTGGGTTTATTCACAAAGGGTTACAGAGATGGTTCAACATATGCAAATCAATCAATGTGATAAAACACATTAACAAAAGGAAGGATAAAAATCACATGATCATCTCAAAAGACACATAAAAACATTGACAAAATTCAGCATCCATTCATGATAAAAAATCTCATCAAAGTGGCTATATATCTCAACATAATAAAGGCCATTTATGACAAACCCACAGCTAACATAATATCCAGTGGTGAAAAGCTGAGCCTTCCTGCTAAACTCAGGAAAAGACAAGAATGCCCACTTTCATCACTTCTATTTAATAATATTGGAAGTCCTAGCTACAGTACAAAGACAAGAAAAAAGCCTCCAATTAAAAATAAATAAGTTAATTAAAAAAAGAAAAAAATAAAACGTCCAAATTGGAAAGGAAGATATAAAAATGTAACTATTTGTAGATGACATAATACTCCATAAAGAACCCTAAAGACTCTACCCAAAAACTTACAGCTGATAAATGATTTCAGTAAGGTTGCAGGATATAATACACAGAAATCTATTGAATTTCTATATACTAAAAATGAACTATCAGGAAGAGAAAGTACAAAACCAGCCAATTTAAAGTTGCATCAACACTCCCCCCAAACACTAGGAATATATTTAATCAAGGAGATAAAGGGCCTATACTCTGAAAACTGTAAAACATTAGTGAAGGAAACTGAAGATAATACAAATAAATGGAAAGATATCCCATGCTCTTGGGTTGGAAGAATTGATACTGTTAAAATAGTCATACTATCCAAAGCAATCTACAGATTTTGTGCAGCTCCTATTAAAATACTCATGACATTTTTTCATAGAAGTAAAACAAATAATTATAAAATTCATGTGGTGCCACAAAAGACCTTGAATTGCCAAAGCAATCTTGAGAGAAAAGAACAAACCTGGAGGTGAAAGGTTGTTGTTGAATCATGACACTGGGATTCTTGGCCCCCGGAGGAGAAGAATTCAATCTGGGGCCAGAGAGGAGCTTGACTGCTCAGAGCTTTTGTGTAGTAAAGTTTTATTAAAGCATAAAGGAGATAGAGGAAGCTTCTGACATAGGCATCAGAAGGGGGCAGAAAGAGTACCCCCCTGCTAGTCTTCAGCTGGATGTTATATAGTCACCAGCAGTCTGTTAATGAAAGAAAAGAATGTCTCAAAACTTAGAATGGCACCAGGCCCCTCACCCATAAGATGTATTTTGGGATAATCTTGGCACCAAATTGTTTATCTTGGGCCACAAAAGGATTAACTTGAATCTTGAAGAAGGGCAGAGCACCATACAAATAATTTCATTTACTTAGATTAGAGGAGTATAACAAACTGGTTTATCAAGTAGGTTCTGAGCCCAAAAGCCAGAACCGACTTGAAGACAGAGTTTGGGGTAAATGCATAGTACATTAGCATAGCTTAAGATAAACATTTCCATAAGAAAAGGGCAATGGTTAACTTCCAGTGAAACCAGGTGTCATTATGGCAACACAGAATTTTAAGAGAAACCTCCTTTTAAATTTGTATAGAGAAGGAAAAAATATCGCTAGTTTGTTTCCTCCTGCCGCTTAAGGGAGATAAAGATGTCTGACACTTGCAGGCTATTTCCTCCATTTGGAGCCCCCTGGCCTTCCTGCCTGTTACCCTCTCAAAGGTATAACCCTCCCAGACTTCAGTCTATACTATAAAGCTACAGTAATCAAAATGGCATTTTATTGGCAGCATAAAAATAGACACATAGATTAATAGAACAGACCAGAAAGCCCCAAAATAAACCTGCACACCAACTGTCAATTAACCGATGACAAAGGAAGCAAGAATATACAATGGATTGGCTGTTTAACAAGTGGTGCTGGAAAAACTGGACAGCCACCTATAAAAGCGGGAGATTAGAACATTTTCTCATACAATATGCAAAAATAAACTAAAAAATGGTTAAAATCTAAAACTAAGAATGGAACCCATAAAACTCAAGGAAGAGAACACAGGCAGAATGCTGATGTAAATTGTAGCAGTATTTTCCTGGATCAATCTTTTAAGGTAGAAAAATAAAAGCAAAAATAATAAATAGGGGGAAAAATGGTACTCTGAGGACAGGAAAGAAATATTGCTAACCTGGGTGACTCCAAAGGCCAGTACAATGCCAGAATAGTTTTTCATATTCTTTTTTTTTTCTATGCATTTATGTTTTTGTTGGTTTAGTCATTAAGTCACGTCTGACTCTTGTGACACCATGGACTGTAGTCTGCTAGACTTCTCTGTCCATGGGATTCTCTAGGCAAGAATACTGGAGTGGGTTCCTATCTCCTTCTCCAGGGGATCTTCGTGACCCAGGAACCAAACCCGGGTCTCCTGCATTGCAGGCAGATTCTTTACTGACTGAGCTATGAGGGAAGCCCCTTTTCTATGCATAATCTCTTCAAAAAAGTATGTACAAATCATTCAAAAGAGATTGCCCTATCTTGGACATAAACTTTTTTTTGGCAAGGCAGTGATTATTATATTTGGGTTATAACATGTCTTATTAAAGGTATAACCCTCCCAGACTTCAGTATATACTACCAAGTTACAGTAATCAAAGCAGCATATTATTGGCAGAAGAATAGGCACATAGATTAATGGAACAGAACAGAAGGCCCAGAAATAAACACACACACCTTGATCAATTAATCTATGACAAAGGAGGCAAGAATATACAATGGAGAAAAAAACTGGTTGTTCAACAAGTGGTGCTGGTAAAACTGGACAGCCACCTATAAAAGAGTGATTCAGTTTGATTGATTTGCACTAAAGTGGCTTTTGAAAAGAAAAGGGGTGTGTATGTGTGTGGTCTCACTCTGCGTTATCACAGAATTTTGTTGTTGTTATTTAGACACTAAGTCATGTCCAACTCTTGTGACTCCATGGACTATAGCGATGCTCCTTTGTCCATGGGATTTTCCAGGCAAAAATGGAGTGGGTTGCCATTTCCTTCTCCAGGGGATCTTCTGAACCCACCACCTGGGAAGCCCATTATAGAGTTTAGAAATTCGTAAATTTGAGGGTTCTTAACCCTCTCTGTATATTACAGTATCTTGGGGGACTTTTCAAAATACCTGTGCCTTGGTCCTAATACCCCCATTTCAGAGTCAATTAGTTGAGAACCACTGCTCGGTTGGAGGTATATGTCAATAGAAAGTGTTACATGTGGTTGTGATTATTGTGAGCCTTTTCAGAGATGAATGATTTTCCAACATTAATTTGCATAGTCCCAGTTTTAGGACCCTCCTACAACTTTCTTCAAAGCGTCTTTCATTTCTTTATTCCGGAGGCTATAGATCATGGGGTTGAAAAAGGGGGTGAAAACTGAGTAGAACAAAGTTGTGAACTTCTGCATGCCCTCTGCTTGTCCTGACCCTGGACTCACGTATGTCATCATGACAGAACTATAGAATAGAAACACAACAGCCAGATGTGAGGAGCAGGTGGAGAAGGCCTTCTTCCGGCCAGCCACTGAGGGCACCTGCATTACAACCCTCAGCACCAGGGTGTAGGATCCAGTAATGTAGAAAAAGGTGGCAAAGATAAGGAGGGAGCTCATGGTACCACATATAAGGACAGTCCCCGGGATTGGGACACATGCTGAAGCCAGGGCCAACAGAGGACCCAGGTCACACAGAAAGTCATCAATCACATTTGGGCCACAAAATGGTAGCTGAGTAACGAGTATCACTGGGATCAGAAACCAGAGGAAACCGTACACCCAGCAAAAGATGACCAGGCAGCTACAGAACTTACTAGTCATGATGGTGGGGTAATGCAGAGGGCGGCAAATTGCCAGGAAACGGTCATAGGCCATGATGGAGAGAAATAAGCATTCCGTTGTGCCCAGTGAGAAGAAGTACAACTGGAGGAGACACCGAGCAAAGGAGATGGTTTTGGTTTGGGAGAAGAAGTTGGCCAGCATATTGGGCACATCAGAGTTGACATAGCAGATCTCCAGGAAGGAGAAGTTGGCCAGCAGAACGTACATTGGGGTGTGGAGCCGGCGGTCCCAGCGCACTGCACACACGATGGCCATATTTCCAAGGAGGGTCAGGATGTAAGTTATGAAGAATATGGAAAAGAGGAATATCTCTATTTCCCAGCGGCAAGGGAAGCCCAAGAGGATGAACTCACTCACAACGTGGGAAATATTTCTGACCTTTGACATCATCATTTCTGTCCATTCTGTGAGGATTGGAGCGGAAATTACATTTACAAAGAGAATTATGTCTCCTGGTTCCTCCTCAGGAGATGAGCACATTTTCCTGAGCATAAGGGAGGGGACTAGACCAATAGTTTCTATTTTTGATTGGGCAGTCCAACAATACAGTTGTTGAGTGTACTTTTCTATATATGACTATTCACTTTTAAACTATCAACAAACCACTGTCAATAAATATAGTAAATATTAGTAAAGATTCTGAAAAAAAGTTTTCTTAGAATTAAAATAAAAATAGAATTTCAGATATTTCCTTTCTGCATCTCTCATTGGTTGCCTGGTGCACTGAACTTTGGAGAACATTGGTCTAGACAGTACAGATGGGTGTCTGCATGCATGCTAAGTTGCTTCAGCAGTGTCTGACTCCTTGCGACCCCATGGACTGCAGCCCGCCAGTCTCCCCCGTCCATGGGATTCTCCAGGCAAGAACACTGGAGTGAGTCACCATTTTCTTCTCCAGATGGGTGTCTGGCTAATGCTAAATTAATATATAAACTTTGACATGGGCAATTTAATTGTAAAAAACTAGAATTGACAGATTTACTGAACAAAAGAGTAATATCAACTAAATACCTTAAAGGAGAGAATGTGAGGCTTTACCCCTCATACTGTGTGGCTGACACAGAGCACAGTGGTATTATAATCTCGTTTGCTCTAGGAACTCATGCAGGCTTAAATTCTTTGGCTTTTTGGGGCAGTAACTTTATACTTTTGACTTTTATTGAATTTTCATTATACTAAAGTCCCTAGAGTTTTATTCATAGAACTTAAAACAGAGTGGCCCCATTTAGTGGTTGTGTCATTGAGTTTTTGAAATGAGGGAGATTAATTACTGAATTTCACCAAGTGTTTCATTGAATGAGATCTGAAGACTTTCAAATATTAACTTCCATTTGTATTTTTATTCCCTGTGAATTTGATAAAATTTCTCATGATTTTCACCTATGTGTTTGGTTAGAACATGTAGAACATTAAAAATTGCCTTTTTAGAGAACTTAAAACTTTTTATAGGTTAACACATATTATTCTCAACAATTGGGGATAGATGGCTAAGCTAAAAACAGATAAACAGCACAAAAATGGTGAAAATGACTTTGTATCTGAAAAACTCTCTGGCATACATTAATAAACAAAGGGCTTATTGAAAATTTTAAAAGTAGCTTTTAAAACTGATGCCTTTGTTCAATTTCAGCTTTTAGAACATTTTCTTCCTTTCTTTAGTATTCTTCAGAGACACCAATAGTGATTTTGAAATCACATCTGTAAATTCTTTCTGTACCCAGGGATATAATTTGCTTAGGTCTGAAAATATGCATTTATTTAAAATTATTAAGTGCTATTTTACTTTGTTTTTCTTGTCAATTCTCTTTTATACATTTTTCTTCTTTCTTTTGAAAGGAGATCAGTCCTTAGAGCTGTCCATATTCTAATTTAGATTGATTGTCCTTGCTGTTTTCTCTCCAGAGGGCAGAAGATAGCCTAGTCTTTTTCCTTCATCTCATAAACTTGCAAGCAAGGAGACCACGATGCTATCAGCTGGTATGGAAAGATGTTCTTGTTTAGGTTTTAGCCCAGTGAAAAGCTCACTAAATTTCTCAGAGAAAAACATTCCTTGTTTTTAATCACTTTATTTCACTTGTTTCTCTGTCTCTCTTTCTGTTTCTTTCTCTCTTCATTTCTTTTTTTCTTAGAATTACTTCTAAGATGACAAGATGACTTGAGATTTTTGTTGCTGGAAAATTTAAGGTCTACAATACTGTCTTATATAGTTTCAGTACATGATAATAAAGGAAAATATTTCCTAACATATTTTTATTAAAATATTTTTAAATAATAACATTAACTTTTTGATTGCTATCCATCATGAACCTTAGTTCATTTTCTATCAACTGCCACTTTGTTACCATAAACTGAATATATATATGCTAGTTACAATCTTTTCAGGCTTAGCTCCTAAATTTAGCTTTATAAGCTAATCACTAAACTAAAGAATTTAAAAAATTCAATAAAAGTTTGCCCAGTGTCTACTGCATTCTTGTATACTAAGCAAGGGGTGTTTTGGAACATATATTTATATCCCTTAATGATAAATACTATTTTCAGTAACATGAAGAGGCACTTTAAGTCAATATAAGTTTCATTGTAAATTGTGGTAGTTAAATCTATAACTCCACATTTCCAGATAAAGGTCACTAATTTAAATATGAAATACATAATTTTGATTTTTCAAATGAACAAAAATGAATAATCATGATACCAGAGTTGATAAAGGTGCAATGGAATGACACTTAGAAAAACTGTTGGAGGGTATATTAACTTGTACATTTTTTTCCTGGGTGGTAATTTAGAAATACTCAGAGCTTTTAAAGCATTTATACCCACTAAATAAGAATTAGAGGTGTAGAAAAAATTCATACAGTGCATAAGAATTTTTAGGAATCATGTTAAAATACAGATTCTGACTCAGAAGGAGTGGATGAGGTTTGGGATTCTAAATTTCTAATAGTGAAGTCGTACTGAAGTCACTCAGTCGTGTCCGACTCTTTGCAACCCCATGGACTGTAGCCTCCCAGGCTCCTCATTTCATGGAATTTTCCAGGCAAGAGTACTGGAGTGGGTTGCCATTTCCTTCTCCAAAATTTCTAATAAGTAATAAGGTAATGTTAATTCTTTGAGTAGTAAAAATTTATAAAGTCCTCCATACTTTATAGAGTTCTTTGTGTAGCAAGAGTTTATGTAGTTCTTTATATAGACTTCTTTAGAAAAAGTAAATAATATTGAAGAATATAAAAATTCCTGGAAAAAATGAAATTAATAGTAAATTTTTCAAGATCAGTGATAGGTTGCATACTTTTCTTCTTTATACATGTCTATGTTTCTTAAAATTTCAATAAATAACATATATTACTTTTATAAACTGAAAAGATAGACATTAAAATATGTTATTCTTGAAGGCATGTTTCTGGATCTTCCACTTTCCCTAACCAATTTTTGTGACCTTTGCTATTTCTGGAATGTTACAAGTTGCTAGGAAGCCCATTATTTATGTCACATGTTACTTACCATGCAGGATATCATTTCTCACTCACTTGCTACTTAGGTTTAAAGTCAATGAAGTAAGTCTCTGTGCCAGGGTTGAGGAGAATGGGAAGATTCCCAGCGGGGCATCCTAAAGGCTGTATTTTACTTGTAAGTGGCCAGCGCCATTTCATAAACCTAGGACACGGATTAGAAGTTAAGTTTAAAAAAATCAAATGTAACATCATGAGAAATGATAGCCATTAGCTTCTGGAGAGAATTTCTGTTATTAGTCTTTTCCCATGGGAAGGAAGCATACCTTATTTTCAATCAATTAATACTTTTCTTCCTTGAGAAAGAAAAAAAAAGGAAAATGATATTTTCCATTTTAGGTTTTAATTTTCTTCAGTAAATTTTAAGGAGAATATTGTAGTTTAGAATAAAAATAAAAAAAATCATGATGATATTAGACTGGATTAAATAAAGGCAATATACTTATTTTTCTTTTCTTTCGCCTTTACAGTTGATGAAATTTGAATGCAATGGTTTCTCTTTCAACTAGACAGGTAGAAAGATACTTTCTTGAACTCACATTTCCACTGTCAAAATATAACAGATATTTTTCTCTGTCCTGTGTTCATGAATATGCTCTTTGTTGAAGGAGTTGATTCAGGCACTTACTGGAATAGGAAACAGTGTCTGCAGATAAGACTTTCCTCTGCTCTTCATTTCCCTTGGATCTCAGATGTGTTTCCCCTACTCCCCATCCAGTAGTAGTAAGAATGAAAGCTTGAATTCTCCACTTATCCCCCCTGAAACTGTTGTTGGGCCAAATCCAATTTCCCTAAAGGGACTGTTTGCTGCTATTCCCTCAGCTGGATGGTCATTACCCTAGGGACTCATCTTTTGTTAAGGTTATTTCAAACATCTGATACTCCTTTTCTCATAATGGACCAATGATTCCATTCTATCAGTTGATGCTATGCATTTGCCATATAATTTTGAGCTTTTTTCTCTGATTAAAGGGACAGTTATTTTTTAAACTTATTTTTTAATTCATTACATGGGATCAAAAGCCTATCCATGCCTGTAGCTACCCTTGTACTTTGGCATACAAATATAGCAGTTAATATTTACTGAAACCTTGTTACATGTCAGGCAGTAAGATGAGTAAATTTATGAGTAATTTCATTTAATCCCCTCCAATCTGATATGTTAGATATACTTTTATTTTTACTTATGGGGAAGCTATTGAAGCTTACATTAATTAAATAATTTGTAACATTTAATAAATGGGAATGACAATATCTGAATTCAGTTCTCTCTGAGAGTGAAGCCTGAGTTCTTAAATAGTAAACTATTTATCTTCCATCTTTACCCATGAAAGACGGAAAACAATTGCTATTGATATCTTATGCTAGATACTGTGACAAATTCTTATATTTAACCCTTACAACACCTTGTGTGCTGGGTATCACTGTTGCAATTTTTAAAAATTCTGATTATCAAGGTAACTTGTGTTTAAACAAAAATTTGGAAGAGTCAGAAAAATTAAGGGAGCTTAAAAAATTACAATTTTTTCAAGCACACATAATTCAAGTAAAAACTTAACATATTCCCTCTGGTCTTTTTTGTTATAAAAATTTATACATATGAGGTCATACAGCATTTACACCTTAGTATTCTGCTTACAATAGCCTGCATTTTTCCATGTAACTAAAACTCTCTTAAATACTATTAAAGCTGCATAATAGTGAGTGTTTTAATATCATTTCCCTAGGGCTTTTAGGCTATTTAAAATTTTCTAATCTTAAAATAGTGCAATAAAAATCACTGGGCTTAAATTTTTTTTTTAATTTTATAACATTTCCTTAGAGTAGACTACTTGAAAGAAAATTACAATGTCAAAAATATTGTATATACATATATCCTTCAGATATATTCTCAGAAGTAGACTTGCTAGATTAGATGGTAGTTCTATTTTTAACTTTTTGAGTAACCTCCATACTGTTTTCTATAATGACTATACCAATTTACAATCTTACCAAGAGTGGACAAAGATCCCTTTTTATACATCCTTGATAAGCAATTGTTATCTCTTGTCTTTTTTGATGCTAGCCATTCTAACAGGTGTGAGGTGATATCTCATTGTGGTTTTGATTTATATTTCTCTATGATTAGTGATTTTGAGTAACTTTTCATGTACTTGTTGGCCATTCATAAATCTTTGTGAAAATGCCTATTCAGGTTCTTTGTCCAGTTTTAAACTGGATTATTTGTTTTTTCCTCTTGAGTTCATGAGTTCTTTATACATTTTGGATATTAACCCCTTATGGAGACCCCAGTTCAATTCCTGGGTCAGCAAGATCCACTGGAGAAGGGATAGGCTATCCACTCCAGTATTCTTGGGCTTCCCTTGTGGCTCAGCTGGTAAAGAACTCCCTGCATTGCAGAAGACCTGGATTGAGAAGATTCCCTGGAGAAGGGAAAGGCTACCCACTCCAGTATTCTGGCCTGGAGAATTCCATGGACTGTATAGTCCATGGGGTCGCAAAGAGTTGGACACGACTGAGTGACTTTCACTCAGTTCACTCACTATCAGATATATGATTTGCAAGTATTTTTTCCCATTCCATAGGTTGTCTTTTCATTTTGTTGATTGCTTCTTTTGTTGTGCAGAAACTTTGAAGTTTGATATCATACCTCATGTTTATCTTTGATTTTGTTGCTTATACTTTAAGTGTCATAGCTGAAAAGTCATTGCCAAGATCCATGTCAAGAAGCTTTTGTTTTCTTCTAGGAGTTTTATGCTTTTAGGACTTATGCTTAAATCTTCAATCCATTTTTAGTTAATCTTTGTGATTAGTGTAGGATAGGGGTCTAGTTTCATTCTTTTATATGTGACTATCCAATTTTCTCAAGATTTTTATTGAAGAGATTGCCTTTTTTTCCACTGAGCATTCTTGACTCCCTTGTCAAATATTAGTTAATTGTATATGTATGGATTTATTTCTGGACTCTCCATGCTGTTCTGTTAGTCTATGTGTTTGTTTTTAATGCCAATATTATACTATTTTGATTACTATAGCTTTGCAATATAGTTTCAAATCAGGAAATTTTATGCCTCCAGCTGTGTTCTTCCTTCTTAAGATTGCTTTGGTGTCTTTTGCGGTTCCATACAAGTTTTAGGATTGATTTTCCTATTTCTGTGAAAAGTACCATTGGAATTTTGAGAGATTTCATTGAGTCTGCAAATTGGCCTCCCAAGTGGCTCAGTGGTAAAGAACCTACCTGCCAAAGCAGAAGAAGCAGAAGATGCAGGTTTGATCTCTGTGTCAAGAAGATCCCCTTGAGAAGGAAATGGCAACCCATTCCAATATTCTTGTCTGGATGATACTCTGGACAGAGGAGCCTATGGTCCATGGGGTTGCAAAAGTCAGACATGACTGAGCACACATACCTTGGTTGAATAGATTGCTTTGGTGAGTATGAATATTTTAACAATATTACTTCTCCTGATCCATGAACATGGACCCATGGAATATTTTTCCATTTACTTGTGCTTTCTTCAATTTCTTTCATCATTATCTTGTATTGATACATCAGTCTTTATTATGAAGCCAAAAAAAAATTGAACAGCTGTGGTACCATGATATTTTTTTTTACCCTAAAAGTAAACAACCAGATGCCAGTCATCAAAAGATCAGAAAAAGGAAGAAAGAAGAAGGAGTGCTGGTTGTGGAATATGTGACTCCTTTCCATTGTTCATGTATTTATAATTTATCTGTTGTGATAACAGTTAAAAAACAAGTTACTGTTGGGAGCCGTGTTAGGCATTACTAACAAAATGGAGGCATGGCCCCAAACCCTTCTCATTCTGCAGGCATGGTCCCGGGATGAAGGAGTTAGCTCTTGTGATTCTGACTTGTTCTTTCCTTTCTTCAGCTGAGTTGGCTGGAAAGAATGTTAAGGTGCTTGAGAGAAGCATGAGAAAGCACAAAGCCTTCTGCAGTTGTGCCCAGAAAATAATCTATAAAATAACCATTGACATTTGTTCAAGGATCTTTACAAAGAATGTCCCAGGATGAGCACATAGGCCGCAGCTTGAGGCCATGGGAAGGATTGTTTCTGAGACCTGTTTGTGAAGGAAATATTTATGGCAAAAGAAGTTTAAGTTTGCTGAGCTTAGGGTTTAGGAATAATTAAGAATAGCTAGAAGGCTTTTTCGGAGAAGGCAATGGCACCCCACTCCAGTACTCTTGCCTGGAAAATCCCATGGATGGAGAAGCCTGGAAGGCTGCAGTCTATGGGGTCGCTGAGGGTCGGACACGACTGAGCGACTTCACTTTCACTTTTCACTTTCATGCATTGGAGAAGGAAATGGCAACCCACTCCAGTGTTCTTGCCTGGAGAATCCCAGGGACGGGGGAGCCTGGTGGGCTGCCGTCTATGGGATCGCACAGAGTCGGACACGACTGAAGTGACTTAGCAGCAGCAGCAGCAGCAGCAGCAGAAGGCTTTTTAGGAGATAGTGAGCTTAAGATTGCAATTGTGTTCTTTGGCATTTCCTTTCTTTGGGATTGGAATGAAAACTGACCTTTTGCAGTCCTGTGGCCACTGCTGAGTTTTCCAAATTTCATCTCACATGCTAATAAAGTAATGCTCAAAATTCTCCAAGCCAGGCTTCAGCAATACATGAACCAATAACTTCCTGATGTTCGAGCTGGTTTTAGAAAAGGCAGAGGAACCAGAGATCAAATTGCCAACATCCGCTGGATCATGGAAAAAGCAAGAGAGTTCCACAAAAACATCTATTTCTGCTTTATTGACTATGCCAAAGCCTTTGACTGTGTAGATCACAGTAAACTGTGGAAACTTCTGAGAGAGATGGGAATACCAGACCACCTGACTTGCCTCTTGAGAAATCTGTATGCAGGTCAGGAAGCAACAGTTAGAACTGGACATGGAACAGACTGGTTCCAAATAGGAAAAGGAGTACGTCAAGGCTGTATACTGTCACCCTGCTTATTTAACTTATATGCAGAGTACATCATGAGAAACGCTGGGCTGGAAGAAGCACAAGCTGGAATCAAGATTGCCGGGAGAAATATCAATAACCTCAGATATGCAGATGACACCACCCTTATGGCAGAAAGTGAAGAGGAACTAAAAAGCCTCTTGATGAAAGTGAAAGAGGAGAGTGAAAAAGTTGGCTTAAAGCTCAACATTCAGAAAACGAAGATCATGGCATCCGGTCCCATCACTCCATGGGAAACAGATGGAGAAACCGTGGAAACAGTGTCAGACCTTATTTGGGGGGGGGGGGCTCCAAAATCACTGCAGATGGTGATTGCAGCCATGAAATTTAAAGACACTTACTCCTTGGAATAAAAGTTATGGCCAACCTAGATAGCATATTCAAAAGCAGAGACATTACTCTGCCGACTAAGGTCCACCTAGTCAAGGCTATGGTTTTCCCAGTAGTCATGTATGGATGTGAGAGTTGGACTGTTAAGAAGGCTGAGCACTGAAGAATTGATGCTTTTGAACTGTGGTGTTGGAGAAGACTCTTGAGAGTGCCTTGGACTGCAAGGAGATCCAACCAGTCCATTCTGAAGGAGATCAACCCTGGGATTTCTTTGGAAGGACTGATGCTAAAGCTGAAACTCCAGTACTTTGGCCACCTCATGTGAAGAGTTGACTCATTGGAAAAGACTCTGATGCTGGGAGGGATTGAGGGCAGGAGGAGAAGGGGACGACTGAGGATGAGATGGCTGGATGGCATCACTGACTCAGACGTGAGTCTGAGTGAACTCCGGGAGTTGGTGATGGACAGGGAGGCCTGTCTTGCTGTGATTCATGGGGTCGCAAAGAGTTGGACACGACTGAGTGACTGAACTGAACTGAACTGAGCTTAAGATGCTTGGGGCAAATAGGATTTAGAAAGATAAATAAACTGAGGAATGTGGCATAAGTTACAATGTAATCACAAATTAAGTATAGGACACATAAGAGAAAGTAGATAATAGATAGTAAAGCCAATTCTGAGAGAATTGCTGAAGCAGGAACTCTGTTTGTAGGACAACAGTGATTTCTGGAGTAAATCAGTAAATCTGGGTGGGGGAAACTGAAAATGTCAAACCTCTGACCTAATGCTTTGGTCAAAGTATGAAAGAGAACCTGAAGCTTGAAATAAACATGTAGCTCCTTACTATGAGTCAGAGACTGCATCATTGTCAGCCGACACCACTCACCCCTTCAGGTTGATTCCCTGGCTGCTGGAGCTGGACTCCGGCAAGTTACTTTAAAGTTTGTGATGCTCACAGGGAAATTGGTCTGACCAAACTGTATCCGTCTCATCTAGAGCAGTTGTTCTCAGAAAAACTTTACTATGGATAAAGTGAAGCTTTTTAGGATCAGAATATTCCTCAACAGGTCTGAGATGTCACACGATTATACTTCCAGGAAGTCAGAGATTGTGCATCCAAATTGCTTCCTTTTCAAGACTCATTAAAAAAAAAAAAACAAAAACAAACAACTGTGGACCCTAGAGGGCAATCAGGACATCTCCCAGTGTTTCTTTTATGTGGGTCCTCAGGAGAAAGCAAACACATTAAGGGGCGGGGAGACAAAGAAGATGGGTTTTCCTTAAATAATAATCTTGTCAGAGCCAGAAGTGATTGAATGCTAGAAATGTATGCTTTTTTCTGCAGACAGGACCCTTGCATTCTAGTGGGGGTTGGACATACCTCATCAGAGTGAGTGTGAATGAATCCCTCCTTTTATTCTATCTTCCACACAATAGACAGATATTATTTCTGTATTAAGTGAATGAATAGATGTCTTGAGGTGGTCAGTTAATTGAGAATTTCAGTGCGTGGTATTTTATCTGTGCAAGGTGGCCAGATAGGGCAAGGCCCTAGGGTTTTTTCTTTGATAAAATTACCATGAAAATGAGCATTACTCTTTGAAACAATCCTAACATACAGGGAAATCCATTATGGAAAAAATTTTCAAAGGTCTCAGACTTCAGGTTTATTGTCTTAAAAATTTCTAAACCAGTTTTAGTCATTGGCATTATGAATAACTCAGCCATCCTTGAAAGGTCTCATAATTTAATATCTCCCCTGGTTGTATAATTATTCTCCTAGTAGTAGAATTTCCACATGATTACTTTCTATGTCATAAATCCTCTCCAAATTCATTCCATCATTCCAAGTGCTTCCCACCCTTTCCAAATCACCGTGCTGTCTTTACCTGTAATCATGTCTGGGCCACAATCACCTCAGTGATGAGTATTGTATTATTGTAGTGCTGTGTCCTGTCTATTGTCACCTTTATTAAAAGTGCTCATTCAAGTGAATGCTGGAAAAGATGGAAAGGTTGATGTTGGAGGAGAGGAGGGTGGTCCATGTTACTAGCTCAATTATTCAAACCAGGGTTCAAATCTTGTCTCTCCCATTTACTTCTCTATGACATGGGAAACTATCAAATATTTTTAAAACCTGGGTTATTTGAAGCTATTCTCTGTGTAAAAAAAAAGCTTTGTCAATCCAGACTAAAGGGATACAACTCCAGTTCTACTCTCCTAGCTTTAACATATACAAGGCAGTAAAGGATAAAGCTGTGCCTGGACTTGTAAACTTTAATTAAAATGGAAATTTTCCTCATAGTGTTTTTTTTCAAGCAACCCATACATATATATTTAACAAATCTGTAGCTGAACCGCTTTGTGGAAGGTACTAAAAGAATAGTGACCAATAGGTTGCGGATCAGAGAAATAGGAACATTGTATAGATAATTATCAAAAGGGGTTTTATTCAAAAGGTAAGGAATTATTAAAGTGATTATTTCAGTGAGCAAATTTCATGTGCTATTTGGGAATTTGAGTATATTTTTATTGAGAGATTCATTCTGAGTTATATATGATGCAATTTTAAGACTTTTTTCCATTATAAGTTAACACCATAGAAGTGCGTTGAATTCATATCATTTGTGAGATTGAATACTCAGAGATAAGAATGTGTATGGAAGCTATATTTTAGGTTCAAACAGATACTTTTAAAGGAAGAATCAGATCAATTGGCTCATGTTTTTCTTATGGTAACTAGGGCAATAAGTGGAGCTCACACTAATCATTTACTTTATTCTAGGCTAGGTGTTTTAAGAATATGTTACATTTAATATTTCATTAATTTCCATGGTAGATATTGTTACTCTGATTTTTAAAAAATTACTTATTTTTAATTAAGGATAATTGCTTTTCAATATTGTGCTAGTTTCTCCCATATATCAACATGAATCAGCCATAGGGGACATATGTCCCCTCCCTCCTGAAATTTCCTCCCACCTCGCACCCCATCCCACCCCCTCTAGGTTGTCACAGAGCACCAGGTTTGAGCCCCCTGTGTCGTACAACAAATTCCCACTGGCTGGCTGTTTTACATGTGGTAATGCACATGTTTCAGTGCTACTCTCTCAATTTGTTCCACCATCTCCTTCAGCCACTGTGTTCACAAGTCTGTTCTCTATGTCTGTGTCTCCATTGCTGCCCTGAAAACAGGTTCATCAGTACCATCTTTCTAATTCCATATACATCCATTAATATATGATATTTGCTTTATGATTTACTTCACTCTGTATAATAGGCTCTTGGTTCATCCACTTCATTAGAATTGACTCAAATGTAGTTTATGGCTGAGTAACTGTCCATTGTGTATATAAGATTAATCTCCAAAATATACAAAGCAGCTCGTGCAGTTCAATACCAGAAAAACAAACAACCCAGTCAAAAAGAGAGCAGAAGACCTAAACAGACATTTCTCCAAAGAAGATATACAGATGGCTAATAAACATATGAAAAGATGTTCAACATCACTTATTATTAGAGAAATGCACATGAAAACTACCATGAGGTATCACCTCACAGCAGTCAGATTGGCCATCATTGAAAAATCTACAAGCAATAAATCCTGGAGAGTGTGGAGAAAAGGGAACTCTCTTGCATTGTTAATGGGAATGTAAATTGATACATGGAGAACAGTATGGAGATTCTTTAAATCACTAGGAATAAAACTACCATAAGACCCAACAATCCCACCACTGAGCATGTACTCTGAGGAAAGCACAACTGAAAAAGACACATGTACCCCAGTGTTCTTTGTAGCACTATTTACAATAGGACATGGAAGCAACCTAGAGGTTACTCTGATTTTGCAGATGCAGAAATTGAAGCAGAGAGAGACTCACTTGTCCTAGGTTATAAATACTGTTTTTCAAAGATCCAGGACTTCATTATAGCCCTCTTGAATTCTACCTCTTCTTTGTGAAAACAAGATGTCATTTCCTGAAAATAAAATGTAAAACCGAAAAAAAAAAAATTCTTTTTTAAAAATTAAATTGTGATAAAACTTACATTGCATTCTTAAACAGTCACTTTGACTTTGCACTTCAGAAGCATTAAAATGTAGAGTCCTCCCTTTATTTATTTATTTTTTAAACTTAATCCTACATATTTAAAATGAAAATTGAGGGAAAATAGTATAAATTAATAAGGAAAGAAAAATAAATGGATTGAAAATCTATTCTAACTAAAAGCTAAAGTATATGATATGATTTTTTAAAATAGTAAACTAGCAAGTTTTGCAAATGGGACTGAAAGGGTATAGCAAATGTGAATGAAAGGCACTCCACAGAGGATAATTGGAATTAAATTAAAACAATTTAAATATTTTAAAGCACATGCTATATTCCTTAATTTAGACTGGGAATTGTTGCATTAGCCTCCAGTTATTTATGAGCTCTCTTTCATTTTACATCCTTGCGCTTCCCTGGTGGCTCAATCGGTAAAGAAACTGTCTGCAATGCAGAAGACCTGGGTTTGATCGCTGGGTTGGGAATATCCCCTGGAGGAGGGCATGGCAATCCACTCCAGTGTTCTTGCCTGGAGAATCCCTAAGGACAGAGGAGCCTGTCAGGGTGCAGTCTATGGGGTTGCAAAGAGTTGGACATAACTGAGTGATTAAGCACAGCACAGCCTCTAACTCAGTAGCATAACCTCCATGTTTTGCTTTCTTTGTTGTCTATTCATAGCTTCTGAAAAACCTCTAAGCTCAAACTTCTCTGGATATTATACCCATATAAGTGAAAGTGAAAGTGAAAGTTGCTCAGTTGTGTCTGACTCTTTGTGACCCCATGGACTGTAGTCCGTAGACTTCCCCAGGCCAGAATATTGGAGTGGATAGCCTAAACCTTTTCCAGAGGATCTTCCTAACTCTGGAATCCAACCGGGGTCTTCTGTATTACAGGCAGATTCTTTATCAACTGAGCTATCATGGAAGTCTGTACCCATATAGAGTGAGTGAAGTCGCTCAGTCGTGTCCGACTCTTTGTGACTCCATGGACTGTAGCCTACCAGGCTCCTCCCTCCATGGGATTCTCCAGGCAAGAGTACTGGAGTGGGTTGCCATTTCCTTCTCCAGGGGATCTTCCTGACCCAGGGACTGAACCCAGGTCTCTCGCATTCCAGGCAGATGTTTTAACCTCTGAGCCACCATAATTCTTAAAGCAAGGTGTATTTTTCACATCAGAATCAACTGGGAATATGTTTTTTTAAAATGGAAACATAAATAAATTAGTGTATTTATTTAGAGGTATGCATTATTATCGTGATCTACCAAGAGTCTATAGTAATGTAGTTACATAGGGAGGAGAGCTTATGGACATTGTGATGATGATCAATCATCACAAGGCAATGAGATAATTTAAGTCCGGCTTAATGGTGTGACTACATTTCTGAAGCTTATTAGCGCTACTTGATTTAAACAAAGGTGGCTAGTTCAGGTGTTTAATGATTCATTTCTATCTCTATTTTTCTTACAGGCTAAAATTGGAAGAAAATATCCTAGAAGAACTATTTAAAGTGAAGTAATATTTAAAGTAATATTATCAATGGTGTTATTCTATCCTATGTCAATGCTATTTTGAGAAAAATTCTTCATATTGACTAAATACTGATATTCTATCTCTACTTATAAAGCCACTTACTTCCAATGATAAATTGAGGCAAGAAAAACTGAATAAAATAGACTCTTAATATGCACTTCTGATTATGTCTGTGCACATTATAAGTTAGAGGAAAATGCATGTTTTGCATAACGAGAGTGTCACTGCTACCTTTCCTGAATTTATCCTGCTGGGTTTCCTGTGTAGCCAAGAAATAGAGATTCTCCTTTTTGTTTTATTCTCCATCATCTACATCTTGACCTTGTTGGGCAACAGTGCTATTATCTGTGCTGTGTGGTGGGACCAGCAACTCCACACTCCCATGTATATTTTATTGGCCAACTTCTCATTCCTGGAGATCTGCTACATCAATTCCAATGTGCCCAGCATGTTGTTCAACTTCCTATCCAAGACCAAGACCATCTCCTATCATGGCTGTATCCTACAGTTCTACATCTTCCTCTCTCTTTGTGCCACAGAACTCTTCTTCCTGGCCCTCATGGCATTTGACAGATATGTTGCCATCTGCCGTCCATTTCACTACCGAACCATAATGACCAGGAAAGTCTGTGGAACCCTTGTGTCTGCTTCCTGGGTGGGTGGATTCTTATGGTTAGTCACACCTGCTGCTCTTATCTCCCAAGTTCCATTCTGTGGTTCAAATGTCATTGATCACTACCTCTATGATCTTGGGGCAATGCTGGCTATATCATGTGTCCCTGTCCCCAAGACAGCTCTGACTTGTAGCACTTTCAGTGCTGTGATAACATTTATCACTTTGTTCTACATTCTTGTATCCTACACTCTGGTACTTCGAGCTGTGGTTCAGGTTCCCAAAGGTTCAAGTAGGGGAAAAGCCTTCTCCACGTGTACCTCCCACCTGATAGTTGTGTTCCTATTTTATGGCTCAGTCACAGTGATGTATGTAAGCCCAGGGGTGGCCAGTCAGCCTGGGCTGCAGAAGTTCTTGACCATGTTGTACTCAATTGCAACTCCACTTTTAAATCCTCTGATCTACAGCCTCAGGAATAAGGAGATGAAGGTTGCTGTGAAGAAAATTATGTGTAAACTTTAGAAACAACTCCTGAATGGGAGACACTTTGGTGAGCTAAAGTTCCTTTTGAGGACTGTTGTAAAGAGTCAAGGAAAATTATACTTAAAAGTAATAAATGTTACTACTTCTAAAATAGGTATTTCTAAAGGAGAATTTCTTAAAATTCAAAGTCTTCTCTATTATTTACTGATTGAGTGACTAGCTATTTAAGTTGATATTTATCTGTTTTCCTAATTTTAACTGGAGATGACCAAGTTAAATCGTATCTCCATCATAATGTGGTAATATATTATCAATAAAAATTGTACCAAAATTTATCATTACTTATTGTTGCCAAGTATGAATTTCAGCAGTTTCTTTTTTCCCAAACTTAAAAAATTATTATTTTTATTATTAAAGTATGATTCATATACAGTTTTATATTTGTTTTAGCTATACAAAATAGTAATTCAATATTTTTATACATAATGCTCAATTTAAAGTTGTTATAAAATAATGGCTATAGTTCCCTATGTTGTGCAATATGTCTTTGTAGCTTATTTATTTAATACATAATAGTTGGTATCTCTTAATCTCCTTTTGTGTCTGTCTCCCCTTCCTTCTCTTTACTGGTAACCACTAGTTTGTTCTCTGTATCTGTGAGTCTGTTTCTGTTTTGTTATATTCATTTGCTTGTTTTTAGATTCCACATATAGGGGATAACATACAGTATTTGTCTCTCTCTGGCTGACTTATTATACTGAGCATAATACCCTCCAGTCCATCCATGTTGTAGTAAAAGCCAGGATTTCATTACTTTTTATGGTTGAGTAATATTAGGGAACCCCAGGTGGCTCAGTACTAAAGGAACTTCCTGGCAATTCAGGAAACGTAGGAGTTGCGGGCTGAGTACCTGGGTCAGGATAATCCCCTGGAGGAGGAAATGGCAACCCACTCCAATATTCTTGACTGGAGAATTCTATGGACAAGAGGAGCTTGGTGCGCTACAGTCCATAGGGTTGCAAAGAGTCAGACATGCTTGACTGAACACTCAGCATGCACACATTTTATGTACATGTGTACATAGAATACTCATCTTCTTCTTTATCATTCCTCTGTTGATAGACACTAAGGTTGCTTCCACATCTTGGCTATTGAAAAAATGCTGCTATGAACATTGGGTTGTGTATGTCTTTTCTAATTAGCATTTTCTTTTTCATCAAATAAATACCAAGGAATGGAATTTCTGGATGATATGGTAGTTCTACTTTTAGTTCAAAGTGTTTTCCAAAGTGGTTGCACCAATTTACATTCCCACCAACAGCGCACAAAGGTTCTTTTTGTCTATGTGTTTGCCAACATTTGGTGTTTCTAGATGATGGCCATGTTGTTGATGATGGCCATGTTGTCAAGTTGATGATGGCCATGTTGTTAGGTGTGAAAAGATGTCTCATTTTGTTTTTGATTTGCCTTTCTTTGATGATTAGTGATGTTGAGTATCTTTTCATCCGCCTGTACATCATCTTGGAAAAACATCTATTCAGGTCTTCTGTCTATTTTTAATCAGGTTGATATTTTTTGAGATTGAGTTGTATGAGCTGTTTATATATTTTGGATTTTAATTGCTTTGTTGGTCATATCATTTGCAAATATTTTCTCCAATTCAGTAGGTTGTGTTTATCTTTTGTCGATGGTTTCCTTTGCTATACAAGTTTTATGTTTAATTAGGTCCTATTTATTCATTTTTGCTTTTGTTTCCTTTGCTGTAAGTTACAGATCCCAAAAAGATGCTTCTATGATTCGTGATAAGAGTGTTCTGCCTGTGTTTTCTTCTATGAATTTTATGGTTCTTATCTTTTAAATAATAATTCTCTTATTTTATATAAAGAAAAAATGCCTATTTAAAACAAGTTTTGAACTTCAAAAGAGGTCTGCATAAGTGCAAATCAAGAGGAGAATTTTTTTAGACTCCCCTACATTTCCTTGTCTCATGAAAATCATAATAATTATCTGTTGGACAAAATCGATGAAGACTGTCTTCTGGTTCTGCCTCAGCAAGAAACTTTCACTCCACATTTTTAAAAGAATATTTGGGGGGGGGGTTTATGTGGATCAATGGCTACCCAGGTGGCACTAGTGGTAAAGAACCTGCCTGCCAATGCAGGATATGTAAGAGACAAAGGTTCAATGCCTGGGTTGGGGTGATCCCCTAGATAAGGAAATGGCACCTCACTACAGTATACTTGCTGGAGAATCCCATGGAGAGAGGAGCCTAGCAGGCTACAGTCCATAGAGTTGCACAGTGTTGGACATGACTGAAACAACTAAGAGCCCATATGGACCAAATGAGAGATCATTTAAAAATATTTGTAAAATATTTGATCATACCAAAGTATGATCAAAAGATGAAAGCAACTTAAATGCTCATCAATGGATAAATGAATGAAAAAAATGTGATATACATACAGTGTGATATTTATTCAACCTAATAAAGAGTGGAAATTCTGAAACATGCTAAAACGTGGATGGACCAGTCACAAAATGACAAATATTGTGTGATTCCATTTATATAAGTTTCCTGGAGTAGTCAAATTGATACAGACAGAAAGTAGAATAGGGGTCACCACCAGCTTGGGGTAGGGAAATGGGGAAGTATTGTTTAATGAATATAGAGTTTCAGATTTGGAAGAAAAAATATTATAGATTGAATGGTGGTAATTGTTGCTCAACAATGTGAATGTATTTAATGCCACAGAACTGTAGACTTAAAAAATTAATTGTAATGTCACATTATGTGTATCTTACCATATTTAAAAATAACTTAAAAATGCAAGGCATACTACCAGTGTCAATTTTTCTGTATTTTATTATTATTGTTTCACATTTTTACTGTACACTTTTTTGGGCAGTCTCTGCAGCTGTAACCTTGTCTGCATGTGCATTTTATTTTCATCCATGATGTTGCTGCTACAACTTTTTCTCAGTAGTAAAAGCTACAAAGGGTAGGATGCATGCGTGCATGCTAAGTTGCTTCAGTCGTGTCCACCAAGCTCCTCTGTCCACGGGATTCTCCAGGCAAGAATACTGGAGTGGGTTACCATGCTCTCTTCCACAGGATCTTCCTGATCCAGGGATTGAACCCATTTCTTTTATGTCTCCTGCATTGGCAACAGGGTTCTTTACCACTAGTTCCACCTGGGAAACCTGAAGGGTAGGATATTTCCCTTGAAATCATGATTACTTCTCCACTCCCCAACTCCAACTGTGTTTTGTCTTCCAAGGTGCCCTTTTGTCATCAAACAGCAAAACAAAAGGGCACCTTGGAGGAGAGAGCAGGGAGGTCTCTCCCTTCTTCCAAATGTAGATTTCTACCTCAGGAATTTCTTTCACCCTTTGTCACATAATTGTTAGAAAATGCACTATCTGACCAAGAATAACTTTAAAGAAAGGAATAATTTTGGATCTGAGATAGATATGTAAGGTCAAGTCCACCTGAGATGGGCAAACTCTTGAGACCCGAAGGAATTTTCTCTGAGGCTGCCCAGTGTTATCCACTCTTCAGGTATACCAGGCGGAGCCTGGGTTGAATCTCAGAAATACTTCCTACCTGAGCCAACTGGATTCAGCCTCCTCCACTGTTAGCCACAGTTTTGATGTGTAAGGAGGAAGACAGCACCTCCTCTGTTTCTAGTCTCAGGACATATAAGGCTAAAGTAGAGCTGTCCAATAGGAAGAGGTGGGCTACACATGCAAGCAACATGTATAAGGTACATTTTTTCTAGTTACTGCATTAAAAATAAATAGTAAATTAGCCTAAAACACCATTTCAACGTGTAGTCAATATAAAATTATTAACCAGAGATCTTGCATTCATTTTTTTCATCCTGCAACTGGGGTGAATTTTATGTACATTAACAGCATGTTTCAGCTTGGATTCACATTTCAGGTGCTCAGTCGCCACATGTAGCTAGTGGTTACCATATTAGACAGTGTAGCTCTTGGCTACCTGTGTCCTCCTTTTGTAATGAGAGTGGGTGGAAGTGTGGTAAATTAAAATTAGGAGATTAGGAGCTTTCATAAGTAACTTTAGATAAATGACTTACTGTGTTTTCTTTACTCTCCCTTCCTCTTTGTCCTCTTCCTCTAAAGGGAGGCTGAAATTCAAAACATAGCTTTTAGAGAAGAGAGAGGGATAAAAACCTTGAAGTGGCAAAAGAGACAAGGAGGGCTACCAATGAAGTCAGGTCAGGGTCACTTTGAGAAAAATAGCATAGTGGAATTGTATTGATGTTTCCCACAGTGATGGTTGTAGAAAGGGGTTGGTAGAGAGGAAGAAGAGGATAACTTATTAGGAGATGACAGAGTTTGCAGCCCCATCTTTAGTCTTGCTGATGGTGGTATATAGACCAGAGGATATGCCTTTTTATACAAAAAACTACGAGGCCTGCAAGGGCTTCTTAAACTTTTAATTGTGTTCTAAGTAGTACATTTGACGTTGATGATACATAGGTGAATATGATAGAATCCTTGTTCGGGAGGAACTCTTGATTTATGGGACCACAGACATGTTAACAATTCAAAAAAAAAAAAAAATACTGGGAGAGAGGAATGCATAAGGTGCCAGAACACAGAGCAGTGTTGGACTAAGAGTACAGGTTTGGGGGGTGTAGGTGGAAAGTGCCAGAGAAGTGTTCTCAGAGAAACTGATATTTCAGCTGAGTTTTGAGTGACAAAACTCAGAGACAAAGGAGAAGAGAAAAGGAGGGCTACCAGTGAAGTCAGGTCAGGGCCACTTTGAGAAAAATAGCACAAACTTAGACAAAACTAAAGACAAAACTTCTCTTTGGAAGTTTTCTAGGTATAAGTGAGGGAATGATGGTGGTTGGTGATGTTACAAATAGTAAAAGGAGCATATAGAACATTCCTAATATATGACTGAATGCACAGTGAGTGTGGGGCTCCTGAAAGGAGATGAACTTAAACCTGGAGAAACTTAGATATGCTAAAGATATTGAACTTGATCCCATAGGTGGGAAGGAAATATATAGGGATGGAAAGCAAAGAAGAGATGACAAGATTTGCATTTTAGAAAATCTGGCATCTTTAAATTTAGGTATTGTTCTGTTTAATGCCATAACACAGCTCCTTCTCTCACCAAATATGTTGTAAGCTATCAGATTAGCTTTAAGGAGAAGATGAATTCAAATTAATTTCATTATCTCAATCTTTTGAGAATTTCACAATTCCCCTTTAAAAAAAAAACTGCTGATGTCTCAGAGTGTTACAGAGTCAAGTTAGTAACAGATCCAGTGAGTTCTGAAGGACCATATATCCCTCATGTGTACACACTGAAATAGCATGAGAACTGCCTTGGTTCTATGATGGCTTGTGAATAGTTAATACAGTTTCCCAGGTCTTTATTTGGTGGGATCACTAGCTCTGTGTTCTTGAGGATCTAGAATGTTTCAAAGGTAGCCATTGGGTCACCTTGGATGAAAAGATAGACTTAAGGGTATGTTCATGTTCTCTCAGTTGACGCTGACTCATATCATCACACTGGAGACATGAAATAGTGTTGCTACACTTATTTATAAAGTCTGGCTTGAAGAACTAGGCTAGCAGCCCAGTACACAGCTTTGGTGCTAAGAACAGAGGGAAAGGTAACGTTAATGAAGAAAGTTCTGGAACTTTTTGGGGTGAGGGAAATGTGACCAAAATTTAAAATATATTCACTCTATGACTCAAAATTTTTGTTTTTCAGGATTTATCCTTCATATACAGTTTCCTTAATTTCTCTCTGTTATTTTAAATTAGAAAGTTGAATGGAATTATTTTGTACACATATAAACTATGACACAGTTGTCGACTTAAAAAATATAGCCACAACCTGAAAGTAGAGAGTTATTTTGTTTGATGGGAATGTTTAGGACTCAGAGCTCAGGAGACAGGCAGGAGGGGAACAAAGGGAGCAGGCAGTTTGAAAGCATTCTATATGTGGGAAGATGCAAACCTCCGGCTCACTGAATTCATTCCTTTAACATGCATCTCAGGGGCCAATCTTGCTTCTTGCATTTCCCCTGCCCCCCAACCCCCCTACCCCCACCTCAGTAATCATTGTAAGGCTGGCAGCATTTGCTGGATTACAGTTTGGGGAGCCCTTATTCACAGGGAGGCCTGGCGTCCTGCAGTCCATGGAGTCAAAGAGTCAGACACGACTGAGCAACTGAACTGAACTGATTCACATTTTGAGGCCAGAATTGCTGATGGCTGTGACATTTCTTGTTTATTAACATGGCAAGAGATATTTTCATTTCACATAGTCAACCATGGATTGTTTTCTTTATATATTTATATATTTATCAAAATATAAATATTTGACTTAGTCACATTTTTGTTCTCCAAACAAAGTTCTTTTGTAGTGGGTTGCTTGAAAGATGTTTACTTACTAATTTAAATCCCAAACAGGTATTCCTGCTCCACAGGAGATTGTTCTTCATGTGATGATCTGGAACTTAGGTTTTTCCAACTTGGGCTTTGTCATCTTCAGAACCCAGCTTCTTGGGTCAACATGCTCAATCACATCAGAGAGCATCAAGGACTGTGTATGGGTAAGGCCTGAAGTATTGCACATGAGCTTTAAATACCTCACAACAAGTAGAACTCAGTCATATGAGCACACCTAGGCTGCAAGGAAGGCTTAGAAAAAAAACTTGAGTTGAAGAAGAGGAAATGGATTTGTTGCAGTCATACAATTAATGTCTCAACTTCTTGGTTGACCAATACCTATCTCGTTTGATCTATATGTGGAAATAAGGAGTTTTGTAAGGAATAGAGATAGCTCTGTGGAATAGGCTTGTGTGTGTGTGCGTGAGGAATTTCCTCAGTTCTGTCTCATTACAACAAAAATTTGAAGCGAAGGACCAGCATTACAGCCCTCAGACAGACCATGTCACAGCTCTTGGACAGATCAGTGTTACAGCTCAGTTTTATTTAGAAAATAAAGGAAAATACATCCTCGAGGTGTAAGGGTATGCTGGCCCAAGACACAAAGAGAAGAGAGAGAGACCCCCAGTCCTTTGGCTCCTCTTTTTATATGTTTTTCTCCTCCCCCTTGGCCTGCCCTATGTAAATTGAGCTAGCCAGGAGTGCTGTTTGTTTTACCTGAGGTCTTTACTCCAGTCCTTGGACCTTCTTTTGTTTGGGGGCCTCTCCCTTCTTTGTCATTTAGCCACTGCCCTTCTGGACTCCTTTTTCCACTTTCAACTACCTAACAGGCTCATTTTGGATTTAGTGGATGAGATCTTTAAATTGCATTTGGACCACAGGAATGGGAAATTCTAGGTCTAACAAAGCTTGAAGGTAATGGTACATATCATGTCAAAAAACTTTGTTAGCTAAGAAGTAATTTATAAAGTTAGGAGACACAACTCTTGAGGGAGCAATAATGTGTGAGCCTAGAATATTTGGGTGTATATGTTTGCATGTATGTGTGTTTGCATGTGAGTCTATATATAAGTGTGTGCACATGCATGTGGTTTTTATCTCCAATCTGATCATCACTGAAGATGAAACATCCTTGAGTCTGTATGATGCATATTAATTGCTTCCATTGCTCCTGGGGTTGAGATCTCCAGAGACAGGTTTTAGAGTCTGGAAGGAATAAATAATGAGAAATGGAGAGATTTGTGGTATATTCTATTCCATGAGTAAAACCTGAAAGGAATCTTTGTGAAGAAAGGTACCTAAAGGTGTTTTACAAAGGAGTTGACACCTTAGACTCCTGGGAAGCATTAGGATAAATGTATATGGGCATTTATTTCCAGAATTCTGGGAGGTGGATCATAGAGGATCCTGTTGTGGTTTATGTCAGAGAGTGTTTTGCCTATGTTCTCCTCTAGGAGTTTTATAGTTTCTGGTCTTACATTTAGATCTTTAATCCATTTTGAGTTTATCTTTGTGTGCGGTGTTAGAAAGTGATCTAGTTTCATTCTTTTACAAGTGGTTGACCAGTTTTCCCAGCACCACTTGTTAAAGAGATTGTCTTTACTCCATTGTATATTCTTGCCTCCTTTGTCAAAGATAAGGTGTCCATATGTGTGTGGATTTATCTCTGGGCTTTCTATTTTGTTCCATTGATCTATATTTCTGTCTTTGTGCCAATACCATACTGTTTTGATGACTGTGGCTTTGTAGTAGAGCCTGAAGTCAGGCAAGTTGATTCCTCCAGTTCCATTCTTCTTTCTCAAGATTGCTTTGGCTATTCATGTTTTTTTGTATTTCCATACAAAATTTGAAATTATTTGTTCTAGTTCTGTGAAAAATATCGCTGGAAGCTTGATAGGGATTGCATTGAATTTGTAAATTGCTTTGGGTAGTATACTCATTTTCACTATATTGATTCTTCCAATCCATGAGCATGGTATATTTCTCCATCTATTAGTATCCATAAACAAATGGGACCTAATTAAAATTAAAAGCTTCTGCACAACAGAGG
Source organism: Oryx dammah (assembly GCF_014754425.2). Lineage (NCBI taxonomy): Eukaryota > Metazoa > Chordata > Mammalia > Artiodactyla > Bovidae > Oryx > Oryx dammah. Next base: position 75,272,126 of record NW_024070210.1, on the reverse strand, counting down.
AAAATATAAGCAAAGCGAAAAGACAGCCTTCAGAATGGGAGAAAATAATAGCAAATGAAGCAACTGACAAACAACTAATCTCAAAAATATACAAGCAACTCCTGCAGCTCAATTCCAGAAAAATAAATGACCCAATCAAAAAAATGGGCCAAAGAACTAAATAGACATTTCTCCAAAGAAGACATACGGGTGGCTAACAAACACATGAAAAGATGCTCAACATCACTCATTATTAGAGAAATGCAAATCAAAACCACAATGAGGTACCACTTCACACCAGTCAGAATGTCTGCGATCCAAAAATCTGCAAGCAATAAATGCTGGAGAGGGTGTGGAGAGAAGGGAACCCTCCTACACTGTTGGTGGGAATGCAAACTAGTACAGCCACTATGGAGAACAGTGTGGAGATTCCTTAAAAAGTTGCAAATAGAACTGCCTTATGACCCAGCAATCCCACTGCTGGGCATACACACTGAGGAAACCAGAATTGAAAGAGACACATGTACCACAATGTTCATTGCAGCACTGTTTATAATAGCCAGGACATGGAAACAACCTAGATGAATGGATAAGAAAGCTGTGGTACATATACACAATGGAGTATTACTCAGCCATTAAAAATAATACATTTGAATCAGTTCTGATGAGATGGATGAAACTGGAGCCGATTATACAGAGTGAAGTAAGTCAGAAAGAAAAACACCAATACAGTATACTGACACATATATATGGAATTTAGAAAGATGGCAATGACGATCCTGTATGCAGGACAGCAAAAAAGACACAGATGTGTATAGCGGACTTTTGGACTCAGTGGGAGAGGGAGAGAGTGAGATGATTTGGGAGAATGGCATTGAAACATGTATAATATCATGTAAGAATCGAATTGCCAGTCTATGTCCGATGCAGGATATGGCACGCTTGGGGCTGGTACGTGGGGATGACCCAGAGAGATGTTGTGGGGAGGGGGGTCGGAGGGGGGTTCATGTTTGGGAACGCATGTACACCCGTGATGGATTCATGTCAATGTATGGCAAAACTAATACAGAATTGTAAAGTAAAATAAAAAATAAATTTAAAAAAAAAAAGAAAAAAATGTATATGGGCATATGGAACAGCCACTTATTTCCCATGTCTTGATGTCCATTTCATTTTATATATTATTATGAAAAAGGAGCATAAATTTTCATGATTGCTTTCATTTACAAATACTATTTTTAATAAAAAAATCTTAATAGACATGGAATTAACAAAAAATTTTTTTGTCAAGATGTCATTTTGTTTTTTTACAAGTTGTCTTCAAAATAACTGTATTTTTCGCAGACAGGAAAATGGAAACTTTTTTCTTGACAACTTGGGCAATAATTTAGATGAATCTCTTGTTTTCTGTTCTCTTTCACACAGATGACAACATAGCAAATCAACACCCATTTTGTGTGGCTTGTGAGGGAAGAAAACTTTGTAAGTAGAGGCTAATTTATTTAATGAAATATGCAGATTCAAAAGAGTCAAAAGAAAATGGGACTGGGGAATCAAGTAGGATACTTCACAGTCTGAGCCACCAGGGAAGCCTTCTGAGACATACCCGAAGGCAAAACAGGAGTGACTATTCAGTGTGTTGATCTATGGGAACTGAAGGGCCCTTCAGTTCAGTTCAGTTCAGTCGCTCAGTCATGTCCGACTCTTTGCGACCCCATGAAACGCAGCACGCCAGGCCTCCCTGTCCATTACCAATTCCTCGAGTTCACTCAAACTCACATCCATCGAGTCGGTGATGCCATCCAGCCATCTCATCCTCTGTCGTCCCCTTCTCCTCCTGCCCCTAATCCCTCCCAGCATCAGAGTCTTTTCCAGTGAGTCAACTCTTTGCATGAGGTGGCCAAAGTATTGGAGTTTCAGCTTTAGCATTATTCCTTCCAAAGAACACCCAGGACTGATCTCCTTTAGGATGGACTGGTAGGATCTCCTTGCAGTCCAAGGGACTCTCAAGAGTCTTCTCCAACACCACAGTTCAAAAGCATCAATTCTTCGGTGTTCAGCTTTCTTCACAGTCCAACTCTCACATGCATACATGACTACTGGAAAAACCATAGCCTTGACTAGATGGACCTTAGTTGGCAAAGTAATGTCTCTGCTTTTGAATATGTTATCTAGGTTGGTCATAACTTTCCTTCTAAGGAGTAAGCGTCTTTTAATTTCATGGCTGCACTCACCATCTGCAGTGATTTTGGAGCCCAAAATATAAAGTCTGATACTGTTTCCACTGTTTCCCCATCTATTTCCCATGAAGTGATGGGACCAGATGCCATGATCTTCATTTTCTGAATGTTGAGCTTTCAGCCAACTTTTTCACTCTCCTCTTTCACTTTCATCAAGAGGCTTTTTAGTTTCTTTTCACCTTCTTCCATAAGGGTGGTGTCGTCTGCATATCTGAGGTTATTGATATTTCTCCCGGCAATCTTCATTCCAGCTTGTGCTTCTTCCAGCCCAACATTTCTCATGATGTACTCTGCATATAAGTTAAATAAGCAGGGTGACAACATACAGCCTTGACGTACTCCTTTTCCTATTTGGAACCAGTCTGTTGTTCTATGTCCAGTTCTAACTGTTGCTTCCTGACCTGCATATAGGTTTCTCAAGAGGCAGGTTAGGTGGTCTGGTATTCCCATCTCTTTCAGATGTTTCCACAGTTTATTGTGATCCACAGAGTCAAAGGCTTTGGCATAGTCAATAAAGCAGAAATAGATGTTTTTCTGGAACTCTCTTGCTTTTTCAATGATCTGGTGGATGTTGGCAATTTGATCTCTGTTTCCTCTGCTTTTTCTAAAACCAGCTTGAACATCTGGAAGTTCATGGTTCATGTACTGGTGAAGCCTGGCTTGGAGAATTTTGAGCATTACTTTACTAGCATGTGAGATGAATGCAATTGTGCGGTAGTTTGAGCATTCTTTGGCATTGCCTTTCTTTGGAATTGGAATGAAAACTGACCTTTTCCAGTCCTGTGGCCACTGCTGAGTTTTCCAAATTTGCTGGTTTATTGAGTGCAGCACTTAGAATGTATCTATTGTGCTGAGAATGGCGTTTGCTCTGAGGCATCCCAGGTGAGAGGACAATTGGAAGACAGCTAAAGAATATTACTGTGGAAAATGAAAAGTAAGTTCTCTCTTTTCTGTCTTCCTCCTGTGCTCCTTGAGCAATATTTAATTACCTCTGCTTATTTTAAAGACCAGGAGATTAGGTTTCTACTACTGCCCATCTCTTGAAACAAACCCTGGTATCTTTTTGCACATTTATTACCCAAGGTCAGGTTCTTCACACTTTCTCCTTGGGTTATCAAAACAGCTTTCTAATAATTTCTTGTTAATTTCATCAGCCTATAATTGTCTGGTGAATTGTCTTGCAAATGCAGCTTCCATAAACTCTTGATCATTTTACTGTTGTACTAGACCAGCTCCAGATTTCCACTGACTAGCAAATTAAGCCTGAATGAGTCAGATTGTCAGTGAGTCCTCTGCTATGAGGCCCTATCTTTGTACCTAATATCTGACTATACCTTTACAGATATTCTAACTTCCACTCTTTTGGATTGTTCTGTAAACATAATTTCTTGTATTCAAATCTTTTCATATTATATGCATTGATATTCTGCCTCCATCATTGCTCTTGGAAATGTGTGTTTTGCCAAGGTCCATCACCCTCTCAAAAGCCTTTCCTTTTTTTTTTTTTTTAATTGAATATAATCGTCATGTCTCACATGATGCAGAAACCAGTACTTGAGAAACCAAGCGCCACACTCAGAGAGTTGGAGAACTCATGTTTATTATGCCGGTGGGCCCAGAGGAGTTAACACTCCAGGCTCTGAGCCCCAAAGGGGTTACAGAATTTTTATACACGGGCAGGCCTGATTAAGTTGATTTACAGGCTTGCGGGGGCTGGGTGATTGCAAAGAACAAGACAAGGGTGAGTGAGATAAGCTCCAGTTCCTAGTATTGTAAGTCCCTACTTTTGAGATAGAAGTGATCCATACTTTGCAAGGAGCAAGCTGAGTTACAGAGGCAGAAGAAGCAGGAAGTTATATAAAAAATTTAACTTTTCTTCTTTCCCCTCTCTTGATGCTTCTATCACTCATTGAAGAAAGCATCATCTCATGTTTCAGTAGGACATTCAGAGCTCCCTGTCATTTAGGGGGCTATTTGAGCTATTACCATTTGTAACTTTATGGATTCAATTTTAGAGGTTATGAACTGGGTAATAGCATTGAGAATACAAGGCCAAACAAGAACACCACAAACAGTATGAAGAGAGGACCTGTTAAAGCGAAAAGTCATGATGCCCAGCTCCAGATATTGTTCCAGTTACCCCAGGAATTAGCTAGTTTCTCTCTCCTCTTTATGATTTGTTTCCTTTGCCGTTGGGCCGTGTCCCTGACTATTTCTGATTGGTTTACATGAAAGCAGCATTCTTCATTCAAAAAGAGGAAGAGTCCTCACTTTTCAACTGTCAGTATGTCTAGCCCTCTAGTATTCTGTAAAACCACCTCAGCCAGGGAGTCTAGTTGGTCCTGTAATGAAGAGCACAGCAATGATACCAATTAGGGATAGAGGCTAGGGTTGACAATGAAAATCCATTGATATTTTGATAGCTGGATCCTCAAGCTTCTTCCATGCGTTGATCGGCCAGCTGCCGGAGCGTGGCTGGAGCAAGACTGAAGAATCCTCAAGCTTCTGCCTTGCATTGACTCATCAGCTTCTGGAGTGACCAGAGCATGGCTCAGTGTCCTTCGTGGGTGAGGGCCGTTGTCTTTGGAATCAGACCTTGAGGAGGTTTTTGGGGTCCTGAACTGCTTTCTAGGTGTCCTCATCACAGGAAGTAGCTCCTTCTTGACTGGTGTGGTGGATCCAAGGGATGACACCTATAACTTTAACAGCAGTAGGGGTTGACAGGACGACCGTGTGAGGGCCTGTCCAAACTGGCTGAAGTGTTTTTTTCTTTTTCCTGCAGCCATGAAATTAAAAGATGCTTACTCCTTGGAAGAAAAGTTATAACCAACCTAGATAGCATATTGAAAAGCAGAGACATTACTTTTCCAACAAAGGTCCATCTAGTCAAGGCTATGGTTTTTCCAGTGGTCATGTATGGATGTGAGAGTTGGACTGTGAAGAAAGCTGAGTGCCGAAGCATTGATGCTTTTGAACTGTGGTGTTGGAGAAGACTCTTGAGAGTCCCTTGGACTGCAAGGAGATCCAACAAGTTCATTCTGTAGGAGATCAGCCCTGGGATTTCTTTGAAAGGAATGCTACTAAAGCTGAAACTCCAGTACTTTGGCCACCTCATGCGAAGAGCTGACTCATTGGAAAAGACTCTGATGCTGGGAGGGATTGGGGGCAGGACATCTCAGTTCTGCTAGTTGCTGGTGATCTCCCTTGAGCTTTTTATCACTGGGAGTGGTCTCCCATATAAGATCGCAAAAGGAGAATAGCCTGAGGACCTTGGGGTGCATTTATGGAGAGAGATGAGAGTCCACAGACTGATAAGGCAGTTTGTTCTAGCATTGTCTGGGTTTTGGCCAGGGGATATTCTTGTTGTACCACTACTTGGAGAAACAAACTTAACAAGAAAGTTAAAGATATATGGCCCAAAGATTAATAGATGTAGGAAAGCTGCTGAGGGGCTAGCCAGGAGAACCAGGTCCAGACACTGATTCATGAAATTAGTGTTTCTCTAGGTATGAGAAGATGCAAGAATTTGTACTCATAAAAATCTTTACCTGAAAACATCTGACAATCTGAAAGCCTATTCCTCCCCTGCCCCAAACCACCCCACCACCCCCAGAGCACAGCGTGCCTTATTTTTTTTGTCTCCACCCTAAACTCCTTTAAAGGTGGTGTTGAAGGTCAGCATCTTGTAGTTATGATTTAATCTTTATGGAGACAACTGGCAAGGGCCAACTTTCAGTCAGCAGGACCCCTTCATAACCACATGTTTGACCATGTTTTGGGGGCATTTCATGGTCATTGTGTCCTGCAGTGCTGGGAAGGCTCATTCCAAGGTCAAACAAAGATTCCATTGACAGGCCACTCAATGTCTTGTCACTAGACCAGGTCTTGTATGTAGCAAAAGTCTCTGGACCATACCTCTCTTACTAGCCTCTTGGTCCAGGAAAATATTTCCTCTTGTTGTTTCTTCTCATATCTAGAGTTACATTGTTATAATTATTGATCTCATATAGAACTGCATATCAGCATTTTATCACAGGCTCAGTCACACATTTGGTAATGTTAGAAATAATCTTCTGAAGCAAGCTACATAGAAAGTAATATCAGTCAGTCAGTTCAGTCGCTCAGTCGTGTCTGACTCTTTGCGACCCCATGGACTGCAGCCCGCCAGGCCTCCCTGTCCATCACCATCTCCCGGAGTTCACTCAAACTCACGTCCATCGAGTCGGGGATGCCATCTAGCCATCTCATCCTCTGTCGTCCCCTTCTCCTCCTGCCACCAATCCCTCCCAGCATCAGAGTCTTTTCCAATGAGTCAACTCTTCGCATGAGGTGGTCAAAGTACTGGAGTTTCAGCTTTAGCATCAGTCCTTCCAAAGATCACCTACGGCTGATCTCCTTTAGAATGGACTGGTTGGATCTCCTTGCAGTCCAAGGCACTCTCAAGAGTCTTCTCCAACACCACAGTTCAAAAGCATCAATTCTTCAGCATTCAGCTTTCTTCACAGTCCAACTCTCACATCCATACATGACTACTAGAAAAACCATAGCCTAGACTAGATGGACCTTCGTTGGCAAAGTAATGTCTCTGTTTTTGAATATGCCATCTAGGTTGGTCATAACTTTCCTTTCAAGGAGTAAGCATTTTTTAATTTCATGGCTTCAGTCACCATCTGCAGTGATTTTGGAGCCCCCCAAAAATAAAGTCTGACACTGTTTCCACTGTTTCCCCATCTATTTCCCATGAAGTGATGGGACCAGATGCCATGATCTTCATTTTCTGAATGTTGAGCTTTAAGCCAACTTTTTCACTCTCCTCTTTCACTTTCATCAAGAGGCTTTTTAGTTTCTCTTCACTTTCTGCCATAAGGGTGGTGTCATCTGCATAGCTGAGGTTATTGATATTTCTCCCGGCAATCTTCATTCCAGCTTGTGCTTCTTTCAGTCCAGCGTTTCTTATGGTGTACTCTGCATATAAGTTAAATAAGCAGGGTGACAGTATACAGCCTTGACGTACTTCTTTTCCTATTTGGAACCAGTCTGTTGTTCCATATCCAGTTCTAAGTGTTGCTTCCTGACCTGCATATAGGTTTCAGTCCTAACCATGCACAAAACTTTTTTCAGGGTCCACTTTCCAGAAACTTTTTAATCACTTTCTGTAACAGCCACCTGTTAAGTCAGACATGCTTTCTCTTCCCTTTACAAAATATAATTTTATTTTTATACCTTCTTTATTAAAATCATATATCCTACTTTCCTTATTATATTAGCAAACAAACATTAATACTAGATATTTAATATTGAATATTTCCCAGTTCACATGAATCTGAAATTTATTTAGATTAATTTTTCTTGTATTTAGAATTGCTTGATTTGTAAGCACTCTTTTCTTTAGGCCAATTAAATTAGAACTCATTTACAACTTCAACAATACTATCAGAAAAAAATACACTGAAATATATATAAATTCAGACAGACAGACAGAGATCGTGTAGATTTTTGTTTGAGATTAAAATATCTTTTTGACTCCCGCTTTTTTTTTTATTTGTTTGAAGTTCTAATTTGCTCAAGGCTGAGGTCTCAGTCAAAGTTGGCTATTTATTTCAAGGACATGGAAAGTGTTAACTTCAAGCTTTTTCCTAGGCAGGCCTTTTAACAAGCTAGTTGTTTTTAATTGCATATGCAAAAAGAATTGGTTTAGCAGTTTCCATAAAGAAAAATTTCTCTCACTCTGTTCAATCAGCAGTCATGCACTCACAATCATTCAGAGATTATCACAGTGCCTCCCTTCTCCTGAGTCCTCAGGTTTCCTTAACTGTTGCTCCCTTCCTGGGAACTCCAAGGAGGTTGTGTCACAATGCCTTCCTTCTCCAGAGTCCCCAGTTCTCCCTATCTGATACTCCCTTCCTGGGAGCTCCAAGGAGGTGATCAGTCTCCTCTTTTATCGGTTGGGGTAGGACCTGACTGGGGACTGGCCCCGGGGCCTTACCTGATCCTGTGGCCATTCCTGGTGAGTTGGTCTGTCCCTCCAATGAGTCCAGTCAGGGCGTGGCCATCCAGAGAGTCGGAGCACCATCTGAAAGAGAACCTGGAATACTGTCAGGTGGCATGTCTCCTTGTTCATCTTGGGGTTCCTTTGCTTCAGCCTGGCCAAACCACCAGTTCTGTGGCTCAAGGGGCCATTGTGGTTGGAATCTTGCTGAGGCTTCCAGAAATGATGCAGAAACCCAGTACTCAAGAAACCAAGCACCACACTCGGAGAGTTGGAGAACTCAGATTTATTATGCTGGTGGGCCCAGAGGAGTTAACACTCTAAGCTCTAAGCCCCAGACAAAGGGGTTACAGAGCTTTTATACATGGACAGACATGATTAAGTGGGCTTGTGAGTTTGTGGGGGCTGGACAATTGCAAATAGCAGCACAAGGGTGAGTGAGATAAGCTCCAGTTCCTAGTATTGTGAGTCTCTACTTTCTGAGACCTATGTGATCCAGACTTTTCAAAGAGCAAGCTGAGTTACAGAGGCAGAAGGAGTAGGAGGTTATGTAAAATTTTAACTTTTCCTCTTCAACGTGACAACAAAAACTTTCTTATGTCACATCACACTGTTAACTGTGTCAGTGGCGGCGCTACAACCTAGGTGGAGGGCTGCTAACATCCAGTCCATATTCCATATTAGCTCCCCATGAAATTACCACAAATAAACACACAATCTAAGCAAAAACAATTTCCTTGCTGTGCAAATGAGGTTCCAAGGTAATTTCCCTTGCTGTTGTAGTGCATGCACGCCCAGTCGTGTGTGACTCTGTGACCTCATGGACTGTAGCCTGCCAGGCTCCTCTGACCATAGGATTTTTCAGGCAGGAATACTGGAATAGGTTACCATGTCCTCCTGCAGGGGATCTTCCCGACTCAGAGATTGAACGTGCATCTCCTGTGTCTTCTGCATTGGCAGGAGGATTCTTTACCCATTGAGCCACCTGGAAATTCCCTTAGATCTCTTCTAATCAGATTCAAACTCCCTCTATATAGAAATTCTAAAGCCCTTAATGTGTTATTTGAAGTCGTTTTGAGCAAAAGATGTTTGACATAACCCAAAGAGCAGGGACTCTGCTTTTTTGTTCATTGTCTTTCCTACCTCCTAGAACAGTGCCTGGCAATAGTATGCACAAAATAAAAGTTTATTAAATAAACAAGAAGGAAAAGGAGAAAAAGAGGAAAGAAACACTCACTTTTCCAGAGGGAAGACAGAAATACAAAAAACCCAAATTATGGAAAAGAAACATATCTCTTCATCAGGAATTGGAAAAATATAGATATTTCTGTGTTTCTCATTGTCTCTGTTACTTCCACAGTTCAGACGAATGAGGACATTAGAGACTAATACCTCTGGGTCTGTGAGTAAGTTCATTCTCCTGGGCTTCCTCTGCCTCAGAGACCTCCAGTTCCTCCTCTTTGTGCTCTTCTCCATCATCAATTTCCTGATCCTCATGGGGAACGCAGCCATCATCTGTGCCGTGTGGTCAAGCTGGAAGCTCTATACACCCATGTACATCCTCCTGGTGAACTTCTCCTTCCTGGAGATCTGCTATGTCAGTTCCGATGTGCCCAAAATGTTGGCCAACATCATCTCCCAGACCAAGAGCATCTCCTCTGCTGGCTGCCTGCTCCAGTTCTACTACTTCTTTTCCATATGTGCGGCTGAGTGTTTATTTCTGTCAGTGATGTCTTTTGATCGATTTCTTGCCATTTGTAGACCTTTGCATTATCATATCATTATGACCCGTTGCCTGTGTGTGTTGTTAGTGGTCTTCTGCTGGGCAAGTGGCTTTCTCTGGTTATTGACACCTTTGATTCTAATATCTCAAGTGCCCTTCTGTGGTCCAAACACTGTTGAGCATTTTCTCTGTGATCTGGCTCCTTTGCTGGCACTGTCCTCTGCTCCACTATCTGGAATTAGGCTGATTTGTGGTATCATGAGCTCTCTAATCATCTTCCTCACCTTACTGTATATTCTTGGCACTTACTTTTGTGTTCTCAATGTGGTGCTACGGATGTTCTCAGGCTCAGGAAGGCAGAAGGCTTTCTCTACTTGTGCCTCCCACCTTGCTGTGGTATCCCTCTTCTGTGGCTCAGTCATGGTGATGTATGGTAGCCCAGGTTCTGGCGAATATCCAGGGATACAGAAATTTGTCATCTTGTTCTATCCTTTGGCAACCCCTTTTTTTAATCTCCTGATCTACAACTTCCAGAACAAAGATATGGAAGAAGCACTAAAAAAATTTTGAGTGTTTTAGCAAAGGAAATTTTTAAAGGCTCCAAAAGTCGAATTTAACATAATGCATAATTCATGTTTAGGAGGATGCAAGATCATGAGATGAATGAGGTTATGTTTTTTTCCCTTTCATTTTCTTTTCAAATATTGGGAAGATGACTTTGAAAAGTCCATTAGACCCATGATTTAAGTCTTAAGAAGTTATTATTCATGGACCAGATATGTTTGTACCTTAGATATAGTTGTTTTGAACGATTTAGTAAGATTTTCACATATTTCTCTTTTGGTATGCATTACATTTTGCTGACTTAACATCCTCAAATTCTGCCTTCATCAAAGCCAGTTCTTTTTTTTAGAGCATAGCAAATGCCAGCGTATTGCAATCATATGAATATTTAGCCAGTAATCCTTCAGATAACCAGATTACCAGACTTTTAAACAAAATCCTCAATATCAGAGAAAATTTAGCAGAATTTCTTTTGTGTATCCCATTATTCTAAGTATTGTTTTGGGCACCAACAAGGGTTCTTAGTAAGATTATATTGTCTTGATCAACTCTCCACATTTTGCCAGTACTGTCACTTTAGGAGGCAGGTCCTCGTCTTCTATATGCAGATACATGAAGATTAGTTCATATTCAGTGTAAGCCAAAGAGTTGTAGACTTTGTGGGATCACTACAATCCAGTCCAAAGGTACACTTATTTTCTTTTTTTAAAATTTATTTTAATTGGAGGTTAATTACTTTACAAGATTGTGGTGGTTTTTGCCATACATTCACAAGAATCAGCCATGGGTGTACATGTGTTCCCCATCCTGAACCCCACTCCCACCTCCCTCCCCATCCCATCCCTCAGAGTCATCCCAGAGCACCAGCCCCAAGCACCCTGTCTCATGCATTGAACCTGGACTGGTGATCTATTTCACATATAATAATATACATGTTTCAATGCTATTCTCCCAAATCATCCCACCCTTACCTTCTCCCACACAGTCTAAAAGTCTGTTCTTTACATCGGTATCTCTTTTGCTGGCTCACATACAGGGTTATCATTACCATCTTTCTAAATTACTTATATATGCATTAATAAACTATTGGTGTTTTTCTTTCTGACTTACTTCACTCCGTATAATAGGCTCTAGTTTCATCCACCTCATTAGAATTGAATCAAATGCATTCTTTTTAATAGCTGAGTGAGCTACCCCATACCTGAGGCTAGGGGCGGCAGCTGGGAGGAGCTAACCCATGCCCAAGGCCAGGGACGGCGGCCGGGAGGAGCAACCACACATCCAAGGAGCAGTGGCTGCATGGGTGCAGGAGAGCCGAGAGGAGCTACTCCACGTTCAAGGTCAGGAGGGGTGGCAGTGAGGAGATACCCCACGTCCAAGGTAAGGAGCAACGGCTGCACTTTGCTGGAATAGCCGTGAAGAGATATCCCATGTCCAAGGTAAGAGAAACTCAAGTAAGACGGTAGGTGTTGCAAGAGGGCATTGGAAGGCAGACACACTGAAACCATAATCACAGAAAACTAGTCAATCTAATCACAGTAGGACCACAGCCTGGTGTAACTCAATGAAACTAAGCCATACACTGTGGGGCCACCCAAGATGGGCAGGCATGGTGGAGGGGTCTGACAGAATGTGGTACACTGGAGAAAGGAATGGCAAACCACTTCAGTATTCTTGCCTTGAGAACCCCATGAACAGCATGAAAAGGCAAAATCATAGGATACTGAAAGAGGAACTCCCCAGGTAGGTAGGTGCCCAATATGCTACTGGAGATCAGTGGAGAAATAACTCCAGAAAGAATGAAGGGATGGAGCCAAAGCAAAAATAATACCTAGTTGTGGATGTGACTGGTGATAGAAGCAAGGTCTGATGGTGTAAACAGCAATATTACATAGGAACCGGGAATGTTAGGTCCATGAATCAAGGCAAATTGGAAGTGATCACACAGGACATGGCAAGAGTGAACATCAACATTCTAGGAATCAGTGAACTAAAATGGACTGGAATGGGTGATTTTAACTCAGATGACCATTATATCTATTACTGCAGGCAGGAATTTCGTAGAAGAAATGGAACAGTCATCATGGTCAACAAAAGAGTCCAAAATGCAATCTCAAAAACGACAGAATGCTCTCTGTTCATTTCCAAGGCAAACCATTCAATATCACAGTAATCCAAGTCTATGCCCCAACCAGTAATGCTGAAGAAGCTGAAGTTGAACGGTTCTATGGAGACATACAAGACCTTTTAGAACTAACACCCCCAAAAGATGTCCTTTTCATTATCAGTTCAGTTCAGTTCAGTCACTCAGTCGTGTCCAACTCTTTGTGACCCCATGAATTGCAGCATGCCAGGCCTCCCTGTCTATCACCATCTCCCGGAGTTCACTCAGACTCACGTCCATCCAGTCAGTGATGCCATCCAGCCATCTCATCCTCGGTCGTCCCCTTCTCCTCCTGCCCCCAATCCCTCCCAGCATCAAAGTCTTTTCCATTGAGTCAACTCTTCGCATGAGGTGGCCAAAGTACTGGAGTTTCAGCTTCAGCATCATTCCTTCCAGAGAACACCCAGGACTGATCTCCTTCAGAATGGACTGTTGGATCTCCTTGCAGTCCAAGGGACTTTCAAGAGTCTTCTCCAACACCACCTTTCAAAAGCATCAATTCTTTGGCACTCAGCCTTCTTCACAGTCCAACTCTCCCATCCATACATGATTACTGGAAAAACCATAGCCTTGACTAGACGGACCTTAGTCGGCAAAGTAATGTCTCTGCTTTTGAATATGCTATCTAGGTTGGTCATAACTTTTCTTCCAAGGAGTAAACATCTTTTAACTTCATGGCTGCAATCGCCATCTGCAGTGATTTTGGAGCCCCAAAAAATAATGTCTGACACTGTTTCCCTATCTATTTCCCATGAAGTGATGGGACCAGATGCCATGATCTTCATTTTCTGAATGTTGAGCTTTCAGCCAACTTTTTCACTCTCCTCTTTCACTTTCATCAAGAGGCTTTTTAGTTCCTCTTCACTTTCTGCCATAAGGGTGGTGTCATCTGCATAGCTGAGGTTATTGACATTTCTCCCAGGAATCTTGATTCCAGCTTGTGTTTCTTCCAGCCCAGCACTTCTCATGATGTACTCTGCATATAAGTTAAACAAGCAGGGTGACAACATACAGCCTTGATGTATTCCTTTTCCTATTTGGAACCAGTCTGTTGTTCCATGTCCAGTTCTAACTGTTGCTTCCTGGCCTGTATACAGATTTTTCAAGAGGCAGGTTAGGTGGTCTGGTATTCCCATCTCTTTTAGATGTTTCCACAGTTTATTGTGATCCACACAGTCAAAGGCTTTGGCATAGTCAATAAAGCAGAAATAGATGTTTTTCTGGAACTCTCTTGCTTTTTCCATGATCCAGTGGATGTTGGCAATTTGATCTCTGTTTCCTCTGCCTTTTCTAAAACCAGCTTGAACATGAGGAAGTTCACGGTTCACATATTGCTGAAGCCTAGCTTGGAAGATTTTGAGCATTACTTTACTAGCATATGAGATGAGTGCAATTGTGAGGTAGTTTGAGCATTCTTTGGCATTGCCTTTCTTTGGGATTGGGATGAAAACTGACTTTTCCAGTCCTGTGGCCACTGCTGAGTTTTCCAAATTTGCTGGTATATTGAGTGCAGCACTTTCACAGCATCATCTTTCAGGATTTGAAATAGCTCTACTGGAATTCCATCACCTCCACTAGCTTTGTTCATAGTGATGCTTTCTAAGGCCCACTTGACTTCACATTCCAGGATGTCTGGCTCTAGATGAGTGATCACACCATCGTGATTATCTGGATCATGAATATCCTTTTTGTACAGTTCTTCTGTGTATTCTTGCCACCTCTTCTTAATATCTTCTGCTTCTGTTAGGTCCATACCATTTCTGTCCTTTATCGAGCCCATCTTTGCATGAAATGTTTCCTTGATATCTCTAATTTTCTTGAAGAGATCTCTAGTCTTTCCCATTCTGTTCTTTTCCTCTATTTCTTTGCATTGATTGCTGAAGAAGGCTTTCTTAACTTTTCTTGCTATTCTTTGGAACTCTGCATTCACATGCTTATATCTTTCCTTTTCTACTTGGCTTTTCGCTTCTCTGGAATGCAAAAGTAGGAAGTCAAGAAACACCTGGAGTAACAGACAAATTTGGCCTTGGAATATGGAATGAAGCAGGGCAAAGGCTAATAGAGTTTTGCCAAGAGAACGCACTGGTCATAGCAAACACCTTCTTCCAACAACACAAGAGAAGACTCTACACATGGACATCACCAGATGGTCAATATTGAAATCAGATTGATTATATTCTTTGCAGCCAAAGATGGAGAAGCTCTATACAGCCAGCCAAAACAAGACCAGGAGCTGACTGTCGCTCAGATCATGAACTCCTTATTGCCAAATTCTGACTTAAATTGAAGAAAGTAGGGAAAACCACTAGACCATTCAGGTATAACCTAAATCAAATCCCTTATGATTATACAGTGGAAGTGAAAAATAGATTTAAGGGCCTAGATCTGATAGATAGAGTGCCTGATGAACTATGGACAGACGTTCGTGACATTGTACAGGAGACAAGGATCAAGACCATCCCCATGGAAAAGAAATGCAAAAAAGCAAAATGGCTGTCTGAGGAGGCCTTACAAATAGCTGTGAAAAGAAGAGAAGTGAGAGGCAAAGGAGAAAAGGAAATATATAAGCATCTGAATGCAGAGTTCCAAAGAATAGCAAGGAGAGATAAGCCTTCCTCAAGGATCAGTGCAAAGAAATAGAGGAAAACAACAGAATGGGAAACACTAGACATCTCTTCAAGAAAATTAGAGATACCAAGGTAACATTTTATGCAAAGATGGGGTCAATAAAAGACAGAAATGGTATGGACCTAACAGAAGCAGAAGATATTAAGAAGAGGTGGCAAGAATACACAGAAGAACAGTACAAAAAATATCTTCACAACCAAGATAATCACGATGGTGCAGGATCACTCACCTAGAGCCAGACATCCTGGAATGTGAAGTCAGGCTATTCCAGTTGAGCTATTTCAAATCCTGAAAGATGATGCTGTGAAAGTGCTGCACTCAGTATGTCAGCAAATTTGGAAAACTCAGCAGTGGCCACAGGACTGGAAAAGTCAGTTTTCATCCCAATCCCAAAGAAAGGCAGTAGTACCAAAGAATGCTCAAGCTACCACACAATTGCACTCATCTCACACGTTGGTAAAGTAATGCTCAAAATCCTCCATGCCAGGCTTCAGCAATACGTGAACTGTGAACTTCCTGATGTTCAAATTGGTTTTAGAAAAGGCAGAGGAACAAGATATCAAATTGAAAACATCCTCTGGATCATTAAAAAAGCAAGAGAGTTCCAGAAAAACATCTCTTTCTGCTTTATTGACTATGCCAAAGCCTTTGACTGTGTGGATCACAATAAACTGTGGAACATTCTGAAAGAGATGGGAATACCAGACCACCTGACCTGCCTCTTGAGAAACCTATATGCAGATCAGGAAGCAACAGTTAGAACTGGACATAGAACAACAGACTGGTTCCAAATAGGAAAAGGAATATGTCAAGGCTGTATATTGTCACCCTGCTTATTTAACTTCTATTCAGAGTACATCATGAGAAACGCTGGACTGGAAGAAGCACAAGCTGGAATGAAGATTGCCGGGAGAAATATCAATAACCTCAGATATGCAGATGACACCACCCTTATGGCAGAAAGTGAAGAGGAACTAAAAAGCCTCTTGATGAAAGTGAAAGTTCAGAGTGAAAAAAATTTGCTTCAAGCTCAACATGCAGAAAACGAAGATTACGGCATCTGGTCCCATCACTTCATGGGAAATAGATGGGAAAACAGTGGAAACAGTGGCAGACTTTATTTTTTGGGCTCCAGAATCACTGCAGATGGTGACTGCAGCCATGAAATTAAAAGACGCTTACTCCTTGGAAGAAAAGTTATGACCAACCTAGATAGCATTTTGAAAAGCAGAGACATAACTTTGCCAACAAAGGTCCGTCTAGTCATGGCTATAGTTTTTCCGGTAGTCATGTATGGATGTGAGAGCTGGACTGTGAAGAAAGCTGAGTGCCGAAGAATTGATGCTTTTGAACTGTGGTGTTGGAGAAGACTCTTGAGAGTCCCTTGGACTGCAAGGAGATCCAACCAGTCCATCGTAAAGGAGATCAGACCTGGGTGTTCTTTCGAAGGAATGTTGCTAAAGCTGAAACTCCAGTACTTTGGCCACCTCATGTGAAGAGTTGACTCATTGGAAAAGACTCTGATGCTGGGAGGGATTGGGGGCAGGAGGAAAACGGGACGGCAGAGAATGAGATGGCTAGATGGCATCACTGACTCGATGGACGTGAGTTTGAGTGAGCTCCGGGAGTTGGTGATGGACAGGAAGGCCTGCCGTGCTGTAATTCATGGGGTCGCAAAGAGTCGGACACTACTGAGCGACTGAACTGAATTGAACTGAACTGAATATTCCATTATGCATATGTACCACAGCTTTGTTATCCATTAGTCTGCCGATGGACATCTAGGTTGCTTCCATGTCCTAGCTATTGTAAACAGTGTTGTATGAACATTGGGGTACATGTGTCTCTTTCAATTCTGGTTTCCTTGGTGTGTATGCCCAGTAGTGGGATTGCTGGGTCATAAGGCAGTTCTATTCCCAGTTTTTTAAGGAATCTCCCCACTCTTCTCTGTAGTGGCTGTACTAGTTTGCATTCCCACCAACAGTGTAAGAAGGTTCCCTTTTCTCCACACCCTCTCCAGCATTTATTGCTTGTAGACTTTTGGATCGCAGCCATTCTGACTGGCGTGAGATGGTACCTCATTGTGGTTTGATTTTCTTTTCTCTGATAATGAGTGATGTTGAGCATCTTTTCATGTGTTTGTTAGCCATCTGTATGTCTTCTTTGGAGAAATATCTGTTTAGTTCTTTGGCCCATTTTTTGATTGGGTCATTTATTTTTCTGGAATTGAGCTGCAGGAGTTGCTTGTATATTTTTGAGATTAATTCTTTGTCAGTTGCTTCATTTGCTATTATTTTCTCCCATTCTGAAGGCTGTCTTTTCACTTTGCTTATAGTTTCCTTTGTTGTGCAAAAGCTTTTAAGTTTAATTAGATGTCATTTGTTTATTTTTGCTTTTATTTCCATTACTCTGGGAGGTGGGTCATAAAGGATCCTATTATGATTTACATCAGAGAGTGTTTTGCCTATGTTTTTCTCTAGGAATTTTATAGTTTCTGGTCTTACATTTGGGTCTTTAATCTATTTTGAGTTTATCTTTGTGTATGGTGTTAGAAAGTGTTCTAGTTTCATTCTTTTACAACTGGCTGACCAGTTTTCCCAGCACCACTTGTTAAAGAGATTGTCTTTTCTCCATTGTATATTTTTTCCTCCTTTGTCAAAGATAAGGTGTCCATAGGTGCATGGATTTATCTCTGGGCTTTCTATTTTGTTCCATTGATCTATATTTCTGTCTTTATGGTGCACTTATTTTCATGTAATTCTCTATAAAATTCTCTGAGTCCCTCAGAGGTAATTTCTACTCTTCTAATTTCTTGTTTTCTAAAATAGGAACTTAATTTACAATATTGCACTTCATGAGGAAACGTTATGCTAAAATTTTGTTATGGAATAGCTTCAGCAATAACTTAGTGCTGAAGTGATTTCAAACTTAGTCAAACATTAGAAAACACCCGCTGCATATTTTTGCATGAAGATACATTTCCAATTTTGATGTCTAATCCTAACATTTTAATCTTTTAAATTAGGTCTAGTCGTACTGATTTATCAGTGGCTCCACTGAGCTATAGCTTGAACTTAAAGTCTTGACATTTACTTTTTTGAAATTGAAGTATAATTTTGTTATAATGTTGTGTTAGTTTCTGCTGTATAGGGAAGTGCATCAGCTGTATGTGTACATATATTCCCTTCCTCTTGGATCTCACAAAATGAAATAGTGTGGTATTTACCAAGAGTAAGTGTAGACCAGTAGAATATAATATATGACTTAAATATATCTGATTATTAAAGAGATTTTAATATAAAATATAAATGTTTTTCATTTTTGTTGAGAAAGTTCTGAAAAAAATCTTAACAATCAATAAGGAATCTTAATTCTAGTTTTCTGTGAGTGTTGTTTTTCAAAAGGCATCTCTAATTTAACCATCTTAACCCTAGGAATACATAAATACAGTCAGCCCTCTGTATTCGTAGTTTCTGAATCTGTGGATTCAAGGAACTGGGGATCAAAAAAAAAAAAAAAAATCCAGAAATTTCCAAAAAGAAAAACTTGAATTTGTTGTATACAAGCAACTATTTTCGTGACATATACATTGTGCTTATAACTACTTACATAACATTTACATTGTATTAGGTATTATAGGTAACCTAGAGATGGGTTAAAGTATACAGGATGTGCTTAGGTTACATGCAAATATTATGCCATTTTATATAAGGAAATTGAGCATTCTCAGGTTTTAGTATCTGTTGGGGTTCCTGATATTCTTTCTCCTTCCTGATTTTCTCGCAAATACAAATAAGAGTAGAGACCACCTCGGGAGAGGATGAGTGAGTGCAGTACTTTGAGAATGCAGGAAAATATATCCTTGGAACATAAATAATCTTTGCTGGTATTAAGAAGAAGGTAGAATTGACAAGCTTGACAACTTATCTCAAAAAAAGAGCTAACAATTTCTGTCCAATGCCCTATTTAATAAGTAGAAATCTTGCTCATGATTTTTACATTATATGTCTCATATTTATGTTGTTCTCATACACAAAAGTTGGGCTTTTCTGCTGGCTCAGCAATAAAGAAACTGCCTGCAATGCAGAAGACACAAGAAACGAGGGTTCAGTCCCTGAGTTGGGAAGATTCCCTGCAGTAGGACATGACAACCAACTTCAGTATTCATGCTGAGAAAAGCCCATGTACAGAGAGGCCTGGCAGGTTACGGTCCATGGGGGCATAAAGACTCGGACACGACTGAAGTGACTGAGCACGACACACACACAAAAGTTAGATTTAATTAGCAGCATCCAAATTTTCAGTGAAGGAGATTGCTTCCATGGGAAAACCTGAAATTAAAATGTAAAGATTTATGTATGTATTTATATATACACCAGAGGAATCTGCTTTATTGTGTCATGACAGAATAAGACTAACCAATATAAGAATTATGTACATTAGCCAGAATTTCTCTTACTATGTCAAGACAATGACTAAAGTAGTTTCGCTGAAATAAAATATAGAAATATACACTTAAAAATGGATGAATAATATCCAAGTGGAGATTTATAAGTAGACAATTTTATATGCAAGTCCATAAGTGTAAGTTGAGGTTGCAAGTGGAGGTAAAAACCTAAGAAGTATCAACATATGAATGGCATTTTAAGCCATTAGATTCTTTGAGATCTTTCTAAACCGGTTCTGGGATACAATGTGAACCACGAACAACACATATGTAGTTTTTAATATTCTAATAACTGCATAAAGAAACATTGAAAGAAATAGGTGAAATTAATTTTGATAATATATTTTAACTCAATTTATCCCAAAGAGTATCATTTAAATTTATAATCAACTTAAACATTATTAATGAAATATTTACATTCTTTTATTATACTAAGTTTTCAAAATTGGTGTGTGATTTTACAATGATTACATTCTTCATTAGGATTAGTAGTCACATTTCAAGTGGTCAATAGCCACATGTGGGTCATGGCTGTTGTACTGGAAAGTGTAGGTATACATAGAGAAATCTGAGGTATAATTAAGGAGTTCAAAAACTTGTTGAGGTTAAACAAGTAAGTGAATTGTCATTTTTCAGAATACAGTTTCTTTGCTTAGAAAGAATCATTATCCTCTTATTTCACTGGTTTTCCTATTTTAAACCCCGATTTTGATGGCAAAAAATCCCACTGAGTACACTGTATTTTGGAAGTAGTTCTCTCACACATCCATGTACCATCTCCTTGAAGAAAGTCTTTCCTGAAGAACTGTATCTTCAGCTTCATTGCCCTAATTTGTTCCAAACTGACAGAAGACTCTGCAAGAGCTGGATGAAAGTCTTCTCTTAGACATTGCTTTTTAGGTGAAAATTGGAAGTGATCAGAGAGTCAGTCATTTGTAGAGCAATACTTAGGTATAATCTAATTTATTGTTCTTGCTGTTCAGTCTCTCAGTCATGTCTGACTATTTGCAACCCCATAGACTGCCGCATGCCAGGCTTCCCTGTCCATCACTAACTCCCAGAGCTTGCTCCAAGTCATGTCCATTGAGTCAGTGATGCCATCCAACCATCTCATCCTCTGTCACCCCCTTTCCTGCCTTCAATCTTTCCTAGCCATCAGGGACTTTCCCAATGAGTTGGCTTTTCCCATCAGGTGGCCAAAGTATTGGAGTTTCAGCTTCAGCATCAGTCCTTCCAATGCATATTCCAATTTATATAGTCGTTCAAAACCTATATTTTATATGTAAATGCACAGAAAAAATATGGATGTATACCCACCAAACCTAACACATTCCTGTGGAGAGAAGTAGGTGTATAGAGGTGTGGAACTATGAGGATTTTCATTATTGTGTTCAGTTTTGTTTTTTATGATGAAAATTGTTAAGTATAAAGTACATCATTTGTATAATTTTTTTAAAATATAGAGAAAATGGAATATAATTCATCCCAATGTAGCTAAATAAGCCCTCAGTTCAGTTCAGTTCAGTCACTCAGTCGTGTCCAACTCTTTGCGACCCCATGCATTGCAGCACGCCAGGCCTCTCTGTCCATCACCATCTCCCGGAGTTCACTCTGACTCACGTCCATCGAGTCAATGATGCCATCCTGCCATCTCATCCTGGGTTGTCCCCTTCTCCTCCTGCTCCCAATCCCCCCCAGCATCAGAGTCTTTTTCAATGAGTCAACTCTTCTCATGAGGTGGCCAAAGTACTGGAGCTTCAGCTTTAGCATCATTGCTTCCAAAGAAATCCCAGGGTTGATCTCCTTCAGAATGGACTGGTTGGATCTCCTTGCAGTCCAAGGGACTCTCAAGAGTCTTCTCCAACACCACAGTTCAGAAGCATCAGTTCTTCGGCATTCAGCCTTCTTCACAGTCTAACTCTCACATCCATACATGACCACAGGAAAACCATAGCCTTGACTAGACGGACCTTAGTCGGCAAAGTAATGTCTCTGTTTTTGAATATACTATCTAGGTTGGTCATAACTTTTCTTCCAAGGAGTAAGCGTCTTTTAATTTCATGGCTGCAGTCACCATCTGCAATGATTTTGGAGCCCAAAATATAAAGTCTGACACAGTTTCCACTGTTTCCCCATCTATTTCCCATGAAGTGATGGGACCAGATGCCATGATCTTCGTTTCCTGAATGTTGAGCTTTAAGCAACTTTTTCACTCTCCTCTTGTTATTGAAAATTCTATGTATCTAACATTTAGGGCAAAACCAAAGATATTTAATTTCATATATGAATATCTTTTTCAGACACCATGAAAACCTAGGTGTAAGGGAAGATCTTAACTATTTAGTTAATTGTGGCCCATTAACCTTCAGGCTAAAACTTTTTGACTCAAAGTGAAAGAGTAAATGAAGAATCTTTATCCATTCCTTGCCAGTTCTAAGTAAAGCCTGTGGGCAGCCTTAAATCTCACTGCACTTAATAGAGATTTTCTCAGACGATGGACAATTTGGTTCCCTTTAGTTGAACTTCTGTCTCTCAGAACTCCAGAGTGTAGTAATAACTTATAAACTTCATATTAAGTTCTAACAGCACTCATTGTGAGATAGACAAGCCCTCAACTACCCACAGTGAAGTTTATTTCCTCTTACTCATCCTGCTGTGACTTTCCTGTTGTTACATAGGTGGATTATTTAGCTAAATCCTACCCTACAGAACTTCTAAAGGGGATATAATGCAGGCATATCACAGGGGAGTCGAAATGAATGTGTTGTTATAGTTGGTATTTTTCTTTTGTTTTTGTTGCCGAGTATCTCAGTAGAGACTTGGAGCTCTTTGTATCTTTGTATAACTGGAGTTTTTATTTATAGGTATTAGCTCTCCCAGCCTCTGTTGCAGCTATAGTAGAGAGATGTACTCTTGGTTCCACCAAGCAGGTACAACTACCCCAGGTTCTGAGTCAGGATAGTGATGCAGGATGGAGAAATGGGATGGTAGGGGATAGCAATTTGAAATATTGGGGAAAAAGTAGCACTGAAGCAGTTAGCACACTTATTGCAGGAAAGACAAATCCCTGGTGCAGAATTGGCAGGATCTTAGTGCAGTAACTGCAGGAAGATTCTTTACCATCTGAGGCATACTCAGGATAGGCAGCACTGTGACATCTGGTGGCTCACAGCAGTAGGCATGGCTGTAGTGATAGTGATTTTTCCTCAGACCAGTTCCACAGGATGGTTTGCACATTCATCTTTGATGCTGAGCTTCAATTCTGATTCTTTCACTTTCACTGATTCTGTGACATTCCTGATATCCTGTCAATAAATCTTCCCCATTGTCATGCTTAATCAGCCAAAGTCAGCTTCTGTTGTATGCAGATAAGAAACCTGCTATAATTACATCATAGTAGATTTGCCATAGGAAGGTGCAGTCTCAGTAATCTGCAGAGAGCAAGAAGAAACTAACCCTTCTGGATTGGTTGGTTGCCTGGAATTCTCTGATTTTACGGTGATTCAGCAGCCTCACTACTTGGCATATTTTATTACAGGAAATATTCCCCAAAGTCAGAATAACTTGAAAGAGGGCTTTAAAGCCTTCTTTACTTGTTGTGTGCAAGTAAGAACCCTGTTTTCTACATAAAAACAGAAAACATGAATTGAAGTCTGGTTTGGATTGCACATTGTCAGTCAAATCAGAAGATTTTCTTTACTATATAGGAGAAAATTTACAAAGCAACCCCTCCCCAGAAAAATAAATTTTGTGCTACAGTTTAAAATATGATACATATTGTTGAACACATGAAACTTGTCTAATGTTATAAACCAATGTTGCCTCAATAATTTTTTTAATTAAAAAATAAAACATGAACATTTCAGAGTACAGGCAGATGATCAAGTCGAGCCAAAAAATTTATATTAAGTGCTGACTGTCTTGATTTAATTGGCAGAGTCTGTTTTCTGGTTTCTCATGCTTGTTTTCTGCTAACAGTAAATGTTCCTCTACTTAAAGCTTGGAAGGTGCAGAAATGCAGTTTTGAGTAAGGAATACTTAATGATTTGGCACATGTGAATATGTGCTTGTCTTTGTACTCTCTTCAAAGTTGGACCAAGAATTTTCCTTAAGAAGAAACCATATAAATTCCTATTTTAATTTGCTACATACTGTGTATAGCTCATCAGTGCTTGGTATTAAGGAAAACACAAGTGAAAAACACTACTGTTTCAGTGACAGATATTGAGTCCTTGATCTTATAAATAAGCAACTGGCTTTTTTCGTGAGCATAGTAAGTTGGTGATATTTCTCATTATAGAAAAACTTATAATTGGGAAAAAATAGTTGATAAATTTAAAGTGCATAAAACAGTATTAGGATAAAAGCCAAGATGCAAGTTGGAAACATGAGCCTTAGTTTTGTATCTACCAACTTGATTACATTAGTTTTAGGACTACAAAAAAATCTTTAAAACATAAAAATTGTATTAATACACTGGTGAATAAAAACTATGAAATTTTGCTGCAATAGATCTTTGGAACTGTGGGTATTTTCTTTTGAGATAAGATGAGAGTTTTTTGGTGTGTGTAATGAATCATACTTTTATGCGATTAAGAAGTCAAATACTCAGACATACCCAGAAAATAGTTTTTTTTAATGAGAGAAATTCTGAATTCTTGAGAGAATAATGATGTAAAAATGTATATCATTTCTCTGTATTTTTAGAAATTTCTGATGCACAGAGGACTTTCTTCAATGCATATTTCATATCTTTGTTCCGGAGGCTGTAGATCAGAGGATTAAAGAATGGAGTTGCCATGCAGTAAAACAGGGTCACAAATTTCTGTGTCCCAGGATGGCTCCTGGAGCCTGGACTCACATACATCACCATAACTGAGCCATAGAACAAGGAAACCACCAAGAAATGGGAGGCACACGTAGAAAAAGCTTTGTTCCTGCCTGAGCCAGCTGGGACCCGAAGTACAGCCCGCAAAACTAAGGTATAGGACCCAAGAATGTAGAGGAAGGTGATGAAAATGATAAGCGAGCTTACAGTGGCACACGTTAGAGTAGTTTTGGGCACAGGGGCACAGGACAGTGACAGCAATGGTCCCAGGTCACAGAAAAAATGGTCAATGACATTAGGGCCACAGAAAGGCACCCGAGACATAAGAACTGCAGGCATCAGTATTGATAGAAAGCCACCTGCCCAGCAGAAAACCACTAATCGGGCACAGACTTGATAAGTCATGATGGTGGGGTAATGCAGAGGTCGACAAATGGCAAGGAACCGATCAAAGGACATCACAGATAGAAAGTAGCCCTCAGCCGCACACATGGAGAAGAAGAAGTAGAACTGGAGCAGGCAGCCAGCGTAGGAGATGCTCTTGGTCTGGGAGATGATGTCGGCCAACATTTTGGGCACATCGGAACTGACATAGCAGATCTCCAGGAAGGAGAAGTTGGCCAGGAGGACGTACATGGGTGTATGGAGCTTCCGGCTTGACCACACAGCACAGATGATGGCTGTGTTCCCAAGCAGGGTCAGCAGGTAGATGAGGGAGAACACGACACAGAGGAGGATCTCGATCTCCCTGCGGCAGGGGAAGCCCAGGAGAATGAACTCACTCACAGGCCCAGAGGTATTACTGGCTTCTGAGATGTGCATTCTTCTGATCTATGAAGGGAATGATCATTATATTAGCCATGTCTTTCTCTTGAAAGGTCATTTTTTTAATCTTCTGACTTCTATTTACTCCTTTAACGCACTTTTGTGAAAGGGCTCCATATGGTTCTGAATTTCACTCATTTCCCAATGATCTAGCTTAGTACAATGAGAGCAGAGTTTTGAGAACCTGAGCCAATATGTTACTATATGCTCCCACAGCACCTCCTGTAACAGTCTTATTTTTTTCAGAATATAAATTTCACTGACATCATGTAACATAGAGTCAAGATTGTTTTCTATGTTTGCATTGACCTTAATTCTTCTTTGATGTAAAGTTTCATAAGATACACCCTCATACATACATCTAATTTCTTTTCTCCTTGTTGCAAAGAAAATTTTATTTAGAATTTTGGAAAATTCTAAGAAAAATCAAAATTCAAATTATTATGGTAACAGATGGTGACTAGACTTATTGTGGTGATCATTTTGTAGTGTATAAAATTATTGAATCATGATCCTGTACACCTAAAGCTAATATAATATTGCAAGTCAATTTTACTTCAATTAAAAAAAATGGCCTGGCAATATTCATAGCAGAAAAGCAGAATTCAAGGCTTGTCTTCAACAAGACAAAGAGAATCATTTTATATGAATAAGAGGTAAAAGATGAATGAAGAAATATTAAAGCTTGTCATGTTGTAAAAAAATAATAAATTACTATGAAGTTGAATTAGGTCAGTACAAAAAGAGTACCTTACTATGCTGTCAGTTAACATTTTTTCAAGATATCTGTCCTGGATGGCTCTGTTAACTGAAGCAGGGTGGTGAAGACATTGCCACAGATTCCATTTTAGACAGTATCTATTAGTTTCTTAGAGCTGGTATTTAACTTCTACTTGTCCTGTGTCCTAATTTTTGGCACTTTTTATGAAAGTGAAAGTCACTCAGTCGTGTCCAACTCTTTGTGACCCCATGGACTATACATCCATGGAATTCTCCAGGCCAAAATACTGTAACGGGTAGCCTTTCCCTCCTCCAGGGGATCTTCCCAACCCAGGGATCAAACCCAGGTTTCTGGCATTGCAGACGGATTCTTTACCAGCTGAGCCACAAGGAAAGCCCAATAATACTGGAGTAGGTAGACTATCCCTTCCCCAGCGGATCTTCCCGACCCGAAATGAAATTGAACTGGGGTCTCCTGCATTGCAGGCGGATTCTTTACCAACTGAGCTATCAGGCAAGCTCTCTGACTTGAACCAATTTCTGAACATATTTTTAAAATTTGGCTTCTAAGGTAGTGAGCATAACAGCAACTGCTGTTATGTATGAAGCATTTATCGTGACCATCATTAACATTCATTATCTCAGTAAATTCTACTCTCTCTCCTTTCCAGTTCTAGAGCCTTAGGAAAAAACACCTTCAATGTAGCATTGAATTTTATTGTCACTCTGAGCATGTTGATTCTAAAATCCAACTTTTTTCCCTACACAGATGTCAGCTATGTATATATTAGCTGTGTTTCCTTATGTATTGTATTCAATTTGTTCTTCTGCCACTTGCCTATATCAAATTTCCACTTGTGCATGTGGAGGACTAGCCTCAGTAAAGCTGTGACTGAGGCTATATACTATAGGAAAAGATTATTTACATATTTCTCACAGTCTCTCTCTATAGTATACATCAGGTACATCATTAAGATGATGAGGCAGGTATCTTCCAAACTAGCAGCTTCCATCAAATACCAAAGGGAGATCAAGTATAAAAAGAGTTTTGTGTTCATTCAGAAAGACCAACAGATGTGTGAGTTGAGATGAAGTATAAGCAATACATCCCAGGTGATGGGCTCATTAGAGAAGACTTTGGAAATTCAGTGATTGGAAGGGATAATATGATGCTTCAAATCAGAACTGCTGCTGCTAAGTCACTTCAGTAGTGTCCAACTCTGTGCAACCCCATAGACGGCAGCCCACCAGGCTCCCCTGTCCCTGGGATTCTCCAGGCAAGAACACTGGAGTGGGTTGCCATTTCCTTCTTCAATGCATGAAAGTGCAAAGTGAAAGTGAAGTCACTCAGTTGTGTCTGACCCTTAACGACCCCATGGACTGCAGCCTACCAGGCTCCTCCATCCATGGAATTTTCCAGGCAAGAGTACTGGAGTGGGGTGCCATTGCCGTCTCCTCAAATCAGAACTAGACAACCTAAATTTTGATATATAGTTAAAATATGTATAGTAACAGCCATCACACTTTTTATTGTGACCATAATTTTACTTATACAGTTGAACTGGCTATGGTGGGTAAGTACAGTTGAACTGACTATGGTAGGTAAGATTCTGTGTAAACAGGGCAAAGAAACTAGATAAAGAAAAATAGTGGAAGGGAGGTGCATTGCAGGGATGTTATATTTGAATGGGAACTCCCCCTTCACTCATGGTCAGAATCAGTGTATCTCACCTCAAAATTAAGGTAAGAATAAGAGTATGTGAGAAGTCTTTGATGTTTTAACAGTGGCTCTTGAATGAGCAGACGTTAATCAGGATTCACAATAAGAAAAAGGAAAATGTCATCAAAGAAAAAGAGAAAGAAACAACAGATTTTCTTTCAAATTTTTATCTGTAATACAACCTGGTAGTCTCATGAATGTCTTCTTTCCTTTCCTAATAAAAAACTCCTCTGTTCCTGCCTCACTGTTCTAAGTTCAATTCACCCAGGGCCCTTTTCTCCCTGCCTTGGGTCACTATGGATTCTACTTGAGACTACATGCTTATTTTTCCTTTCACTGCAAATACAGGAATTCTTCAATCTTAATTACACTTAATGAAAATAAATATAGATTACTTACAAAGTTTTATCTCCTTTGAAGTGATATGAAGCTCATTAGCTTCTATCATTTCTTTATCTGAAAAATAATGCAAAGCAGAGAAGTGTCAGCTTAAAACTTCCTGATGGGATTTTTGAACAATTGTATGCTGGATAGATGTGATTCTACCAGGAAGAATGAAGATTTTGTAAAAAATTATATATTATTTGATCTATTACCTTGTCTATAATATGAAATATATTTATAAATAAAAATCCAAAGGAACATTCACAGCCCTCCTTCTGTAGCAATAATATATACACACAGTGGACATTGCAACAGGCAGTCAAGGGGCTACCACTTGTGCTCTGTTAAAGATCGTAGATGAAGAATTTGGGGGTCCTGGTGACATTCTGCCACACTTTGAGCCTTACAAAGGATTCTCTTTAGCTGTGAAAAAAAAAAAAAAAAAAAAAGAGAGAGAATAAAATGCCAAGAAACTCTCCGTTTTAATATGTATACCTTTCTGGACACATACTGTCCCTAGAGGCCATCCCTCAGGAGCAGCAGGGACAATCAGAGCGCATCATTCAATCCCCAAGTGTGTTTTACTTTCAGTGTTGAGCTCAAAGCTGAAAAGGCCTTCCTGAATCCATCGGTGAGACTCACCTAGTAATGGCCCCTCTAGTTTGCTGCTCACCTGACACCCACAGACAGGCTCTGGATTTAAAACCAGCTCCATATTGGGTATCACCTGTTGCTTTAAGGCTCCTAGAGCTCCCCCTGTTAGCATATGTGTTTCTTCAAATGACATTGAACGTTCACTTTAACAAATTCCCAAATCCGGAGTATCTTCTTGTGGGAGCATGCTCAGTTGTATCTGACTCTTTGTGACCCTGTGCACTATAGCCCACCAGTCTCCTCTGTCTGTGGGATTTTTCCAGCAAGAATACTGGAGTGGGTTGCTATATCCTCCTCCAGAGGATCTTTCTGACCCAGGTCAAACCTGTGTCTTGCATCTCCTGCTTTGGTAGGCAGATTCTTTACCACTGAGCCACTGAGGAAGCCCAGGTATCTTCCCCATGACCCACTAAAAGTAACCTCCCTGCCTATCTTTATCAGTTTGTACAGCAGTGTTAAAAGTTGGTCTGCATTCCCTGAGTATACTCCCGGTGGCAGGGACTGATTCACACTGGAACTGTCTAGTAACTTTTAATCCTCATGAGTATAAGAAAACCTAGGGCCTCAATTAACATTCAGAGTCTCCTATCATACCCTCAACCTCAAGGATTTTATATCTTCTTAGGTTTTCAAATTACCTTCTCCTGTCTCAATGGATATAAACACTCTACCTGGTTTTTATTATGTTTAGGTGATAGTGTTTAGTATTTGCTATTTGCTGATTACTATGTCAGCAGATTTCATATGCATTACCTAATATCTATGCATGCATGCTCAGTCGATAAGTCATATCCGACTCTTTGTGACCCCATGGACTGTACCTGACCGGGTACCTCTAGCCATGGAATTCCCCAGGCAAGAATACTGGAGTTGATTGTCATTTCTTCCTCTGGGGTATCTTCCCGACCCAGGAATTGAACCTGGGTCTCTTGTATTGCAGGTGGATTCTTGACCACTGAGCCCGTAATGCTCATTAAACTCTTGAATACTGCCTCATCCTTTTAAAATGATTGAACAGAAGCCCACAGAGGGTAAGAGTTTATATTTGGCTCTAACTCAACTTGGTTTATCTTTTTCTACAAATAGGATGCCTAGAGTGAAAAATTATATCTAATCTGCCTATGGCTTCTACCTGTTACTCTTTCCTGGTCATGGTTATGCCTTTCTATCCCTCTGGGAAAATTCTATTAATCTTATTATTTTGGCTTCTTGTCTTCCTTAAATAGTTTTACTTCAAACACTATATTTGAGAAAGTTGTTCAGAATCTGGTTTATGGCTTAACATCTTATTTTATCTTGATACAACAAATTTCTCTGAAAAATGATTGCTATTGTGAACAAAGATTTGTTTAAAACAGTTATTTCCCATAAGCAGCTTTCAAGGTAATGAACTACTTTGGCAAAAGTTCCAGCAAAAATCCCATTCAAGGTCAGAACTTTAATTCTTTTTTATTTTTTGCTGTGTAAGTAGACACAGGGTAGTCTTGACAATGAGGTGCATTTGAATTCTTGGTAATACTATTCCTGCCTGAAAACTCCCATGGACAGAGGAGCCTAGCAGGCTATAATCCAAAGGGTCTCAAAGAGTTGAACATGCTGAGTATGAGCACACAATGTCTCCTAGCAAGGTAGGAGTCAGACCAGATTCAGATGTTACTTCTGTTAGACTCTATTCCTTTTGCTAGGCTCCGTCTTTCTTCTCCAAGCTTTAGTTATTTTATCACAGAGATACCAGATGTCCTAAACCAGCCAGAAAGTCTCTAATCCAAGCTGACAAAGACAGCAATATTGGAAGTAGCCCACTCACTCTGTTCCATGTCCACTAGTTCCAGCAGAAAGCAACCTGAGGGAAAAATAATTCTGAGTTAATAGTAACCAGGTCCTTGTACTGTAGCCCTGCTTCCTGTTGCTTCTTCTAGTAATAACTTAAGGTTACTCTAATTTTCCATTTTGGAAGCACCAGTGATGTATCTGCAAGTCATAGACCCACTGATACTTTCACATTGTGTTTGCAGACTCATCTTTAATCTCCCTCATTGACTTGCTTTAAAAACTTTTCATTCTTTGTTGCTTTGATGATGACAGTCTAACCTTTTAAAATATTTTGTTATTGATAATGTTTATTTTTAGTATTTCATTAGCATGTAACCTTCCAAATCAGTTCTTTCCCTTTTTAACTTCAAAAATACCTCAGAAACCAGTCCTCTCAGATATGTCAATTGCCCCAAGAAAGAAAGCCATCCTGAAAAAAATTGAATTTTTCTAGATGTTTCAGTTTCAGACAAATCTCTCAAATGTAAGTTTGACCATATATTTTTCTGTCATTCTTCATGATTATTACATTTTCTCTTTTTTCTTTTCATTCTATGACTTGCTTTCTCTGTGTTTTCATCCTAGAATTGGTGCCATGGCAACCGAGGCTCTGTGATGCCGACAGTGAGTTCACTGCCACTTTTGTTCCTCTTGATCTGTCCATGGGTAGTGGAGCTTATACGGTGAAGCTCTAGGGGTATGTGAACTGTGTCCTGTTTGGATAATCCATGACATTCTAAACTTTAGTCAAACAGGACATTTTACTGCTGAAGAGAAATTGTCCTTTGGGCCTGAAAATCGTTGCTTAAGATAGGAAACCCAAGGAAAATGAGGTGCTGATTAAGTTTCTGGATTCAAACTCTGGGAAAAAATCAGCACTGGACTTGAAAGTCAATGGCAGGAAGTGGTGTATCCTGGAAAATTGGACCTTCCCAGGCACTCTTTTTGTTCCAGGCAGGATATTGTGGAAGGTATGGCAGCTAAGCTCAAAGGGCTATGTTGAACCAGGTTCAGCTTTGGGCAGTATGGCCCAGGATGCCAGGTCCTTCTCTTTGCACAGCCTTCCCCAGGCAAGACATAAAGACTCTTGGTGTTGCTGTATTCCTTGTGAATTTGGGCAGAAGAGAGAAGTGGCCAAAAATACTTATACTGATCACTTTATACTTAACTTTAGATTGATGATATCCAAACTGTTGGAGATGATATAGGTAGTGCTTAATTTCACCATTCTGCTTTTGTTCTCACCAAACATGCCCTGTACATTGAATAATGAATTTTAAAATGAAAGCGAATTTAACTAATTTAATTCTGAGAATTTTCTGGTCTTTTGATAGTCTCCCGTGCAATTTTGACATGACTTAATCTCAGACAAGAGGTGGCATCCCTGACTCAGAAGAAGTTGGGCAGAAATATAATTTTAATAGGCTTGGAATCAGGCACCTGGGAGTGGCTCAGAGAGACCCTGATTACGTGAAAAATGCCTGTTACACCCATAAATTTCCTCACTCCCTCCACTGCTCCACACACATTCACATTGTCTTTAGAGCACTGTTTGGTGATTTTTTTTTTCTCCTCTTGGTTTCTCCCCAAATACTGATTGATTTAATCACTACTAGGAACATAATCATTTTATGGTTACAGTGTAATATAAGTAGTTCTCTCCTGTTGGACATTTAGATTGCTTTGCAATTTTTTTCTATTATAAATTGTTCTGTGATGATGTTCTCTTACAGTGAATTAGTATAAGTGGATTAGCTGATCAAAATGTATATATAATTTTAAGGCTTTTATTTGCCATATTGCCAGATTGCTTTCTAAAAGTGTTGTCCTAACTTACAGTCTAACTAGCAGATGGTGAGAAGACTCATTTTCCTCACATTTGAAACACACACACACATACAGCTTATTATAATTCTGTCTAAAAATTACCATTATGAGTATTTTAAAGTAATATTTCAGGAGCCGCATTAGGCATTACTGACAAAATGGAGGCACGGCCCCAACTCCCTCTCTTTGTCCCGCAGGCACGGACCCGGGATGAAGGAGTTAGGCCTTGTGATTCTGACTTGTTTTTTTCCTTTCCTCCGGTGAGTTGACTGAAAAGAATATTAAGATGCTTATCGTTCTTGAGAGGAGCATGAGAAGGCACAAAGCCTTTTGCAGTTGTGCTCAGAGAATAATTCATAAAATTAATCATTGACATTTGTTCAAGGATCTTTTTTAAAAAAATATAAATTTACTTATTTTAATTGTAGGTTAATTACTTTACAATATTGTATTGGTTTTGCCATACATCAACATGAATCCACCACAGGTATACAAGTGTTCCCCATTCTGAACCCCCCTCCCCACTCCCTTCCCGTACCATCCCTCTGGGTCGTCTTAGTGCACCAGCCCCAAGCATCCAGTATCATGCACTGAACCTGGACTGGCGATTCATTTCATATATGATATGTTCAAGGATCTTTACAAAAGAGTGTTCCAGGATGAGCACATAGGCCGCAGCTTGAGGCCATGGGAGGGATTGCTATCTGAAACTTATTTGTGAGGGAAATGTTTATGGCAAAGGAGTTTGCTGAATTTAAGGCTTAGGAATAATTAAAAATAGTTAGACGCTAAAGATTTAAGGAATGTTGTAATGTTAGCATATTTTACTATAGCTTATAGAGATTAGGAGTTTTAGAGATATTAATAACTAGAAGCCTTTTTAAGAGATAGTGAGCTCAGGATACTAGGGTCAAACAAGATTTAGAAAGATAAGAAATAAACTGAGGTTTCCGGTATGCAGCCTAGATATAAGCACGAGTTACAATGTAGTCATGAGTTAAAGTAAACACAATTCTGAGAGAACCGCTGAAGCAGAAGGACTCTGCTTGAAGGACAACAATGATGTATGGAGGCAATAAATCTGTGAGGGGAAATTGAAAATGTCAAACTTCTGACCTAAAGCTTTGTAAAAGTATAAAAGAGAATCTAAAGCTTGAAATAAACATGCAGTCCAAGAAAACTAAATGAGAAGCTGCATCGTAACTCGCCGACACTGCCCATCTCTTCAGGCTGATTCCCTGGTTGTTGGAGCTGGACTCTGGCAGTAATGTGTTATTATTCGAATGTGTATTTATTTAATTAGTAATTAGGTTAAGTTTAAAAAATATTTTTTGGTCATTTTGCCTTTTTTTCCTTTTCTTTTCATTTTTTTATATAACATTTTTCTAATCATTTGATCCTTTTTCTTCATTTAAAATAATTTCTTGTAACTTATAAATATCTTTGCCATTTTTGACATTTGCCTATTCAATACATGTGCATAGTAATTTTTTTGAACCAAAGGTATTTTTTATGTAGTCACATACTCTTTCTTTTAATGGTTTATACTTTGGTTTTATGCTTAGGAATATAGTCACACCCTGAGATTACATATTTATAACATATATGATATAGAAATGGAAAGATATCTGTTTTTGTGAACAGAAAATGTATGCAATTATCAAAAGGGAAACACAACCAGTCTCCAGAACTTGTGGCAATTTCAGAAAGGATAAATTTCAGAAGGATAAACCCCTTCTCCATAAAAGAAGGGGTTACTACTGTAATCAACTTGCCACCAAGTGGCTGACTCTAATGACTTTTGAGAAACTCTGAGGCAGAAATTTGAAAGATATGTGGTGGTTTTCAACTGGGACACTGTTAGTATGAGTTAAAATACATATAGAACTATTCAGTACCACTGCAGCTGAAAAAGAAGCTCACCAAAAGCATCTGCTACAATAAATGTCTGGCTCCATTACCATTTACTAGTTGTGTGATATTGGGGAAATTCCTGAACCTCACTAAAACTGTTAATTTTCTAATTTTTTAACATCATGCTGATAATAACTTGCTCCATAAGGTTGTTATATGTATAAAATAAATTTATATTATATATAATAAATGAAGTGACTGTTCTCAAAATATTCAGTGTGGTAACAGTTCCATAAGGTGATTTGGGAGAAAATAAAGTTATCCTGTCAAAATTGGATAAAGCTCCATTTCAGTACATGTATTTTGGAGATTCATAACACTTAAAATGTTTTGAAGACTTCATGAATTTGCTTAATTTGGTGTAACCCTTTACTTGCTTTATTTAAATATGGCACTTAAAAAAAATTGAGCAGACATTTTTCCTCCTTTCCTATTAACTTCACATGGATTATTCCTAGAAAAGCATGCTGGTAAATTTGGAGATAGTTTATAGAAGTAGTTTAGCTCAGTGATTAGCAACTGATAAATTCTTAGAAATAGTAGTGCATGTAATTGAAATGAAGGTAGTAGGCTGCAAGGCTGACCTCTGTATGAGAGGAGATAAGAATTTGTTTTATGGTTTGGAAAGTATGTCACTTTTTAATGGTGAGATTGAGGGAAGTATTTGAGGGAAGTGGTAAAACAAGAAATTATTTATTGAGTAGGATAGACTTTGCTTGTATCCTTGTAAATAATCTCCTAAAATAAATTAGACAAATTTGAAGTTTAGATTTCACTATATCCTTAACTTATAAAGTCCTGAATTAAGCAAAAGTTACTTTAAAAGTTGAATTTCATTTCATTTTAATTAATAAATTAATTCCATTTTAAGTATCAGCAGCCTGAATTACAAGCTAAGTGTTTCTGATATGTAAACTGTGAGATGCAAAAAGCCTAGTTAATTATTATCCCCAAGTCAGTTACAAACGCAGAAACCACACATCTTTAGAAACAACAGTACATTTTATTCACTACATATTTTAATTTCTTTTCCCTATCTGCTCTAAGAAAGCTGGATGACTGTAGAATGAACAAACCATAAGCACTCAGAAGGAAATAATAGTTAAAATAATCGAGGAAACAACATCTTTATTTTAGATGATGTTCTTAATTAAGCATTTTTGCTTAGGTAGATAATTTGTCCAGGCAATTGTTTACCCATTCAGTCCATTTTGTGAAATAGGACAGAGAAAACTTGTTATTGAACCCCCAGAAATTCTGTCCCTCCATGTCCAGACAACTTCAAATTCTTGGTTCTTTCTTAAAGGAAGTCCAATTTCAGTTGTACTTCACTTTGTGGAACAGATGATTTTCTGAAGGCTATAAGTGTGGCTCCCTTAAATTACACTTTATTTCTCTGTTATATTCTTAGAATCATCTTTAAATAATATGTACTAAGGTTGAAAGTAAAATGCATAATCAAACAAACATTTGTAACTATATATTTTATTATATATTGTAATTATATATTTTAAATAGAACATCTTTAGATACATTTTGGATAATACTTAAATATGTCAAATGGCAAAAATATTGAAATAAAATATGGTCCTACAACCTATCAATTGACACTGGATTTGCAGCATAGAGAGTTAAGTCCTGACTAATGCCCTTACATTTAGCATATATCTTAACACTATTTGAATAAACACTAGCCACTAAATTCCTAATTCTTATTTTGAGTGCTTTCTGACTTATTATTTAATATCCATCTAAGGCTATTTGTTTCTTTATGATCCTTAGAGTAGAAACATGAATTATTATTTGGAGCAGAGTGAAAATATCACACCAGTAAGGCTGTACTTATTTCACACAGTAATCCTTCCTTTTACTCAGTCACTACCAGTGGAGAATATTTTGCAGTGTAGATATCAAAATAAGTTTATGAATCCTGTTGAATCCTTATATATTGTTTCAATTCTGAAATACAAAGCAGATTTATACTTCCTTTTAAAAGCTTGGTTATAATGAAAAGATCAATTTTATTAAGACAATTTTATTTCTTAAAAAAGACTAATCCATCATGTAGTGAGTGACTTTTATGATAATAGTAGGCTTTATTGTAACAGTTCCTTAACCAAAATTATTATTAAATTTTCTAGAAAATCATCCTGTTCGTGTCTTATTCAGATAGCTTGTGTTGCAACTTAGTTCACTATGACTTCTGATTTATGTTTTAAGAACAGATATTTCAGTCCCAAAGACTTTCTTTAGAGCAGCCTTCATCTCATTGTTCCTGAGGCTATATATTAGAGGATTGCAGAGGGGTGTTATTACAGAATAAAATAAGGTCACAATTTTTTGCATTTTCGCTGGGTGTCCTGATCCAGGACTAATATACATCACCATAACAGAGCCAAAAAACAGAATTACCACAGCCAGATGAGAAGCACAAGTAGAGAAAGCCTTGCGTTTGCTGGCTGCTGAGG
This sequence comes from Oryx dammah, assembly GCF_014754425.2. Taxonomy (NCBI): domain Eukaryota; kingdom Metazoa; phylum Chordata; class Mammalia; order Artiodactyla; family Bovidae; genus Oryx; species Oryx dammah. The sequence goes on along the minus strand of NW_024070210.1, from coordinate 75,235,240 downwards.
GCATCCTTAACACAGCCAGAATCACCAGCGCATAGGAGCAAAGGATGAAGAGAAAGGTGCCAGTCATGAAAACAGCATTGAAAGCAGAGTAAATGAGTTGTGTGGTGATGTCTTCAGAACAGGACAGCATCATCAATGGGACAGGATCACACATAAAATGGTCAATGATATTTGGGTTGCAAAAGGGCAACTGTGAAATGAGAACAACAGGGGTTAGGAAGAGAATGAACCCACAGGACCACCCAAAGATGACGAGGCCAGTGTAGAGCTCTTTAGTCATGATGCGTGGATAATGCAGAGGACGGCAGATGGCAAGATACCTGTCAAAGGCCATGATGCAAAGGAAGAAGCCCTCGTCACACCCGAAAGAGAAGAAGAAGTAAAATTGTGCAAAACAACTCACGAAGGAGATGGACTTGCTTGAGGACAGGAAGTTGGCCAACATATTAGGGACGGTTGTGGTGACATAACATATTTCCAGGAAAGAGAAATTCCCCAAGAAGATGTACATGGGGGTGTGAAGGCGCTGATCCCACCGCACAGCACAGACAATGGCTGTGTTCCCCATCAGGGTCAGGATATAGGCTGCTGAGAAGAGCCCAAAGTAGAGGAGCTGCATTTCTGGGCTTGAGGAAAAGCCCAGGAGGATAAAGTGGGTAACAGAGTGGGTGGTTTCCCTGCTGGACATGTTCATTAGTCTGGAAGACATGGGATGACAGAAGTTACTGAACTTTAACAGAGTATACTTATTCTCCTGAAAAATCCTAATTTCATTACCATTTTGAGGAGATTAAGTAATAAACAATGAGTTTTGTTTTAAAGCACCCAAACTGTGGTCACCATAACCTATTGCCCAAGAGTATGACTTCATTTTGATGTTATTGTTTAGTCAGGTAGTCATGTCTGACTCTTTGGTGACCTCATGCACTATAGCCCACCGGGCTCCTCTGTCCATGGGATTTCCCACGCAAGAATACTGGAATGGATTGTCATTTCCTTCTCCAGGGGATCTTCCTGCATTGGTAGGTGGATTCTTTACTGCTGAGCCACCAGAGAAGACCTTCATTTTGATAAGATGCAAATAATAATATAAATAAGAACATGGTTTGGCATAAACATTAAACTAGATTGGGATCCTGGATAACACATAAGTGTAAAGTGTGTAATTCTGAGTAAGTCACAACCTTCTATGTGTGTTTCCTCATCTATTTACCATAAAAAAGAATAGTACATACAAATCAGCATATGTGGAATTTCTAAAGTATTATGTAAAATTAGTTTTTTGTAATTAGTGATATAGATAATAATAGCAAATGAAATTTCAAAAGGCTCTGTCTCACTGAGATAACAAAGAAAGGATACAGGGAATATTTCTTTTTGTGCTTGTTTAAGACATTGTTCAGAGAAGGCAATGGCACCCCACTCCAGTACTCTTGCCTGGAAAATACCATGGACGCAGGAGCCTGGTAGGCTGCAGTCCATGGGGTCGCTAAGAGTCAGACATGACTGAGCGACTTTACTTTCACTTTTCACTTTCATGCCCTGGAGAAGGAAATGGCAACCCACTCCAGTGTTCTTGCCTGGAGAATCCCAGGGATGGGGGAGCCTGGTGGGCTGCCGTCTGTGGGGTCGCACAGAGTCGGACACAACTGAAACGACTTAGCAGCAGCAGCAAGACATTGTTAAGTAATGATGAAAAGGGCTTCTCTGGTACCAGCACAGGTGGTATATTATGTGACTGTACTAAACACGTTTGACGTACAAGAATGTTTTTTCTCTGTCCGGCCTGTTGGATTCAGTTCCACAGCACAAGAAGAGCCCTAACCTTTGGCACCTAAATATCTCAGGTTGAAAATTTTGATATCATCTCATGAACATGAGAACTAGATATGCCATTTGGGGCAACGGACCTTAAGGAGAGCAACTACTTGGAGTGACTGCCCTGTTGAATGTGACTAGACTTGGTCCATTTTGCTGCAAAAAGGTTGTGACGTAGAGAAAAGATTTTGATTTGTGTGCATGGCATTTCCATTATTTTCATAGCTGCTTTCTATGTTTGGTCTCTTTTTCTCTTTTTTACACATAACCTCTGAAACATTTTTATGCTCATTCTAGGCATCTTCTATTGAGACAGTCTTGACATGGAATATCTTGCTTAATCATTCTTGCTCCCCTCTTCCCCTAGTTTGCAATTATTGAATCAAAGCTTTATGTTTTGCTTTCTTAGAAGCCTACTCTTGGCTATCACATTTGGCACCTAAAGTGAAAGGACTGTTATTTATGTATTCTCATTGCTCATGGGGATATATAGATTTTATCAAGTCTGCATGCAAGCTGGTAGTTCAATCTATTTGTTTCTCATAGCAATCACCTTATATCAGGTGGCACACAGGTACTTCTGTGTGTGTGTGTGTGTGTGTGTGTGTGTGTGTGTTTATTTTGTCCTCAAAGACAGTCTCCTTTTATATACTGCAATTGTGAAGCAAGATTTTGTAAAAGAAGATTATTTAAGATTTTTATCATGAATAATTATATGATTTTTCTCAACTGAAGCTTTTGTACAGTAGCTGAGAAAGAATAAATGTCATCTTGTCTAGAAACTGAAGCTATGGAGCTAGTGAATCTTGGCTAGTCACTATAAATGAGAGTGTCTTTCACTTAAGAACATATAAATTGTACTTAAGCACATACAGTGAATACAAAATATGCAGAAACAAAGAGAAAAAGCATAACATTAAGAGGCAATTCATATGAATAAGCTTCAAAATTACCCTTAGATATCCACATATTATTCTGCTGCTTTTATTGAAGAAAAAGCCCAGCTAACACACATGTCTTAGTGGTAGCTTCATAACTCATTTGACTGAATTTTTAAAACTCATTTAATTTTCGTCTTTTATATTGCAGTGGGTGTCTTGATACCTTGAAACGCTGTTTGATTATATTGAAATTGCTCATTTTTACTGACAAGGACTTCCCCAATGGCTCAGCAGTAAGGAATCTGCCTGCAATGCAGGAGACTGGAGATGTGTGTTCAATCTCTGGGTTGAGAAGCTCTCTAGGAGGAGGAAATGGCAACCCACTCCAGTATACTTGCCTGGAAAATCCCATGGACAGAGGAGCCTGGCGGGCTACAGTCTATTGTATTGCAAAGGGTCAGAGATGACTGATGACGGAGCATGCAATGCAATCCACAATGGCACCCTAGCAAGTCAAATCAATGTCAATACTCACCCTGCTTGGGTCTCCTGTTACAGATTTTCTTGGGAATACTAATTGTATAAAGTGACAATCCAAAGAATATCCTACAAATACAAGAAACAGGAAACATACAGATGCTGAATGGTGTTTTATCACTTAAGAAAGAAACATGAAATTAGTGAGCCTGAGAGCAATATGTGGGTTGGAGGGCTGTGATATCAGAGTGGAATCAGAGATTTGTCATATTATTTCTACTGAACAAAAAACAAAATTCATTATAGTATTGGTAATAAATCTACTTCAAGCAATTTACCATTATACATTTAAAACATAAAATCACCAGGTCTCTTTGTAAACAATACCCATTAGTATTTTAAAGGAATCAGAAAATTAGGTATATATCCTAAAGCTCAGGAAAATAAGAGAAAATTAATATTTTAAAATTCTCTGTCTGAATTTTATTGTAATCAGATATTTACAATATTAGAACAAGAAGAAAACACTTGTCAGTAAATCCATGTATGCAAAAATCTCAGCATTTGAAATAGGGCATGAAAAAATTTAACTCACTCCTTACATGTGTGCCAAGAAGAAAAGTCAGAAAGGGGAAATAAAATATTCCCATAGCATGTGAGGAACTTCTGATGAGATGGCGGATCCAGTTTGTAACCTGCCATGAGACACAAAGAGTGGATTTTAAGTTTTTTCTCCCCAGCTTCAAGGGTCATATTCATAGTCAAGATGAACACCCAGATGAAGGTGTTGTTTATATTCATTTCCTTGCATCATGGCCTTTTGAGATTTGGGAGCCATGCCCTGATATTTTGAAAGTATTTGTTCAGCAGATGAGATGAGTTTTGAATTGTCTTTATTTACAATGAAATCCCAAGCCCTGCTATTCCTTGAGGAATAGCGCACTTGCAGAGTAAGTTATTATCTTCTCTTGAGCTTCCACTAATCAAGTTTTGCAAAATTTTTCTGGGGAATAATTAAATAATAGTAGCATTCACTGTAATAGTTACAATAAAAAGATGTACCATTTGACTCTTTCTATTTTGAAGAAAGAGAAAAATAAATTTTCCTCGGTAATATTCTCAAATTTTTTGTTTAGAGACATTTTAGCTGTTATTTTATGATAGACATTGGAAAGTTGCATTTTCAGGGCTAAGACTGCTATGCTGCTAAGCCTTGACTAGATGGACTTTTGTTGGCAAAGTAATGTCTCTGCTTTTTATTATACAATGTATTAATTTGATACACTTAAATAGTCAAGGCTATGGTTTTTCCAGTGGTCATGTATCAATGTGAGAGTTGGACTGTGAAGAAGGCTGAGTGCCAAAGAATTGATGCTTTTGAACTGCGGTGCTGGAGAAGACTCTTGAGAGTCCCTTGGACTGCAAGGAGATCCAACCAGTCCATCCTAAAGGAGACCAGTCCTGAGTGTTTATTGGAAGGACTGATGCTGAGGCTGAAACTCCAATACTTTGGCCATCTCATGTGAAGAGTTGACTCATTGGAAAAGACCTTGATGTTGGGAGGGATTGGGGGCAGGAGGAGAAGGGGACGACAGAGGATGAGATGGCTGGATGGCATCACCGACTCAATGCACATTAGTTTGGGTACATTCTGGGAGCTGGCAATGGACAGGGAGGCCTGGCGTGCTGCAATTCATGGGGTCACAAAGAGTCGTGACTGAACTGAACTGAACTGAACTGATATATTGCAAAATGATTACCTCCATAACATTAGCTAACACTGCCATCCACTCACATAATTACTGTTTCTCTTTGGTGGCCAGAACATTGAAGATCTTCCCTGTTAGCAAATTTAAGTATATAATGCAGAATTGTTGACAATAATCACTATGATGTGCATTAGATTCCTGAGTTCGACTTTTTAAGATTTTACATAGATGTGATATAATGCAGTATTTGTCTTTCTCTGACTTATTTCACTAAGCACAATACCCTCAAGGTCCATCTGTGTTGTTAAAAATGGCTAGACTTCTTTCTTTCTCATTGCTGAATGATATTCTACCATATATATATATCATATCTTCTTTATCCATTCGTCTGTAGATGGACAACTAGATTGCTGGATCATATGATAGCTGTATTTTTAATTTTCTGAGGAACCTCCACACTGTTTTCCATAGTGGCTGTACCAGTTTGCATTCCACTACCACTGACAGAATGTGGTCCACTGGAGAAGGGAATGGCAAACCACTTCAGTATTCTTTCCTTGAGAAACCCATGAACAGTATGAAAAGGCAAAATGATAGGATACTGAAAGAGGAACTCCCCAGGTCGGTAGGTGCCCAACATGCTACTGGAGATCAGTGGAGAAATAACTCCAGAAAGAATGAAAGGATGGAGCCAAAGCAAAAACAATACCCAGCTGTGGACGTGACTGGTGATAGAAGCAAAGTTCAATGCTGTAAAGAGCAATATTGCATAGGAACCTGGAATGTCAGGTCCATGAATCAAGGCAAATTGGAAGTGGTCAAACAAGAGATGGCAAGAGTGAATGTCGACATTCTAGGAATCAGCAAACTAAAATGGACTGGAATGGGTGAATTAAACTCAGATGACCATTATATCTACTACTGTGGGCAGGAATCTCTCAGAAGAAATGAAGTAGCCATCATGGTCAACAAAAAGAGTCTGAAATGCAGTACTTGGATGCAATCTCAAAAATGACAGAATGATCTCTGTTCGTTTCCAAGGCAAACCATTCAATATCACAGTAATCCAAGTCTCTGCCCCAACCAGTAATGCTGAAGAAGCTGAAGTTGAACGGTTTTATGAAGACCTACAAGACCTTTTAGAACTAACACCCCCAAAATATGTCCTTTTCATTATAGGAGACTGGAATGCAAAAGTAGGAAGTCAAGAAACACCTGGAGTAACAGGAAAATTTGGCCTTGGAATGCAGAATCAAGCAGGGCAAAGACTAATAGAGTTTTGGCAAGAAAATGCACTGGTCATAGCAAACACCCTCTTCCAACAACACAAGGAAAGACTACACATGGACATCACCAGATGGTCAACACTGAAATCAGATTGATTATATTCTTGGCAGCCAAAGATGTAGAAGCTCTATACAGTCAGCAAAAACAAGACCAGGAGCTGACTGTGGCTCAAATCATGAACTCCTTATTACCAAATTCAGACTGAAATTGAAGAAAGTAGGGAAAACCGCTAGACCATTCAGGTGTGACCTAAATCAAATCCCTTATGATTATACAGTGGAAGTGAGAAATAGATTTAAGGGCCTAGATCTGATAGATAGAGTGCCTGATGAACTATGGAATGAGGTTGATGACATTGTACAGGAGACAGGGATCAAGACCATCCCCATGGAAAAGAAATGCAAAAAAGCAAAATAGCTGTCTGGGGAGGCCTTACAAATAGCTGTGAAAAGAAGAGAGGTGAAAAGCAAAGGAGAAAAGGAAATATATAAGCATCTGAATGTAGAGGTCCAAAGAATAGCAAGAAGAGATAAGAAAGCCTTCTTCAGTGATCAATGCAAAGAAAAAGAGGAAAAGAACAGAATGGGAAAGACTAGAGATCTCTTCAAGAAAATTAGAGATACCAAGAGAACATTTCATGCAAAGATGGGCTCGATAAAGGACAAGAATGGTATGGACCTAACAGAAGCAGAAGATTTAAGAAGAGGTGGCAAGAATACACGGAAGAACTGTACAAAAAAGATCTTCATGACCCGGATAATCACGATGGTGTGATCACTCATCTAGAGACAGACATCCTGGAATGTGAAGTCAAATGGGCCTTAGAAAGCATCACTGTGAACAAAGCTAGTGGAGGTGATGGAATTCCAGGTGAGCTCTTTCAAATCTTGAAAGATGATCCTGTGAAAGTACTGCACTCCATATGCGAGCAAATTTGGAAAACTCAGCAGTGGCCACAGGACTGGAAAATGTCAGTTTTCATTCCAATTCCAAAGAAAGGCAATGCCAAAGAATGCTCAAACTACCGCACAATTGCACTCATCTCACATGCTAGTAAAGTGAGAGTTGGACTGTGAAGAAGGATGAGCGCTGAAGCATTGATGCTTTTGAACTGTGGTGTTGGAGAAGACTCTTGAGAGTCCCTTGGACTGCAAGGAGACCCAACCAGTCCATCCTAAAAGAAATCCATCCTGAAGGATTTAGCTGAAGCTTTGATGCTTTGACCACCTGATACAAAGAGCCAACTCATTTGGAAAAGACACTGAGCTAAGAAAGATTGAAGGTAGGAGGAGAAGGGGGCAGCAGAGGATGAAAGATGGTTAGATAGCATCACCAACTCAATGGACATGAATTTGAGCAAGCTCTGGGGGGAGAGTGGAGGACAGAGGAGCCTGGTTTGCTACAGTCCATGGAATCAAGATTGCCAGGACAAATATCAATAACTTCAGATATGCAGATGACACCACCCTTATGGCAGAAAGTGAAGAGGAACTAAAAAGCCTCTTGGTGAAAGTGAAAGAAGAGAGTGGAAAAGTTGGCTTAAAGCTCAACATTGAGAAAAGGAAGATCATGGCATCTGGTCCCATCACTTCATGGCAAATAGATGGGGAAACAGTGGAAACAGTGTCAGACTTTATTTTGGGGGGCTCCAAAATCACTGCAGATGGTGACTGCAGCCATGGAATTAAAAGACGCTCACTCCTTGGAAGAAAAGTTATGACCAACCTAGATAGCATATTGAAAAGCAGAGACATTACTTTGCCAACAAAGGTCCATCTAGTCAAGGCTATGGTTTTTCCAGTGGTCATGTATCAATGTGAGAGTTGGACTGTGAAGAAAGCTGAGCGCTGAAGAATTGATGCTTTTGAACTGTGGTGTTGGAGAAGACTCTTGAGAGTCCCTTGGACTGCAAGGAGATCCAACCAGTCCATTCTAAAGGAGATCTGTCCTGTGTGTTTGGAAGGAATGATGCTAAAGCTGAAACTCCAATACTTTGGCCACCTCATGTGAAGAGTTGACTCATTGGAAAAGACTCTGATGCTGGGAGGGATTGGGGGCAGGAGGAGAAGGGGACGACAGAGAATGAGATGTCTGGATGGCATCACAGATTCGATGGACGTGAGTTTGTTTGAACTCCAGGAGTTGGTGATGGACAGGGAGGCCTGGAGTGCTGCTATTCATGGGGTCACAAAGAGTTGGACACGACTGAGCAACTGATTTGAACTGAACTGATGGGGTCACAAAGAGTCAGACATGAGTTAGTGACTGAACAACAACATAACCAAAACAGATTGGGATACTGAAACTTGGAGTAGGGACCTCTGAGTGGACTTGGATGAAATTGAAAATCTTGAAATTCTGGTATCCAGCCTCCTTCCTATGGAATGAAACATGATCCCATGTCTTAGGATATTATCTTTCCCTCAAATCCTATTAAGGAACAGACTCCTTTTTCTTTGAAAACCAGTTTTCTCACTTGTTTTAAGTTCATCATATTGAAGTTTTTGTTGTTCAGTCACTCAGTTGTTTGTTTGTGACCACGGACTGTATCATGCCAGGCTTTCCTGTCCTTCAGTATCTCCTGGAATTTGCTCAAGCTCATATTCATTGAGTTGATGATGCCCTCCAACTATCTCATCCTCTGTTGTCCCCTTCTCCTCATGCCCTCAATACTGAAGTCATTCTGTTTTTCCCTTGTTGTGCATTTCACATGGTAATACCAGTTTTCCTCTTTAGGTATATGGAATTTAAAATCCTAATTTGTTGTTGTTGTTGTTCAGTTGCTAATTTATTCTCGGATTCAGTCCAAACTCAATTTTGTCATGTTATCTGAAAAATAATAGGAAACAAAGAGGAGTTAAAATGACTTTGGCAAGACTTTCAAGCAAATATTTCCAATATTCTCTTGGAGGGCCAAGCAAACTGTATGTGGATTTGTAAAAGAATGTCATGTTATTGTTTATACTTCTTTTTCTATAAGTGGATATATGTATATGTATCACAGATCCACTTCACTGTGCAGCAAAAACTAATACAATATTGTATATCAACTATACTCCAATAAAAATTAATTTAAAAAGAAACTCACATTTATAATGGAATTAAAAGTGAATAAACAACAAAATTATTTTTAATTAAAAATGTTAATAGATAAAATAATAACATTCATGGTCTCTTGTTAGCAACATTTACAACAAAGTGAACAGTGAATCAGGATAGTCAAAGGGCTCTCACATATACTTAAACTTTCTAAATAGTCTTAGATATCCAAGATTTTGGAACCTGGTACAGCACTGATAAAGGCTGGTCTTTACAGAAGGTCCTCTTTAGCTGCTATACAAAAATGGAATAGAGAGTTTCCCTGGTGGCTCAGTGGTGAAGAATCCACCTGCATGTGACATGGGTTTGATCCCTGATTCAGGAAGATCTCACATGCTTTGGATCAACTCAGGCCATGTGCCACAACTATCAGCCTGTGCTCTCGAAGCTGGGAGCCACAACACGTGAAGCCACTACAGTGAGAAGCCCACACTAGAGAGTAGCCCCTGCTGGTGGCAACTAGAGAAAAGTTCATGAAGCAATTAAGACCCAGCACAACCAAACTAAATAAATAAATATAATTTTTTAAAAATGGAGTTGAGTCCAGAAACTCTCCCTTCCTTTTATTCTGTATCGCTTTCTGGCCCAATATTGTCCCTGGAGGTCGCCTCTCAGGAGGAGCAGGGACAATCACAGTACGTCATTCAGTCCCCAATTGTGTTTTACTTTCTGTGTTGAGCTCAAAGCTGAAAAGGCCTTCCTGAATCCATTGGTGAGACTGTTGCCTAGTAATGGCCTTTCTAGTTTGCTGCTCACCTGGCATCTCCTGACTCTACAAATGGACATCACCAGATGGTCAATAGTGATATCAGACTGATTATATTCTTTGCAGCCAAAGATTGAGAAGTTCTATACAGTCAGCAAAAACAAGACGAGGAGCTGACTGTCACTCAGACCATGAACTCCTTATTGCCAAATTCAGACTTAAATTGAAGAAAGTAGGGAAAACCACTAGACCATTCAGGTATGACCTAAATCAAATCCCTTATGATTATACAGTGGAAGTGAGAAATAGATTTAAGGGCCTAGATCTGATATATAGAGTGCCTGATGAACTATGGATGGAGACATTGTACAGGAGACAGGGATCAAGACCCTCCCCATGGAAAAGAAATGCACAAAAGCAAAAATGGCTATATGGGGAGGCCTTACAAATTGCTGTGAAAAGAAGAGAAGCGAAAAGCAAAGGAGAAAAGGAAATATATAAGCATCTGAATGCAGAGTTCCAAAGAATAGCAAGAAGAGATAAGAAAGCCTTCCTCAGCGATCAATGCAAAGAAATAGAGGAAAACAGAATGGGAAAGACTAGAGATCTCTTCAAGAAAATTAGAGATACCAAGGGAACATTTCATGCAAAGATGGGCTTGATAAAGGACAGAAATTGTATGGACCTAACAGAAGCAGAAGATATTAAGAAGAGGTGGGAAGAATACACAGAAGAACTGTACAAAAAAGATCTTCATGACCCAGATAATCACAATGGTATGATCACTCACCTAGAGCCAGACATCCTGGAATGTGAAGTCAAGTGGGCCTTAGAAAGCATCACTACGAACAAAGCTAGTGGAGATGATGGCATTCCAGTGGAGCTCTTTCAAATCCTGAAAGATGGTGCTGTGAAAGTGCTGCATTCAATATGCCAGCAAATTTGGAAAACTTAACAGTGGCCACAGGACTGGGAAAGGTCAGTTCTCATTCCAATCCCAAAGAAAGGCAAAGCCAAAGAATGCTCAAACTACTGCACAAACTACTGCATTCATCTCACACGCTAGTAAAGTAATGCTCAAAATTCTCCAAGCCAAGCTTCAGCAATACGTGAACCATGAACTTCCAGATATTCATGCTGGTTTTACAAAAGGCAGAGGAACCAGAAATCAAATTGCCAACATCCACTGGATCATGGAAAAAGCAAGAGAGTTCCTGAAAAACATCTATTTCTGCTTTATTGACTATGCCAAAGCCTTGACTGTGTGGATCACAATAAACTGTGGAAAATTCTGAAAGAGATGGGAATACCAGACCACCTGACCTGCCTCTTGAGAAATCTGTATGCAGGTCAGGAAGCAACAGTTAGAACTGGACATGGAACAACAGATTGGTTCCAAATCGGGAAAGGAGTACGTCAAGGCTGTATATTGTCACCCTACTTATTTAACTTATATGCAGATTACATCATGAGAAATGCTGGGCTGGGGGAAGAACAAGCTGGAATCAAGATTGCCGGGAGAAACATCAATAACCTCAGAGATACAGATGACACCACCCTTATGGCAGAAAGCAAAGAAGAACTAGAGTCTCTTGATTAAATTGAAAGAGGAGAGTGAAAAAGTTGGCTTAAAACTCAACATGCAGAAAACTAAGATCATGGCATCTGGTCCCATCGCTTCATGGCAAATAGATGGGGAAACAGTGGAAAGAGTGTCAGACTTTATTTTGGGGGGCTCCAAAATCACTGCAGATGGTGACTGCAGCCATGAAATTAAGACACTTGCTCCTTGGAAGAAAAGTGATGACCAACCTTGATAGCATATAAAAATGCAGAGACATTACTTTGCCACAAGGGTCTGTCCAGTCAAAGCTATGGTTTTTCCAGTAGTCACATATGGATGTGAGAGTTGGACCATAAAGCTGAGCACTGAAGAACTGATGCTTTTGAACTGTGGTGTTGGAGAAGACTCTTGAGAGTCCCTTGGACTGCAAGGAGATCCAACCAGTCCATCCTAAAGGAAATCAGTCCTGAATATTTGTTGAAAGGACTGATGCTGAAGCTGAAATTCCAATCCTTTGGCAATCTGATGCTTAGAGCTAACTCATTTGAAAAGACCCTGATGATAGGAAAGATTGAAGGCGGGAGAAGGGGATGACAGAGGATGAGATGTTTGGATGGCATCTCCGACTCAATGGGCATGAGTCTGAGTAAATTCTAGGAGTTGGTGATGGACAGGAAGGCCTGGCATGCTGCACTCCATGGGGTTGCAAAGAGTTGGACATGACTGAGTGACTGAAGTGGACTGAACTGACATCTTCAGGCAGGTTCTGGATTTGAAAAGCAGCTCAATTTTGGATGTCACCAGCTGCTTCAGGGCTCCTGAAGTGCCCGTTGCCTCATATGTGCTTCTTCAAGTGACAGCTAAAATTTACTTTAATAAATCTCAAATACCTTCCTAATTACCCACTAGGAGTAAACTGCTGGTCCACTTTTCTCTCCCAGTACTGAGGTATTAAAATTTCATCTCCTCTTCCATCTACGGGTCATTCAGCAGAAGAATTGATGCTCACTGGAATGGTCCATAGCCTTTACACTTCAATGTGTAGAAGAATCACCTGGAGTTTAACATAACCTTCAAGTTCTTGGGCCCTCCTCACAAGACTATCCCAGGCCAGGCACTGTGCCAGCAGATTTTACATGCAAAATGTGGGGGAGACATTATTCTTTTCAAGTGATAAAACAGCAACTTACAGACGTGAAGAGAATAGATTTTGCCATAATTCAGCTAGGTGTTTTATCTTTCAAGAGATTAGGATAGCCCTAGTGAAAATTATACCTAATCTGAGTATGGCTTCTAGCTGATGTTTAACTGTAATGTTTTCCCTCTTTGCTCTGGTCAACATTATAACATCGTTTTTTTTTTTGTTTGTTTGTTTTTCTTAGCTGATTTTTAAAATAATGTCACCTAAAGCACTATACTTGATCAATAGCTCGATTTAATAAAGAAACACTTAATGTTAGCTCCGGAGGGACAAGATTAATTAATCTTTGCCCTCAAGGATCTCACAATCTACCCAGCCACCCTGATCAGACCATAGTCCTAGGGGCAAAAATCCACTCAAGAGCAGAATTTCAGACTGATTAATTTTTAGCTAATGCAGTAATTATGTTGTCATCTGACACTGATATTGATGTACAGTCTTGGCCAAAGTGATTTCTATAGGGAGGAGAGAGGAGGATGTGTTCTGAATTTACTTCTTCCGTTAGACACTCTAATTCTTTCAGCACTGGCCTCTCTTCTCCAAGATGTCTGCACATTGGCCCAGAGCCACAAGGTGGCACGATAAGCCTCATCATTTCTCATCCAAACCAACTGAAGCCATAGGCTTTTAAGTGCATGCTCGCTCTGCCCACACCTCTCAAAACTCATGCTGGGAGATATTTAGAGCAAATATTATCCAGATTAGTGTTACCTCGGGTAACTTGTTTCCTTCTACCACCCACTCATCAGTTCTACTCTCCTTTCAGTGCTAACTCAAGGACATTCCAAGGTTATGCTTTGGAGTACCCCTGGAGCATCTGGGATTTCATCCTGGATTTCAAAACCTTTTCACGTCTTACTCAACGATCTGTTTACATAAAACATCTGTTAATTTTGCCATTTTAATGGCTATCTAGCTTCTTTAATATGAATGTCTTGGTATTACAATAGCTTGTATATTTCCAACTCAGTCAGAGATTCTTTTTCTTTTAGTCTAAAATGAGCTGTTGCTCAGAATCTGTTCTTCCATGAAGCCATATCTCTCCAGGACTTCCCTGTAGCTCAAACGGTAAAGAATCTGTCTGCAATGCAGGAAACCAGGGTTCAATACCTGGATTGAGAAGAACCTCTGGCGAAGGGAATGGCAATCTACTCCAGTATTCTTGCCTGGAGAATCCCATGGATACTCAAGGAGCTAGGCGGGCTACAGTCCGGGGGTTGCAAAGAGTTGGACACGATGGAGAGACTAACACGTGCGTGCGCACACTTCTTTCCAAGTCATGGGAAAGTCAGCCTTTCTGAGAAAGTTTTCGTTTTCCTCAGAAGTTTCAACACATTTCTCAACTCCAAGGTTAGAAACTATGTTTTTCTATTATTCTTCAAGTGTTCTTGCATTTCTCTCTTTCCTTTCACTTCTACCCTTCTCTGTGTTAACTTCTAAAAACTGCTGGCATGGAACCAGGCTCTGTGACATCTCTGGTGAGCTCATTGTCTTCTATTATGCTTAATTTTATAGGTATCTGGCCCCAGACAGTAAAACTCTGAGAGTACTATAACCATGTAAACTTAGTGTACCAGAATAATTCTGAGCTCATCCATTGCCAAGTAAGACAAATTATTTTAGTGCAATGGCAAAACAAAACAAAAATAAGCAAAAAAATCTCCTTGAACATTCTTTCAGGACTCAGGAGCCATTAATTATAATAACTAAGAACTCCTGAAGAAAATTAGATCCTGACTTGGTTTCTAAATGTGGCTGCTGTGTAGAAACTAGGACCTAAAAACAGTTAGAATGAAATGGCACACCTGAAGTGAAGCCAACTTTCCCAGATACTCTATTTAGGTAAGAATAGGTTTGGAAGCATCACAGGCTTGATTACGCGTCAGGTCTCTTTAAGCGGTACTGGTCAAGACCCTTGGAGCCTCCCCTTTCACCCTGTCTTTTCTGGGGTAATGTATGTGGCTCTGAAATCTTTTATGTTCCCTTCTGTAATCTAGAAGGAGGGAGAGAAGACACTCACCTCATATCCTGTGTCATTTAGTAACTGGTCTTACAGCAATAATTTATCATCTTTTGAAATTAGATTTGGTTTTACCACTCTGCTATTATCCTTCCCTGACCCTCCAAATATGTTGTAACAAATGTGTGTGTGTACCTTCCTTTTCAGAGTATCAATTGTACCTACCTTTGAGGTAACTCTTTGTATTTTAGGTTTTCTTACATTGAAGTGATGAATCCCTAAGTCAGAATAAGTTGGACACACAAAATTTTGATTGAGGTAATTGCTCAGGCTTAGTGAATGAAGGGCAGACATCTTTCTTTTCTTTTTCTAAGACTTATTTTTTTAAGAGCAGTTTTAGGTTAAACTTAAGATGATATACAGAGATTTCCCATATAGCTCCTGCTTCCACATGTGTACAGATTTCTATATTATCAACTTTTCCCACTAGAATGGTACATTTATTAAAACTGATGAACCCATATTAACATGTAACTACCCAAAGTCCATAGTTATCGAGGGCTCATTCTTGGTGTTGTACTTCTATGTGTTTAGATATGTACAATACCATATATAGGCTTTCCAGGTGGTGCTAGAGGTAAATAACCCACCTGCCAATGCAGGAACCTTGACGTGGGTTCCATCTCTGGGTTGGGAAGATCCCCTGGAGGAGGGCATGGAAACCCACTCCAGTATTCTTGCCTGGAGAATTCCAGTGGACAGAAGATCCTGGAGGGCTATAGTCCATAGGGTTACACACAATTGGACATGACTGAAGCAACTTAGCATGCACACACAATGACATATATCCGTCATTATGGTATTGTACTATTTTCACTGGCCAAAATGCCCTCTGTGTTCCACAAACTCATCCCTTCAACTACCATCCCCACTCCCTACCCCCAAGCTCCTGGCAACCACTGATGTTTTACTGTATACATTGTAGACTTTTCAGTTTGGCTTATTTCATTTAGTAATACACATTTAACTTTCCTTCCTATCTTTTCATGGCTTGATGGCTCATTTCTTTTTAATGCCATAAAATATTCCATTATCTGGATGTATCATGGTTTATTTTGTGATTTCAAGGACATTTTGGTTGCTTTCAAGCTTTGTCAATTTTGAATAAAAATGCTAAAAATATCTGTGTGCAGGTTTTTGTGGGCATAAGTTTCAGCTCTTTTGTTGGGTTGTACGGTAAGAGTGTTTAGTTTTGTAACAAGCTGCCAATTATTTCTAAAGTGGCTGGACCATGTTTCATTCATACGTGCATTGAATTAGAGTTCTTGTTGTTCTACATTCTTGTCAGCATTTGGTGTTGTCAATGTTCCAAATTTTGGACATTCTAATAGGTGTATAGTGGTATCTCATAGTTCTTTTAATTTGCAGTTCCCTGATGACACCATGTGGAACATCTCTTTTTATACAATTCTTGCTTTTTAAATTAAAGTATAATTGATTTTTAATATTAGTTTCATGTGTTAGCCTAGTGATTCAGTTTTTTGAATCACTAAGATTCAAAAATATTAATATTATAAATAAAACTGATCAATTTAATTTATAATATTAGTTTCATGTGTTAACATAGTGATACAATTTTTACAGATTGTACTTTATTAAAAGTTAGTACCAGCTAATGGCTATACTTCCCTGTGCTATATACATGGTATATCCTTGTTGCTTATCTATTTTATACATACTAGTTTGTATCTCTTAATCCCATATCCCAAACTTGACCTTCCCCATTCCCTTTCCTCATTGTTAACCACTGGATCTGTGAATCTGTTTCTGTTTTACTATATACACTTGTGTTGTTTTTCAGTTTCACCTATAATTGATGTCATATAATATTTGTTTTTCTCTAACTTATTTCATTAAGCATGATATTCTTTTGGTCCATCCATTTTGCTATAAATGACAGAATTTCATTCTTTTTTTATGGCTGAGTAAATTCCATTGTATATATATAACATATCTTCTTTTTCCATTCATCTGTTTATAGTCTCAACAGACTCATTAAAAACATTTGACAGAATTCAATATCCATTTATGGTAAAAAAAATTCTCAACCAAGTGGTATAGAGGAAGCAAGCTGCTGCTGCTGCTGCTGCTAAATCGCGTCATTCATGTTCGACTCTGTGTGACCCCATAGACGGCAGCCTACCAGGCTCTGCCATCCCTGGGAAGCATACTTCAACATAATAACCCATATATGCCAAACCCACAGCTAACATCATACTCAACAGTGAAAAGCTGAAAGATTTTCCTCTCTGATGAGAAATAAAACAAGGATACCTACTCTCACCACTAATTCAATATAGCACAGGAAATCCTAGCCAGAGTGACTGAGCAAGAAAAAAAACAGTCACCCAAATCAGAAAGAAAGAAGGAAACTGTCACTATTTGCAGATGACATGATGCTATAAGAAAACAACCCTAAAGACTTCACCAAAAAACGGTTAGAACTAACAAAGGGATTCAGTAAGTCACAGGATAAAAGATCAATATACAGAAATCTGTGGCATTTCTCTATACTAATTGTGAAGTATCTGAAAGAGAAATTAAGAAAATAATCCCGTTTACCATTGCATCAAAAATCACTAATATCTAACTAAAGTTATTTGTCTGTTTCCTTGAAGTGAAGACAAATGCTACACTCTGGCAAGGTGAACTCCTTCAAACTCAGATTCTATCAGTCAATATATCTCAGAGGAAAATCACCGGCTTACAGGATTAATCCCCTAGTCAATCTATGATCTCTATTACATGTGTATTATTAGTTGCTGCAACATAGTAATGCAAAGTAGACTTCTATCTTCTTTTTAGAAACCAAGTTATGTATAGAGAGACTGATAGGTTTAGATATAACAAATTGCACTTACTTGATAGTAACTCTGGGGGTTCCCAGCTGGTGCAGTAGTAAAGAATCCACCTGCCAAATGTAGGAGACACCAGAGACATGGGTTCGATCCCTGGGTCAGGAGGAAATGACAACTCACTCTAATATTCTTGCCTGAAAAATTCTATGAACCTCTAGAGGAGGCTGGTGGGCTACAGTTCATGAAGTCACAAAGAGCTGGACACAACTGAGTGAGCACACAACTTCAAAGTTGAATTCACTTGTTAAAAACATATTTTTTCTTAAATAAGACTACTGCACTTTGTGGTGAGTGGTAGTAAGGTGATAATTGGCCCTCATTACAGTAGCTTCTTAATAAAACAATGAATTTGGAGACAAATATATCACTTGTCATTTTTTGGGGGCTTACTGTTTATTTTTTTTTATTTTTTAATTGGAGTACAGTTGCTTACAATGTTGTATTAGTTTCTGCCGTATAATGAAGTGAATCAGCCACATGTATACATATATTCCCTCCCTCTTGGACCTCTCTCCCACCTCACCCCCCATCCTTCCCATCTAGACCAACACAGAACACTGAGCTGAGCTTCCCACACTATACAGTGGGTTCTCACTAGCCATCTATTTTACACATGACTTATTAAGCTGAGTTGCATTTGAGAGATAAAATTTAGCTCTCATTTGTATTTTATTAACATGTTGTCCAGTCCCAAAACTTTCATTAGGGCAGCCTTCATCTTCTTGTTCCTGAGGCTATATATTAGAGGATTGCATAAAGGTGTTATCACAGAATAAAATAAGGTAATGAATTTTTGCATTTTCACTGGGTGTCCTGATCCAGGACTAATATACATCACCATAACAGAGCCAAAAAACAGAATTACCACAGCCAGATGAGACGCACAAGTAGAGAATGCCTTGCGTTTGCTGGCTGCTGAGGGCATCCTTAACACAGCCAGAATCACCAGTGCATAGGAGCAAAGGATGAAGAGAAACGTACCGATCATGAAAATAACATTAAAAGTAGAGTAAATGAGTTGTGTGGTGTTGTCTTCAGAACAAGACAGCATCATCAATGGGACAGGATCACATATAAAATGGTCAATGATATTTGGGCTGCAAAAGGGCAACCGTGAAACAAGAACAACTGGGGTTACGAAGAGAATGAACCCACCGGACCACCCAAAGATGACGAGGCCAGTGTAGAGCTCTTTAGTCATGATGCGTGGGTAATGCAGAGGACGGCAGATGGCAAGATACCTGTCGAAGGCCATGATGCAAAGGTAGAAGCCCTCGTCACACCCGAAAGAGAAGAAGAAGTAAAATTGTGCAAAACAACTCACGAAGGAGATGGACTTGCTTGAGGACAGGAAGTTGGCCAACATATTAGGGACGGTTGTGGTGACATAACATATTTCCAGGAAAGAGAAATTCCCCAAGAAGATGTACATGGGGGTGTGAAGGTGCTGATCCCACCGCACAGCACAGACAATGGCCGTGTTCCCCATCAGGGTCAGGATATAGGCTGCTGAGAAGAGCCCGAAGTAGAGGAGCTGCATTTCTGGGCTTGAGGAAAAGCCCAGGAGGATAAAGTGGGTAACAGAGTGGGTGGTTTCCCTGCTGGGCATGTTCATTAGTCTGGAAGACATGGGATGACAGTGGTTTGTGCTTTAATGGAGGGCACGGATTCTTCCTGAAAAAACAAAACAAAACAAATTCTTTACCTTTCACTTCATAAAATTGTAAACAAATTTTTAGCAACAGAACTGTGGCTTTCATGGCTCAGCACTGAACATATATTACTCTAAAAATTCACAATAAGAGAAGAGGGAAAACGTGAAATGGAGAACAATTTTTACTTTTCTAAGAAAGCTTAACTAGATACTAGGAATGTATGTAATTCTGATAAATTACCTATGTTAGTGTGTTCTTTCATCTGTTTACCTATACTAATGATATTACGTTTCTGTGCGTATGAAGTTTTTCTAATGTGTCTGTGTTTGGTATCCACGGTCAACTTAGATACTATATATATAAATGATATCACATAGTGTTTGTATTTCTCTGACTGATTTCACTAAGCAGAATGTTCTCGAGGTCCATTCACATTGTTGCAAATGGCAGACATGGAAGCAAGTCAAGTGTTCATGAACAAATGAATGGATAAAGAAGATGTAGTATACACACCTATGTATGTGTATACATATATATATATATATACACATACCACATATATTATTGTATCAGTAATATTCCATTGTAATAGAATATTACCCAGCCACAAAAATGTCTATTAACATGTTCATTGTGTCAGGTAGGCTTTTAAGTGCTGGACATGACAGATCTTAAGCTCATGGAGCGTATAATCAAGAGATTACCATAAATTTTAATATATTTTTTTGCAAAATTTTGATGTGTTTCCTACTATTGGAAATATTTTTGCATTTTACAAAAAATATTTAATAAATCAAGGAATCTTTTTCAAGGTGGGAATCCAAGACTGAGTCAGCGAGGTCCTTGATATATTTCTGTGTAGAAAGGTAATGTCTGAATTCCTAAGTCAGACTGCATAGATGACTGACTCTTATGTGATGATTGAGATGGCACCTAAATTGGAAGGACTATTTATAGATCCTCATTGCCCTTTGGATTGTATAAATATGGATGTAGTAAATTAAGCCAGCTAAATATGTGATGGTACTATCTAAAATAGTCTGTTAATACTTTTAAAGAAAGAACTCACTATTTACACAAGGCTTTTAGGAAACACATCTTCTAATAACTTGTTTGAAAGATATGTATGTATTTGAATGGATTATCTCTCTATCTTTTAGAAATTTCTGCAACCTTTTTACTCAGGATCTTAGTATCAGCCACCTCTATTAATTTATTTTACGTACAGAAAAGTCATTGACAAAGGATTAATTTTAAATCATTACTGATACTTACCCTTTTGTTTTGGAATATTTCCTGAGGATAGTAATTGTCCAATGACAGATTTAGAATAAATCTTGTATGTACAGCAAAAACTCATACCTACATGTGAAAAATTGTTACTTCAAAAAGAATTAATCCATGTTAAACCAGGGCTCATTAATCTAATGGAAGTGAAAAACAATATATGAGCTTGGAAAAGAATGTATCTCTGAGTTGAAATATTTGCCATATTTCCTCTACTACCAAGCAACAGAAATCATCTAAATAAATTCTTCTCCAGCAATTTATGAGTTAATATGAACACCAACAACTGCATCTTCATTTGAAATCTTAAGCTTCTTTGCTTATATCTCTTATTCACCCTTTAGAGAGAGAAAGACATGAGACTTAGACCTTAAGCTTCTAGGATTTAAGGAAACAAGAAGGAACATATTTAGGTTATTTTTTGGGGGATGGGGGGTTAGCATTTTGTCCTAATGAAATATTTAGTTTTCTCAAAGAAGAAAATGCTTCCTATTAAATTATTTTTGCAAACTATAGAACACATATGTGGCTCACATGATATGGTTTCCACTTGTTGCTTGGCTGAATGCTGAGAAGAGTTTCAGGGATGGAAGATTAAATATTACTCCATGGAGCAAAAGGTATGTGAGGGAGTTCCAAGAAACTGGATGATGCAGTTTGTAATCTTTTAAGGGTTGCAAAGGGTGAACCCTATAAAATATTTTTTCTTGAGTTTCAAGGCACATGTTTGTGGTTAAGACAAAAGCATGGATGAAGGAAATATATATATGCATACTTCCTTGCATCATAATCTTTGGGGATTTGGGGTTTTCTCTCTTAATGATCTATTAGATTTGTTTAAAAGAGGAGATAATTTTGAATTTTCACTTATATATAATCAAACACCAAGTCCTAGTATTCTCCAAAGAATAGTGAAGATGTGGAAATCAATTTTATTTATTTATTTTTATTCTCTAGTATCCATGTATAGTTGAAGGTTCCTGGGGAATAATTAAGTAATAATTGGAATTGTCATAATAGCTGCAGTAGGAAGCTTTATCACTGGGTTCTTGATACCAACTTTGAAGAAGAAGAAACCATTCTTCTTGTCCATCAAATATCTGTTCTCACATAGCTTGTTAGAGATATTTAAGCTGCATTTTTTTAGAGTAAAAAGAGTTGACAACTCAAACTTATAGAAGTATTGGATTGGCCAAAAATTTTTTTCAAATTTTTCTGTAAGGTGTTATGGAAAAATTTGATGAACTTCTTGGCCAAAGCGAGAGAATGGTGATTGCTGGGAACTCTGGGGGATGAAGGAAATGGGAGGTTGGTCAAAGGGTGCAAACTTCCAGCTATAACATGAATAAATTCAAGTGAACAGCATGGTGGCTATAGTTAAACTATATTACATACTTGAAAGTTGCTAAGGAAGTAGATCTTACATCTAGTAATGTAGTATATTAATTAATTTTCATAAGTTGAACTCTCCTTGCATTCATGGGATAAATTCTGCTTAGTCATGTGTATAAGCCTTTTAATATGCTACTGAATTCAGTTTTCTAGTATTTGTTGAGAATTTTGTGTCTGTATTCATGAGGATATTGGTCTGTAGTTTTCTTATCTTGTCATATCTTTTACTGGCTTTGGTATTTGGATATGAATAGCCTTTTGAATGAATTAGGAAATGTTTATTCCAATGTCAGCATTAAAACTTTGTCAATTCTGTTGATATTTTCTATATTTTTTCTTTATAAATCACTTATGATTCTTAACACTTTTTTCTCCTTTTTCTTTAAAGCCAAATGAAATGTTGTTCTAAACAATTTATAATTATTAACTCACATTAATCCTATAAACTATTGTTAGTAGTTTCAGAATCAATAATATCATTTATTTGTGTTGAATCTGTTAAAGACAATCTCAGGCACATTGTTGTATGGCTTGAAATTCAAGAGGAAAATTAGGAAAAATTCCTGGATATAGATAGGCCTGGAAGAATATGGGAAAAGCTAGATACAACTATTAAGGAAGCTAAGCTTGTTGAAATACACAAATCGTGCCACTTCCCCATACATAGGGCTGATACAACTATGAGAAAATTGTCTTAGGAAGACAGTTTCAAAAGCCTAGGACTCACGGGACTAAATCTCTCTGAAAATACCTCTTCTAGTGCACTCTCATCCCAGAAATAATATCATTGACACCTTTCGCACATAAAAATTTTAATTATTTTACGTTTCATACCACCGTAGGTATTTGCTCTTTCACTTGTTTCTAGACATTTACACTATGTCAGAAAATTATGTGACTAATTTAGAAAATAAAACTAAGAAAAATAGTCTAATATGAAAATATAAAGCAGAGCGATTGAACTGAACTGAATACTGGTAAAATATTCTATCACGTATACATACTAGGAACTTCCTAAGTGATGCTAGTGGTAAAGAGCCTGACTGCCAAAGCGGGAGACATAGGAGATTTGTGTCTGATCCCTTGGTGGGGAAGGTCCCCGGAGGAGGACATGACAATACACTCCAGTATTCCGGCCTGGAGAATCCCCATGGACAGAGGAACTTGGCAGGCTATAGTCCATAGGGTCACAAAGAGTCGGGCATGACTGAAGCAACTTAGCATGCATGGGTACATACTATAATGGTCTTAATTTATTTATTGGTGCATATGTAATTTGTTGACAGTTTCAGATATTCTCCAGGGATGACTTCGTATGAAAAAGCTTGAGGAACTGAGATACAGAAGAGAAAATGTAGATGACAGAAGAGAGAACTGGTTTGAGGAAAGAGCACAAAACCAAGAAGGGGAAATTTTGGTCATAGTTGGGGTACTTATGTGATTAGTCTATAACACTGATGCTATTAAGGGGACACTGATGACATCCCCAAGATGACACATGCAGCAATTGTGTCTTAAGTGAGCTCTAGGTAGCAGGCAAACGTTCTAAGAACAATTATAGGAAATACAAGACATAACAAGTTGTGTATTTGTGTGTTTTACGTAGGTTTTATTTTGTTCTTGAAGTAGTAGGTATGCATTTAGTACACTGGTTTTGAACCAGTTTTAGTTTTGGAGATAGAGTCTATTATCGAAATTCTTTCCAGATTTTGCTGCAAAAGGTTTATCAGTGGCTGCTTCAGCCAGCAATGTATAAACTCTGGATCAAAGTCCTAGTTTGTTGGCTCAGCTTCAGTTCCAGAAACAATATTTCCCCCATTTCATTCTGAGGGAAGAATTCAGTTCAGTTCAGTTCTTTCGCTCAGTTATGCCTGATTGTGACCTCTTAGACTGCAGAATGCCAGGCTTTCCTGTTCATCACAAACTCCTGGAGCTTGCTTAAACGCATATCCCCTGAGTCAGTGATGCCATCCAACCATCTCATCCTCTGTCATCCCTTCTCCTCCTGCCTTCAATCTTTCCCAGAACCAGGGTCTTTTCCAATGAGTTGACTCTCACACCAGGTGGCCAAAGTACTGGAGATTCAGCTTCAACATCAATCCTTCCAATGAATATTCAGGACTGATTTCCTTTAGAATAGACTGGTTTGATCTCCTTGCAGTCCAAGGGACTCTCAATAATCTTCTCCAACACCAAAGTTCAAAAGCATCAATTCTTCTGCACTCAGCTTTCTTTATAGTCCAACTCTCACATCCATACGTGACTGCTGGAAAAACCGTAGCTTTGACTAGACAGGCCTTTGTTGGCAAAGTAACGTCTATGCTTTTTATTTATTTATTTATTTATTTTTCTCGTGAAGTTTAGCCTTTCATTTTATTCATTTTTCTTTTTTTCAGCTTTATTTAGGTATAACTAATAAACAGGAATTGTATATATTTGTGTACGAGTTGATGATCTGCTATATGTATAAACTGTTAAGATAATCCTCGCAATCAAGCTTGTTAACATACCCATCACCTCAGTTCAGTTCAGTTCAGTTCAGTCGCTCAGTCATGTCCGACACTTTGCGACCCCATGAATTGCAGCACGCCAGGCCTCCCTGTCCATCACCAACTCCCGGAGTCCACCCAAACCCATGTTCATTGAATCAGTGATGCCATCCAACCATCTCATCCTCTGTCGTCCCCTCTCCTCCTGCCCCGAATCCCTCCCAGCATCAGGGTCTTTTCCAATGAGTCAGCTTTTTGCATCAGGTGGCCAAAGTATTGGAGTTTCAGCTTTAGCATCAGTCCTTCCAAAGAAATCCCCGGACTGATCTCCTTTAGGATGGACTGGTTGGATCTCCTTGCAGTCCAAGGGACTCTCAAGAGTCTTCTGCAACACCACAGTTCAAAAGCATCAATTCTTCAGTGCTCAGCTTTCTTCACAGTCCAACTCTCACATGCATACACGACTACTGGAAAAACCATAACCTTGACTAGATGGACCTTTTTTGGCAAAGTAATGTCTGCTTTTTAATATGCTGTCTAGGTTGGTCATAACTTTCCTTCCAAGGAGTAAGCATCGTTTAATTTCATGGCTGCAATCACCATCTGCACTGATTTTGGAGCCCAGAAAAATAAAGTCAGCCACTGTTTCCCCATCTATTTGCCATGAAGTGATGGGACCAGATGCCATAATCTTAGTTTTCTGAATGTTGAGCTTTAAGCCAATTTTTTCATTCTCCTCTTTCACTTTCATCAAGAAGCTCTTTAGTTCTTCTTCACTTTCTGCCATAAGGGTGGTGTCATCTGCATATCTGAGGTTATTGATATTTCTCCCTGCAATCTTGATTCCAGCTTGTGCTTCCTCCAGCCCAGCGTTTCTCATGATGTACTCTGTGTTGGCCGTTCATCTCCAAGCCCACGACAAGGCAGATGAAACGCACTCGCTGGAGGTCATCATGCTTGTCACCTTTCGTGTTTCCTTTATCACCTTCCCAGGCAGGGTTGTCAGAGAGCCTCAGTTCTGTCACATTCTTAATTCTTTTAATGTGAGAGGCTGCCTTCCCAAGAGCCTTTTCGGAAGATTTGTCCAATAAAAACTCAATGACTGCATCTTTGTTGTAGAGTCTGCCAAGTTCACAGGCAACTATTGGTCATCTTAGTATTTCCTGACTTAAGAGTACAGTAGTTCCACTGGGCCACTAATTCAGCATCCTTGTCAACCTTCTCAACCTTCTTCGGCCCCTTCACCAGTTCATGCCTCTTAGGGATTGTTCCTCCCTCGCAACCCATCGCAAGCCAACAGAGTCCAGAGCAATCACCTACAGCAGCAACTTCCGGAGTCCACATCTATGCTTTTTAATATGTTGTCTAGGTTTGTCATAGCTTTTCTTCCAAGGAGCAAGCGTCTTTTGATTTCATGGCTACAGTTACCTTCTGCAGTGATTTTGGAGCCCAAGAAAATAAAGTCTGTCACTGTTTCCATCTATTTGCCATGAAGTGATGGGACTGAATGCCATGATCTTAGTTTTTTGAATGTTGAGTTTCAAACCAGCCTTTTTCACT
Organism: Oryx dammah; assembly: GCF_014754425.2. Lineage (NCBI taxonomy): Eukaryota > Metazoa > Chordata > Mammalia > Artiodactyla > Bovidae > Oryx > Oryx dammah. The sequence continues at coordinate 75,209,237 of NW_024070210.1, read as the reverse complement.
CTCCTCTTTCACTTTCATCAAGAGGCTCTTTAGTTCCTCTTTGCTTTCTGCCAGAAAAGTGGTGTCATCTGCATATCTGAGGTTATTGATATTTCTTCAGGCAATCTTGATTTCAACTTATGCTTCATCCAGCCCAATACTTTTTATGATGTACTCTCAGTTCAGTTCAGCCGCTCAGTCATGTCCGACTCTTTGCGACCCCATGAATCGCAGTATGCCAGGCCTCCCTGTCCATCACCAACTCCTGGAGTTCACTCAGACTCATGTTCATTGAGTCAGTGATGCCATCCAGCCATCTCATCCTCTGTCATCCCCTTCTCCTCCTGCCCCCTGCATATGAATTAAATAAGCAGGGTGACAATATACAGCCTTGACATACTCCTGTCCCAATTTTGAATCAGTTCTTTGTTCCATGTTCGGTTCTAACTGTTTCTTCTTGACCTGCATACAGGTTTCTCAGGAGGCAGGTAAGGTGGTCTGGTATTCCTATCTCTTGAAGAATTTTCCATAGTTTGCTGTGATCCACACAGTCAAAGGCTTTTGAGTAGTCAATGAAGCAGAAGTAGATGTTGTTCTGTAATTCCCTTGCTTTTTCTATGATCCAATGGATGTTGTCAATTTAGACATAAAGAATAAGCCTTTTTTAACATTGTCAAGTTGAGATTTTTGTATTAACTTTAAAAAGACTTTGGTAAGAAAAATTAACAGCAAGCTTATAATAATAAATTTGTAAAACACTTCAGGAAGCAGAACAAAATCTATAATTTTGTTAAAAGATGGCAGCTATAAAATTTTCTATAAAAGTCCTTCATTTAATTTCTTAATTACAAAATATGTTTGGAAACAATTATGTAAGTCCACTCAATTTTGGAATAAAAGTTTAGATTTAGCATTATATTGTTAACATATCTAAATGATATCCTAAAATTTAACTGTGTTATAATTCACTTTTTCTCCAGTTACTAAACATTTGGATATATATGATTTTGATGTTATCGTTATTTTATTTTCATTAAACTAATTAAATTATTTGGAATGAAACAACAGATTTACAACATTTACTTGTTACATCCAGAAAAATGGTAGATATCTCTACCTATTCATTTTTTTTCCTGTTTATGGTGAAGTATTTGCAGTTTTCTTTTTATACACTTTACTGATTTTTGATGTACTTATTTAGAGTTGTACTGCATTTTTGTTGATATTATGAGTGACATTTACTTTTATTGTATTTTCCTCCTGATTATTATCTATTCTATATTTACTTTGCAGGAGGCCACCATTTAAAAGTTTCTTTTCTGATTTTAATCATTTTTGAAATTATTTTTATGAAAATTCACATCTAATATCTGCTAGTGTGTGATAAAGAAAAATGGGCAGAAAAATAAGTTTTGGGATAAGAGTAAATTTCTGAGTTTTAATTCAAGAGCTAATTGATGATCAATCATGATGTGTTATGTTTTAATCCCTATCTTCTCCCTCTTTCTTTTGGGAGAATTGGAGGGTTAAACGCTTGCCTTCCCTTTTTCCAGTACTTTTAATGAGAGAAGGTGGGGAAGGCTCCATGTGGCTTACTTCTTCCCTCCACTACCAAGGGTATTGTAAGGCTCTGTTGGTTGTTCCTGACATAAGGGAGCCTGTCCAAGAGAGGGAGTGGGGGCTGTCACTCAACCTGTGCCCAGGGAATAGAAGTGTGCACCCTAATGTGAATGAGAGTCCCCCTGAGGAAGGGGTGCATAAAACCACCTCTGGTCAAGACTTGTAGCTAAGGGGCTGCTGCTTTGTGATTTTATAATTTATGCAAAGGGCTTCAGAGACTAACCTGAGGCCCTGCACCCAAACTTTAAATTAAATCATACTATCACCTCACTTAGATCCTGATTTTACCTCCCTTGCATAGCAAAAATGAAGATATATCAGTAAATCTGGTCTTTTTGTGCTTCTATGGAACTAGCTATAATTTCATTAGTAGATAAGATTGTGTCACTCAGAATGAAATTTATTTACTAAGATGCAGTATGATGATTCCAGGCCACTTTGAAAATTAACTGCAGAGTAATGTACCTCATTTCAGACATTGGCTAAACTATCTTATTTCTGTCCTCAGACTTTCACACACTGTCCTTGCTGCACGATTAATCTTCATTCTCGTATACACAGGGGGAAAAGCACTTTAAAAAATCTTAAAGTACTTAAAATATGAATTATTGTGGCCTTATAAATTTTTGCTAGGGAATCTTGTTTCCGGGTCTTGCTTGTATTCTGTTTAAATACATTAATTCTTTTATATTGAGTGCTCCCAGGTTGTACTAAAATAAAGATGTAATATATCAAGTCATATGATTTTAAAACAATCCCTAAACTAAGGAATTGGAGAAAACTATTTTCACCAGATGGTGTTCAAAAACTGACTTTGCTAAGAAGAAGTTTTTTGACAAACTTATCTGGGGAAGAAGCTCAAACTCTAAAGAGCCTGCTGCTGCTGCTAAGTCGCTTCAGTCGTGTCCGACTCTGTGCTACCCCAGAGACAGCAGCCCACCAGGCTCCCCCGTCCCTGGGATTCTCCAGGCAGGAACACTGGAGTGGGTTGCCATTTCCTTCTCCAGTGCATGAAAGTGAAAAGTGAAAGTGAAGTCGCTCAGTCATATCCGGCTGTTAGCGACTCCATGGACCGCAGCCTACCAGGCTCCTCCGTCCATGGGATTTTCCAGGCCAGAGTACTATATATAGACAAAATTATTCTGAATATGAAAGGGAAAGACGTTCTGGTCACTCTGGTGGGTGACGGGGAGAGGGTGAGAAAGGAAGAGATAGAGATAGCACCAGGTATACTATGAGAACTTGACTGTGTGTTCAGCACGAAGATCCTTCCTCTTACTTCCTAACTCCATCCTGTAGTCAGGTATATTAACTCCCAAAAAGCTGGAATCAGTTTGATTTTGGATAAAATGTTGCTGGGGATGAGTCTCACACTCAGATTGATGTGGTCAAAACAAGATAGCAGGCAGACTAGGAGTGAGAGGAGAGAAACACACATGAACCTCTTGTGTAGTGTGTATCTAGGAAAATAGTGGTTATATGGCACATGTATAGGGAGATAGTGGTTGTATGATGCGTGTGTAGGGAGATAGTGGTTGTATGGCACATCTGTAGGGAGACAGTGGTGGTATGGTGTGTGTGTAGGGAAATAGTGAGGGAACTCTAGACATCTAATCACTATACAGTTAGGGGTCAGAGACAAATCTACTTAAATTTGCAAAAGCTAGAAACTGAGCAGTTGACATCTGGGTTCAGTTCAGTTCAGTCACTCAGTCATGTCTAACTCTTGGCAACCCCATGGACTGCAGCATGCCAGGCTTCCCTGTTCATCACCAACTCCCGGAGCTTACTCAAACTCATGTCCATTGAATTGGTAATGCCACCCAATTATCCCATCCTCTACTCTCCCCTTCTCCTCCTGCCTTCAATCTTTCCCAACATCAGGGTCTTTTCCAATGAGTCAGTTCTTCACATCAGGTGGCCAAAATATTGGAGTTTTAGCTTCAGCGTCAGTGCTTCCAATGAATATTCAGGACTGATTTCCTTTAAGATCGACTGGTTGGATCTCCTTGCAGTCCAAGAACAGTTCTTCTCCAACACCACAATTCAAAACCATCAGTTCTTTGGTCCCTAGCTTTCTTTATGGTCCAACACTCACATCCATATATGACTACTGGAAAAACCATAGCTTTGACTAGATGGAACTTTGTTGGCAAAGTAATGTCCCTGCTTTTTAATGTGCTGTCTAGGTTTGTCATAGCTTTTCTTCCAAGGAGCAAGCATCTTTTGATTTCCTGGTTGCAGTCACCATCTACAGTGATTTTGGAGCCCAAGAAGATAAAGTCTGTCACTGTTTCCATTGTTTCCCCATCTATTTGCCATGAAGTGATAGGACTGGGTGCCATGATCTTAGTTTTTTGAAAGTTGAGTTTTAAGCCAGCTTTTTCACTCTCCTCTTTCACTTTCATGAAGAGGCTGTTTAGTTCCTCTTTGCTTTCTGCTTAAGGGTGGTGCCATCTGTATATCTGAGGTTATTGTTATTTCTCCTGGTAATCTTGATTTTGGCTTGTGATTCATCCAGCCTGGCATTTTGCATGATGTACTCTGCATATAAGTTTAATAAACAGGGTGACAATATCCGCCTTGATATACTCCTTTTCCAATTTGGAACCAGTCTGTTGTTCCATGCCTGGTTCCAAATGTTGCTTAAATTTGCAAACTGAGAAGTTGACTTAGAAACCTAGAAACTGAACAGTTGACTTCTGAGTTATATGTGTTTTTTTCCTGGAAAAATATAAGAGAATGTCTGGCATTTTCCAGTTTCCATACAGTACGCACAGGAACACTAATACAATAAAGCCTAGAACAAATGATTTATGTAAATTCTGGTGCCATCTTATTTGTTATTTGCTTCATTGTAATGCAACCTAAAATATTTTAGGGAATATAGGAAACATTTTTCCCTCAAATTTATTAAAACCATTAATGTCTGAAATTTTTATATTCCTATATGTCCTACATATATATAGATTCTAGTTCTTGAGAGGCTTTCTTTGACCAAATATCATGCTCCTAAATCGTTTTCTCAGGGCCTCCTTCATTTCCTTATTCCGGAGGCTGTAGATCAAGGGATTGAAAAGTGGGGTCATCACAGAATAAAATAAGGTCACAATTTTCTGAATTCCTGCTGGCTTGCCTGCCGTTGGGCTCACATACATCACCATGATGGAGCCATAGAACAGAGACACTACGGCCAGATGGGAACCACATGTAGAGAAAGCCTTATACCGGCCTTCTGCTGAGGGGACCCTAAGCACAGCTCTGATCACCAGGGTGTAGGAGCTGGTAATGAACAGGAAAGTGGAAAAAATTAGGACTGAATTAAAGGTGGCACAGATAATCTCAGTGGCAGGAGCTGGCATGCAAGACAACTTCATAAGGGGTCCTGGGTCACATAGGAAGTGATCAATAGTATTGGGGCCACAAAAAGGAAGCTGGGAGATGAGATAAACTGGGAGGAGAAAACAGGAAAAGCCACACACCCAGCAGCAGGCTCCCACTCTGATGCAGCGTTGCACTGTCATGACAGTGGGGTAGTGAAGGGGCCTACAGATGGCAAGATACCTGTCAAAGGCCATGGCAGACAATATGAAGGTCTCAGTGGTGCCCATGGAGAAGAAGAAGTAGAACTGGAGGAAGCAGCCAGAGAAGGAGATGGTCTTGGCCTCAGAGAGAAAGTTGGCTAGCATACTGGGGACAGTAGAAGGGACATACCACATCTCCAGGAAGGAAAAATTGGCCAGCAGGATGTACATGGGGGTGTGGAGATGGTGGTCCCACCACACTGCACAGATAATGCACAAATTTCCAGTTAGTGTCAAAACATAGATCACAGAGAAGAGTGAGAAGAGGAAGATCTGAACCTCCCAGGTACAAGGGAATCCAAGGAGAATGAATTCATTCACAGGGTCAGAGTGATTATTTCCTTCTGGGCTTTTCATTTTTTTTTTCTTCTCCAGAAAACTGCAACAACAAGACATTACCATGTTACAAATGATTTTACAGAAGTTTTCTTATTAAGATGTTCTCTGAACTTCTTTACAATTCAATAAGCAGCATAATTTTAGATTGCTTAGAGATTTCTAGCATTCTTTGCCCCAGTGTGATACTGGGAAGAAACAGGGAATTTGGAGGTCGTTTGCTTATTATAGCTTTATCTTCATGATCACCATGCCCATCATGGGCCATTGAACACCTGCCTCTGTGTAATGTCCTCAGCATTACATAAATCAAAATAGATTGTCCTTGCCATTCAGAGGCTTTCAACCTGGTTCAGAAACAACCATCTGGGCCAAACCTATATAAGAACACATGAGGTTTTCATTGTTGCTCAGTCGGTAAGTCATGTACAACTCTTTGTGACCCCATGAACTGCAGCACACCAGGGTTCCCTGTCCTTCACTATCTCTGTGTTTGCTCAAACTCACGTCCACTGAGCCAGGTGGTTCTAGTGGTAAAGAACCTGGCTGCCAATGGAGGAGATGTAAGATGTCAGGAAGATCCCCTGGAAGAGGGCATGGCAACCCACTCCAGTATTCTTGCCTGGAGAATTCCCGTGGACAGAGGAGCCTGTTGGCTTACAGTCCATAAGGTCACAAAGAGTCAGACGTGACTGAAGTGACTTAGCACGCACAAACATGGAGTTTTAAATAATAATAATAATAGTTCATGATGTGTGTAAATGGAAGAAAACATTGCAAGAATTCATAGTTGTAAATTAAGAGTTTATTACTATAAATTTAATAATAATATGTATATCATTTTAGATGGAGTTTCCATACTATTAGAAATTTTGGATACAGAAGTAAGGAAAATGATGTTTTATCAATGATTGCTTACAGCAAGCCCAATTGTGGTATTTGCATTCTCTCTTATTTTTAAAAACTCCATGAAAACAATTCCACAATTTGCATTGTTAATTTCTCTCAGGGTTTAGTGACATATGCACAATCCTCAAAACACTCTTTACTTTTAACTTGGTCCTCTTTGTAATAAAAGAATTTGCAGAAGAAGAGTAAGCTTCATATATTTTCAGCTAGAATAAGCATTTAAAAATGAAATTGGTATGCATGAAGGAGGGTCACACTGCAAACTAATATAATTCTCTTTTAACTGAAATTTATCTTAAGTAGAGGACACAAGCTTCAGTGCCCAGTTGAAATTTATCATATGCTGGGAAAGTACCTTATGATGGTACTCTTAATACGTATTTTGCCACATAGAAAGGAAATAACTACAGTGGTATATGTCATTAAAGCACTTTTGAGTTTTGAATTATATTAATTGGAGATCTGTTCATAGACTATTTGTTCTCATTATTCTCTATCTCTTTTATTTGAGACTTCTATGTTAGAGTTCCTTCTGGTTGCCTTGACCTATAAATGTTGTTTTAGGACCTAGTCCTTGATATTTTTCCTTTTCTAATTATGCTCTCTCTGTAAGTGATGTGACAGCTTGCCCTTTGACATAAACTACTCATGTAAAATGAAACCACATTTTCTCTAACTGTGAAGTCTCTTCTGCAACTTGGATTTATCTACCCAATTTCTTACTCAACATCTCCATTTGCTATTGAAGGTAACTAAAACAAGAAGCCCATGACAAAACTCTTGATTTTTCTCACCAGAAACTGGCTGATCCTTACTTCTTTGCCATATCACCCAGGAGCACCTCCATTTACTCAGTTGCTCAGGTCACAAACTTTGGCCACATCCTTACCACCCCTCTTAATACTCCACATCCAAACCATCAACAAATGCTCTAGGCCTCCTGTTCAAAATATAGTTTTAAAAAAAATCTGATCATGTCAACTACTTGCTATCAATCTTTCAAATATACTTATAAGAGAGTCTAAAGCTCTTCACAGTCTGTAAGGCCAACGAGACCTAACTCCAGGCCCTCATTTCCTAGCACCTTTCCCTCTACTGACCCCACTCCAGACACACTGATACTTGCCCATGCCAAGTGTGGCCAGTATCAAGGTCTGGAATGTCCTTTATTCCTCTTTGCAATACTCATATGCTTTAACTTGTTCCTTTGTTCAGGTATCTGGAAAAACCAGAGACTCAGAGAGGCCTTTCTTAAACTTACACATGTGAAGGCTCGATCTCATCTGACTCTTTGTGACCTCAAGGACTGTCGCCCACCAGGCTCCTCTGTCTGTGGAATTTTCCAGGCAAGAATACTGGAGTGGGTTGCCATGTCCTACTTCAGGGGATATTCCTGACACAGGGACCAAACCGTGTCCCTTGCATCTCCTGCCTTGGCAGATTCTTTACCACCTGGAAAATCTTCCTTGATTTAGCCCATCTTTACTATTCTGTTTCCCAATTCTGCTTTGGTTTTCTACAAAGCACATATCACTACCTGGCATTGTATTATATACTTCAGTTCAGTTCAGTTCAGTTTCTATTTCAATTGCTTGAATATAAGAGGACATCATTTTGCTCACTGATGTATTTCCAGAATCTACGATAGTGTTCAAGACATATTTTTTGTTGTTTAGTCTCTCAGTCGTGTCCGACTGTTTGTAACCCCATGGACGATAGCCCACCGGGCAAGGCATATTAGGGATGCTCATTAAATATTTGTCATCTCAATCAGTGCCTTGCCCTAATAGTAACTAAACAGGAAAACCATTCCTTTAGACAGGGAAAAACGTTTAAGAAAATGTAAAGATTGGTTTCTCCAGTTTGTTAAAAACACAAAAGCAACGCAACACCTTTTGTATGGGGAAATATCCTCAGTCTTCATAAACAGGAGATCATGAGAGGAGCCCACTCAAGACAGTCCTATTGAAGCCACCTCTCTCTGTGAATCACACTGTCTCTATGTTCCTTTCATCCACTCTGCTTTGTGCTCTGTGCTTTCTTCTTGTTGCTAAGTGAAAATCATGCTCCAAGGGAGTGTGTGTGTGTATGTGCGCATAAGCAGTTTTCTTTATCTATTCTCTCAATCTGTTTCTGTATCTGATTGTCCATATTTTAAATGAATATTTTTATAATTTTTTTTTCTTATTTTTAAATAGGTAAGTGTTTTTGATTTCTCCTGCTTAAAATCAAAAGAGCAGCCTAAAGAAAATGTGGCTGTTCAAGTTACTTAAATAGAAAAATGCTCTTACTCCCTGATTTTCCTTCTGTATCATATTCAGAAGGAAATCTGGTATATCTGACTTGAATATGTAATAAGATATAAAATAAAGTTGTCATCCACAGTTTGTTCTTGGCCCATGTGGTTTTGTGATATAGAAAACATATTCATAAGAAAAATATTATTTTTTTAAAATATGTTAACCTATATTTTAGAAATGAAACACACAAAATCTAGCATTTAGTCAGACCAGTTCTAATACCAGAAGCAATGTTATATAATTGAGAATTTAACCAGTTTCCATTATGAGGAAGCTATTCTATTTACATTTTTATATGGAGAAACTACAACATGGGGTTAGAGGAAAGTGAAAAAGGCATTACAAAGAAATTTGAGCTGTATATTACCTGAAGATCTTGTGTGAAAATTACAGAATCTGGCAGAGAGCAGAGTTCAAATTCAGGTTTCTCTCTCCTGGAATATGCAGTCAGCCTCAGTCTCCTTGTTCTCTCATTTCAGCAGAAGAAAATGTGCAGCAAAGCCAAACAGTGGAGCTGGCATCCGAGTATCTGATGGGTTCTAAAAGAGGGTGAGTATTGGAAGGTAATATTATCAAACATAGCACTTACCTGAAGCCCATACAATGACCATATTGCTTAAACAACTTGAAAAGGCGGTTATATGTAGTTGTAAAGAACACTGTAGTCTTTTCTGGTTTGGGAAGAACCAATTCCATTCCTGCTTCTAAAGGAGAGTATGTTAACAAACACATTCTGAGTTATGGCTGATCTGTTCCGGGCAGCCCATCTTGGAGGGAAGGTGATCCAGGGCACTCTATGTAGTCAGCTCTTAACCATGAGCTCCTGTTCCCCACACAGTTTTTAATAATATGCCACAATTGTCTCTGACCATCCTGGATTACTGAACTTCTCCCTGTGGCCTCATCTGGGGATAATAATGAGAAAGTTTTGGCCAGATCTCAGAAAGTATTTTAAGTGATGTCTAAATTGGTCCAACCTCTCAAGGAAAAGGGAAGGATAATGAAGCCTGAGTCTAAGGTGAAAAATAATTTGGCCTTATGCCTTGAATGAGAATATTAAATATAACCAGAGACATCTGTATGCATTTTTATAGTAATGCAGCTTTGTTTTCCCATGTTAGAGATGATACTGGGTTTAGGAAAAAAAAGTAAGACCAAAGACTCCTATGAAGCCAAAAGATATGCAGACAGGTTAGTTGTTGCAAAGAATTAAAAAAAAAAGCCTTCAGAGCCTTTATCTATTTGTTCCTTTCTTTCCACAATTCCACATATGTACTAACCTCACATATACTATGGTAATGTTGAGATTTTTGGATCTGTAACAACTGTTCCATTCATTCTCTATTATAAACTGTAGCTCTGGTTGTTTTGTGAATTTGTCCTTTGAATCTCACTTCAGCCAGAGAAAGCTAAACATTTAAATCAAAGTAAAAACTCCAATGTCTGAAATTATGGCAAAATAATTTATAAAAATCTTTTCCTTCTTAGCAAAGACTGACTTTACAACTGTTCTTTGAATGATGAAATTCAAATGAACTAGGGAACTTGGGAGTGTGTCACGACAATTGTGATGCAAATGTGCAAAGTCACTAATTTATTTTCTTACATATTATATTTTCCTAGTCATATAAGTTGATAGAAAAGAGGTTTTCTAGAAGGAAAAAAGAATTAATAATGTAAAGTGATATGAAATGCAAAATACAAGTAATATAAACTTGGAGAAGAACTGGAAAATATCTCTGTGTTAATCAAGTAAGAGGTTATAACTAACCTTTGAGACTTCAGAGTCAGAATAGCACCAGTGAAAACCAGTGTATGAACTGTCCAAATGAATAACTGCATGATGACAGAGGGAGGCAACTGGTGTTTCACAATTTTTTTTTTAAAGAAAAATGTGACAAATAATTTGCAAGATTATTAGAGTTAAAGAATGTCTTCAAGTTTGGCTGTGATCTAAACAACTTTCCTCTCTGAGATTAAATAGCATATGAAAATGAAAATATTGAAATTTCAAAAGGAAGTGCTTGGTCAAAAGAACACATGGCATCAGGGAACAGAAAAAAAGGTTGGCAGATGGGCAGGATCATTCTGACTTTAAAGATTTTTTTGGTGTGGACCATTTTTAAAGTCTAATTGAATTTGTTACAATATTGCTTCTGGTTTTTTTTTTTTTTTTGTTAATATTTTTTGGCTGCAAGGAACGTGGGATCTTAGCTCCCAGATCAGGGATTGAGCCCACAACCCCTGCATTGGAAGGCAAAGTCTCAACCACTGGACCACCAGGGAAGTCCCAGGGCAGGATCACTTTGGATAAAAGTCCACAGCTTTTGACAAAAAATAAGGAAAGCAAAAAAAGTAAAGAAAGATTTTTCAGTTTGTTAATCTCTTTATATTCATCCAGTTTTCACTACTACACAATCAATTAAATAAATATTAAGGATGTATGACTTTCAAAAATACTTCAAAAGAACTATGATTAGCACAGGCCTTTTAAAGCTATAGCTATTTCTAGCCCTCAGTCTTTAAAAACTAATACAAATATAACTTAAAAATAAATCAACATTATGATTGCCATAATTACTAATGTGACTAGATATTTAAATGAAGGTAAAGATCTAATCCTGTTTGATTCTATCTTAAGATATCAGAGATAGAACCCTTCATAAGTCCTGAATATCACAGTTTAAGAACGTGGGCAAAGATCAGTGAATTTGGAAAGGGGCTTACAAGTATTAAAAGAAGTAACTGGAAGGAATTAGACTTTTAAATTGGAGTAAAAAGAACAAAAGAACTTCAGAAGAAAGGAAAGATGATTGTTTAACAGAGCAATTGCATTTGTCTCATTTAATCCCCCCAATATAGAATTTAAAATAATCGTTTTTAATAGAAGTTGTAGGGAGATACAGGCTTTCCTGGTAGCCCAGCTAGTAAAGAATCCACCTGCAATGCAGGAGACCCTGGTTTGCTTCCTGGGTTGGGAAGATCCCCTGGAGAAGGGATAGGCTACCCACTCCAGGATTCTCAGGTTTCCCTGGTGGCTCAGCTGGTAAAGAATCCGCCTGCAATGCCGAAGATCTGGGTTAGATCCCTGGGTTGGGAAGATCCCCTGGAGGAGGGCATGGCAAACCACTCCGGTATTCTTGCCTGGAGAATCCCACGGACAGAGGAGCCTGGTGGGCTACAATCCATGGGGTCAGAAAGAGTCGGACATGATTGAGGAACTAAGCACAGCACATAGCGAGACACATTGTAATTAAATGTGGAGAATAACTTCGAAAAGGATTCCTAGACAGTGATGAATAAGCTGTTTCAGAAGACTACTTTCTATTATGGATTTCACCAGATAAAGGCTGAGAAAGTGGTAGAGCAGGTTTAAACATCAGATGCAAATTTCTCTTACTACTGAAATTTGGTTATATGCATTTAAGATGTATCAAAAAAAGAAAAAAGGAATAATGTGAAATACTACGTTTAATGAGAACTTGAGCTTTTCACATTAACATTGATAAAAAGGAATGGTATATTCTAATGGTCATTAGTTGACAGGAGACAACGGGGACAAAAAGGGAATTCTGGACTGCAGCTTGGTCAGCAAAGTCCCAGAGTTATATACTGGGACTACAAATCGTGTAATCCTATTAACTAAAGAAATTGGCATTTTTTTACAATGCCAATTTTTCACACACACACTGAAAAAATGTGTGTGGAACTCTTTCACTCTTTGAGCCTAAAATTGAGTGGCTCCTTGGTTTGGCCAAAGATAGTTCTGCAAGTGGTTGTAGGGTGCTCAAGGGACTTCAGGGCTGGACAAGGAAAAAGACATGGCCTCAGGGTGGCAGTAGTGCACATAATTTTGTCTGGTGACACTGCTTTTACAGTTCAGCTTGCAGGAAATGCCTCAGAGCAGGAGACCTTCCAGAGGCTTATGGACTTGGGGGCTGCTAAGAAGGGAAGGAGAGCTAAGGAACTCCTAGGAGGAAGAGGGAGAACAGAGAGAAGGCCTACTTGTCTAAGTGATGTCAGCCTGGTGAGGGTGAGGACGCTGTGCCAAGGATTTCTGAAAGGCAGTCATTTGGAACATTTACCTATGGCCAGCAGGTGCTGGGCACAGTTTTCTGGAATGTGCAAAGTAGGCAGGCTCTAAATGGCTAAAAACCTGCACATCTGGACCACGAATGAAACTGCTGGATAAGTAACAATTTTGTCCTGTGTGAGTCTTTGAGCTAGTAAACTACAGTTTGCTGTGAAGAAGTAAATAACCTATGGGCCAGTATGTGGAAGCCATCTTTGGCTCCTTTATATGATGAATGGTCTTTGAAATCGGTGGTTTGTGATGGCTTTGCACTCTGTTTCCTCCATTTACCCAGATTTCAGCATCCATGCTTTCTCTAAAGCTCCCATTGTGTCTCCATAAAGTAGAGATTACTTAATTTAGTCTGTATTAATTGTTTTCACTTTTGAAAGAGATTTTATTTTTATTATTAGGAAGTAATATATGCTTATTTTAAGAAAAAAATGAATAAAACAGAAATATATAAGAAGTTTAAATTATCCACAATTCCATTTCTGGGGCCATTTATAATTTACATTTCTAATCTACATTTCTAATCTTCTCTCTTCTGGTGGTGGTTTAGTCACTAAATCGTGTCTGACTCTTGTGACCCCATGGATTGTAGCCCAACAGGCTCCTCTGTCCATGGGATTTTCCAGCCAAGAATGCTGGAGTGAGTTGCTATTTCCTTCTCCAGGGGATCTTTCCGACTCAGGGATTGAACCTGGGTCTCCTGCATTGCAGGGGGATTCTTTGCCAACTGAGCCACCTGGGAAGTCCAATCTTCTCTCTTCTACATATTTCCTATGTTAGGTACATATGCAAATTTTTCAAAATTGGATTATAGTACATGCAATTAGTAAATTTTTTGAACATTTTAAAATTAGAGTAGAATGTTGATTTCAGGTGTACAGCAACATGAATCAGTTATATATACACATATATCCACTATTTTTTAGATTCTTTTCTTATATAGGTTAATGCAGAATATTGAGTAGAGTTCCCTGTACTATACGCTGTGCTGTGCTCGGCTGTTTCAGTCGTGTCCAATTCTGAGGCCCTATGGACTGTAACCCACCAGGCTCCTTTGTCCATGTGATTTTCCAGGCAAGGATACTGGAGTGGGTTGCCATGCTCTCCTCCAGGGGATCTTCCTGACCCAGGGATCAAACCCGAATCTCCTGTGTTTCCTGAATTTCAGGCAGATTCTTTACTGCTGAACCATCGGAGAAGCCCCCTTGTGCTATATAGTAGATCTTTATCAGTTATCTATTTTGTATAGAGTAGTGCATATATGTTAATATTATGTTACAAGTCTTTCCTCATAAAAGTACATATCTTTCAAGCATGATTTTTAATGAGTGCATGATATTCCATTTTAATCAATGTACTTAAACTATCTTCCTCTTTGGGAACACATAACATTATGCAATTTTCTGGTAATCTTTAAAATTTTTCTTTCTTTAAGAAATTTTATAGGGACTTGATCTTATATTTGCATATTTTTAAGATTTTTAACTTGGTAGGAGGCCAAGTGGTCGTTTGTTAGAGATCACTGGAAGGCAGTAGAGTAGGGTAAGCAACAGCCTCTAAAAGAGGCCCAAGCCTCTGAAGCGGGAGAAGGAGTGTTCCTGAGGTTCAAGTTTCTCAGTGCCAGCACCTGTAACTTTAGAGGCAGCTCCTCCAGGAACATCTCCAGCTTCACTGAACTTGGTGCATAGCACATCCAGGTGCCCCAGCTCCAACACTTGTGGCCTGGGCATCACAAATAGACATAGACCTTCTGTACCTTCATGATCAGACCAGAAGTGCAAGTGCTCCAGGAGTGGAAGCTATGGGAGGAATCTCTAGATTAATGGCTAGAGAAGATGGAGGGCATGCAGCCTCTCAAAGCGAGGTGACGCAGGGTGGATGGTGTCATCTGGATGCAGCAACATATGTGAAGGTTGCAACGTGAGATTCTCCAAGAACAGGAAGGGGTCTCTATAAACTCACTGCAAACTTCTGTCCAGACTCCAAGCTGAACAGTGCTACTATGCCAGGGAGAATAGGTCTTCAACATCTTAGAAGAACCCAGCCGCAGATGGCTCAGCTTCTGGGGACCCTGGAGCTGTCTAAGATCTACTTAGGAGGTTCAGTGAGGTGAGGGCAGGAAGGGAGGAGAGTCAGCCTGGCTTCAGTACCTCATTTTAGTTCCACTTCAGGTTTAGAGTCTTTTCAGCCACCTCAGTCCCTCCAGGTTCTTGTTGGGTAAGGTGGAATTATTGTTACCACTCAGCCAGAGCTCCTGGAGTTGAAGGAGAAAGGAGAGGACCCCAGAGCTTGTTATGGGACAGATCTAGCACCCTCAGGCTGAGCTGAACTGGCCCACTGGGAGCCTTCTGGGCCCAGTTTATTCTTTGACAGAGTGAGCCTCTGAAGCTGGGGCAGGGCACTCAGGAGCCTGGAAGGAAGTGACTACAAGCCATTGGCATGAAGGCTGAGGTGTTTCAGGGAGCAACAGTTCAGGAAATCCCTGTCCTTTACAATTTGAATTTGGTTCTTCCCAAGGTCAAGTATTTCCCATGAAGTGATGGGACCGGATACCATGATCTTCATTTTCTGAATATTGAGCTTTAAGCCAACTTTTTCACTCTCCACTTTCACTTTCATCAAGAGGCTTTTTAGTTCCTCTTCACTTTCTGCCATAAGGGTGGTGTCATCTGCATATCTGAGGTTATTGATATTTCTCCCGGCAATCTTGATTCCAGCTTGTGTTTCTTCCAGTCCAGCGTTTCTCATGATGTACTCTGTATATAAATTAAATAAGCAGAGATGGGGAAACAGTGGAAACAGTGTCAGACTTTATTTTTTGGGGCTCCAAAATCACTGCCTATGGTGACTGCAGCCATGAAATTAAAAGATGCTTACTCCTTGGAAGAAAAGTTATGACCAACCTAGATAGCATATTCATCACTTTGCCGACTAAGGTCCGTCTAGTCAAGGCTATGGTTTCTCCTGTGGTCATGTATGGATGTGAGAGTTGGACTGTGAAGAAGGCTGAGTGCCAAAGAATTGATGCTTTTGAACTGTGGTGTTGGAGAAGACTCTTGAGAGTCCCTTGGACTGCAAGGAGATCCAACCAGTCCATTCTGAAAGAGATCAGCCCTGGGATTTCTTTGGAAGGACTGATGCTGAAGCTGAAACTCCAGTACTTTGGCCACCTCATGCGAAGTGTTGACTTATTGGAAAAGACTCTGATGCTGGGAGGGATTGGGGGCAGGCGGAGAAGGGGACGACCCAGGATGAGATGGCTGGATGGCATCACTGACTCGATGGCCGTGAGTCTGAGTGAACTCCGGGAGTTGGTGATGGACAGGGAGGGCTGGTGTGCTGCGATTCATGGGGTCGTAAAGAGTCAGACGACTGAGCAACTGAACTGAACTGAACTGAAGGTCAAGTATACAAAGCTGGAAGTAGTAGAAATAAGTGGTAATCCCGTGTCGTTCATCCCAGTCCAAGGAAGATAGACAGGTGACCAGACTGGTGCCTGAGAGACCAGATATCATTTATCACAGTGAATACACCCTCCTGAGAGGGATTTAGCTTTTTCAGTAACTCGTGACTTCAGGCAAAGAAGGATTTGGTATTGAAACAGACTTTTCCTCCTTCCCTTCGGTTGCCCATGAAGACAACATGTCTGAGTAATCACAAAAAGGCTGACTCTGGAAGCATTAAACTACCTTTCCTCGAGCAGCACAGTTGTATGTGTCTCAAACTTCAATGAAAAGTTCAGAGGAGGCATGAGGAGAAGGGCCTGGGAATATTCATCCTGGTAACTTGACCTTGCAAAACCACCAGCCTCATGTGTCACTCAATATACTTCATGCTGAGTGCTTCTGTCTCCATGGCTATTCCTTGCATTTTAGAAAGACTGTTTCTTGAGCTCACCCCCATAATCCTCTATATGTCAAGTGGCATGCCCTTTTTTTCTTGGACTTCCCTCTCTTTCCTAGTACCTAGGAGATTTCAGAGCCTGGGATAGATCTCAGACTAGGAACACACAGTGACCTTGGAATACAAGAAGAGTTCTGGGCGTGGAATGTCCTTTGTCCTTAGGAAATTAGCTTTGTTGGCATCACTTAGATTATCTGCAAATGATGGTTCCTCATTTGGCCAGTTACATGTTGCTAGTTTTAACCCAAATGTTCCCCTTAAGCTCTGCCCAGCCCCTGCCTAACTTGAGGCTTCTGGCTCCCCTGGAGAAGTCCAGGATCTCTATGTAGGAGAGATTCTCCATCTTTGCTGTCATCCTTGTTTGTTTTCACTATTTACTCTTCCACACTGTCCGCAAAGCTTACCCGGCACTGGAGCAATTTCTTACCTTTGAACAGAGGAAATGAAGATCAGTGGAGACAGAGTTGACATTTCTCAGGATGGATTTTTTCTCATCTTCTTTTCTATTTTGGGGCCTCTTTGAATCTTTGTTATGGTGCATGTGCCAGCTGTAGTGTGTGGGTTTCTCTCTTGTTGTGGCACCCAGGCTCTAGGGCATGCTGACTCAGTAGGTGCAGAGCATGAGCTTAGTTGCCCCGTGGCATATGGGATCTTGGTTCCCTGACCAGGGATCGAACCTGCATCCGCTGCCTTGGAAGGTGGATTCTTAACCACTGGACCACTAGGGAAGTCCCTCTTTCTCATCTTCATTTCCTCTGTGATCTTTTCTTCCTCTCACCCATAAGTGTGACACCGTTTTCAACTGAAGATGGGAAGTGTCAGGGCAAAGAATACAGTGCTTTGTTAACCTCTTAACTTCTCCAACTTACAAGGTTTTCTTTCTCTTTTCCCTCTTAATAGCTTTTTCTATTTCATGATTTCTCTTTTCCAATCTGGTTTGGGGGTTTCAGTTCTCACTACTTTTGTGTCATACCTCCTGATGTCTGAAATAATGAGATGCTTCTCTGTTTTCCAGGAGAGTTTATGTTCTTCCTTATCGTAAGTACAATCCACTATTTCACCATTTCTATCTCTTTCCAGTTAGTCCTTCTACTAGTCTTAATATTAAGTCCCTTTGTATTAGGAAGATTAAAGATGGGCCCATGATTTTTCTGGAGAGAACTTGACCTTCAAGCTATAGACTGGGAGTGTAGAGGAGGAAGGAAGAAGAAATAGAATGGTGGATTTCCACCTGAATGGAATTATCTCCTTATCTTGAGTATATGGGCTATTGAGATACTTCTGTGAGGAAGTCTTGAAATCAGAGCCAGGGTTGGGTTTTGGTAACTTAGTGTCCCAAAGAGAAGGTTCCCTCAATTCGTATCATGCTTGACTTGACTGAAATTCTTTTTGGATTTTTTTTGCCTGTTTTTGGAGTAACAATTTCATAAATTTGAATATGGATATCTTGAAATATTTCTTTTACCACTTGTATCAATAATTCATTTTTTTTTTCAAGTACTGTATGAGGTGATTTTGTTTGTTGAGGATCAGGGAAACAAAAGTTTATTTTTTCCACATACATTCATGAGTTTTTACTTTTATAACCCTTGCACAATATAACATTATAATTTGTATATGACATTTTTTCAAGGCCAAACTGTATCCCAAAGACAGAGAAAAAGAGAGAGAGAGAGAGATGAAGGGAGAAAGAGCAGTAGGAATAACAGTAAGAAGATAGTGTTCTTTTTTGTTTGTTTATTTTTAGTACTTAAGCTTTCAAAAGAAAACAGAAAGGTCATGTTTAAAAATAACTGTGATGGTTAGTGGTTTCCTCAGGGGAAATAAAAAGAAAAAAATCAGTAATTTTTTTTTACCTTTAATTCAAGTCATCATATTTATTAATTGTCTTTAAACCCTTGTTAAGCTGACCAAACACTGAATCTCCCTCAATGCTGCTAACTCCTTTGCAAAGTTAAATTTATTTATAAAATCATACTTTATTAATGTTCCAGATTCCAGGAAAAATAAGGGCATGTAGGATGTGGGAAAATAATATTTCTAGAAAAAAGAAAGTGAATTATGAGTTTAACAAGTTTTAGATGTGCAAATTCACCACTACAAGGCTTGTTGTTGTTGACTACTTTGAAAAGAATAATAATTAACATTTTGAGCCACTTGTTTTGTGTCAGGCACCATCTTAAGTTCTTTACATATATTAATGAATAAATGAAGCCAATCAAAATAGCATATTATACATGATATTATAGAATTGATGTCACTTTGTTGTTCAGTCACTCTGTTGTGTCCAGCTTTTTGTGACCCCATGGACTGCAGCATGTCAGGCTTCACTGTCCACTATTTCCTTGAGTTTGCTCAAACTCATGTCCATTGAGTCAGTGATGTGAAGCCATCCAACCATCTTGTCCTCTGTTGCCCTCTTCTCCTCCTGCCTTCAATCTTTCCCAGCATCAGGGTCTTCTCCAATGAGTTGGCTCTCTGCATCAGGTGGCCAAAGTATTGGAGCTCAGCTTCAGCATCAGTGTTTCCAATGAATATTCAGGATTGATTTCCTTTAGGATTGACTGGTTTGATCTCCTTGCTGTCACTTAATTTTATGAAACTCTTCCATTAGTAAAGCTCTTTAACATTTACAAAACACTTTGACACAGTGACTGCAAGCTATTGCAAATTATTTGACCTTTCTTTTTTACTTTTTAATCTATAAAATTGAGCTAATGAGAATACTTTCATTATGTTTGGGGTTATAAGAAGAGGTCATTGAAAACCAGTGGCTGCAGAAACATATTAACTTATTAATATGATTTTAATATGTTAACTTGGTTAACATATTAACCAGGGCAGGGTGGAAATATTTCCTGCCTCATTATTTCTTCTTAAGTCCATTTCTTACTTGGTTTCCGGAAATTTAAAAGTCATGTAGCCTGGAAAAAGGCATAGAGTTAGAAAGCATCTCAATGGACTAGAGAAGCAAGAGATTATATGGCAGAGTTGTGATAAGTAAGAATGATTTAGGAGCTTGAGCACTCTTTACACCAAAAACAAATAATTTTCTTACCTAGAACGTCCACTTCAAAACTCACAAATGCATTTCTATGTTTTGAACTGGGTCATCATCTCTTTCCCAGGAACAAAACAGGGAAAATTGTTACATAAACAAAATATTCTTATATCCTGGATTTTCTGGGGCAGTTTTTTGGAGGTTAAGTAATGAGTCCTAAATTAGGTTTGCAATGTATCTCCATGGCAAATCTTTATAAAGATTTTCTTAAAGTACTATTTTTTACAATAAAATAATGAAAATAATATTCAAGAAAAAGATTGGTAGTGGATGGAACAAGAGTCTGATTCCCTGAGTACTAATTCTGTAAGCAGTCATTATTATTTAGTGGTAACATATATTTTTCTCTTAATCTCATTCTGAAAATTCCTTTATATCCTTCACAAGTCAGCTACAAGGGAGTTGGAAGAACAATTTTCCTTCTGGAGAAGAGTTACTTCATTAAGTAAAAACTTACAATCCATGACACATATTTGAATGGAATATTATAGTTTCTAAAAATAATTATAAAGATGTCATAATATGGAACAAATTTGACATTATATTAAATGAGACATATATACAAATGAAAATAGCTTTATTGCAGGGATTGAATTCTGGATGCTTTTTTAAAATTGTCCCTCAGTGTTATTTTAACACTGCTTTAGTAACAAATAACCTTGAACTGTCACTCATTTATTTGATCTTAAGTAGTATATTCCCTGGAGAAGGCAATGGCACCCCACTCCAGTGTTCTTGCCTGGAAAATCCCATGGACAGAGGAGCCTGGTAGGCTGCAGTCCACCGGGTCGCGGGGAGTCAGACAGGACTGAGCAACTTCTTTCACTTTTTACTTTCATGCATTGGAGAAGGAAATGGCAACCCACTCCAGTGTTCTTGCCTGGAGAACCCCAGGGATGGTGGAGCCTGGTGGGCTGCCATCTCTGGGGTCTCACCGGGTCAGACACGATTGAAGCAACTTAGCAGCAGCAGCAGCAGAAGTATATTCCCAAGACCATTTCTCTCTCCAGTTTCTAGGTGGAGATTTCTATTACCTAAAACCCCATTACAGGAACAATCAAATATTTGGTGACACTTTGATGAAAACATTAGTATTCAGAATACTGCATTTCTGAATACTTTGATTGATGCTGCTATGTAGGCAGTAGAACCTGTCCTTTAAGGCTTCAGAAAGGGGTAATATGTAAAGGAAACAACCTATGTCTGGATGTCATTAGGCTAGCATTGACCATTACTGTTCAACAGAATGAAAAAAATTTTTTTTTAATTTGTACTGGCGTATACTGCTAGTGGTAAGGAAACCGTCTGCCAATGCAGGAGATGTCAGAGATGTGGGTTTAGTCCCTGGCTTGGGAAGAACCGCTGGAGGAGGGCATTGGTGACCCACTCCAGTATTCTTGTCTGGAGAATCCCAAGGCCAGAGGAATCTGGTGGGCTACAGTCCATAGGGTCGCAGAGTCTGACACGACTGAAGTGACTTAGCCCACGTGCACACACAGCTGATTAACAATGTTGTGATAGTTTTAGGTGGACAGAGAAAGGACACAGCCATATGTATACATGTATCCATTCTCCCCTAACCGCCCCTCCCATTCAGGATGCCACATAACATTGAGCAGAGTTCCACGTGCTGTACAGTGGGTCCTTGTTGGTTATCCATTTTAGATAAAGTAGCATATATAGGTGACTGTACATTCCCTACAGAAATTTTGTATAATTGCTTTTAAGTGTTTATTTACTAAGAATGATCACATCACAAAGATAATAAAGTCAAATATGATAAGAACTACAATTGGAAAATAATATATTAATGATTCCTTTTTTACTTTACAACTAGCCAACTGAACAAGCAAAATGATATAATTTTATTGATCCCAGAACTATTAACCTAAATTATCAAATAGATGATAGGAATTTTGACCACAGGTGAGTCATATTAACTATTCAAAAAACACTTAAGTGTGGTGTACATTTTTTACTTATCATACAGGCTAAATGCCAAGGAGGAACCCAACACTACCATTTGTCTATAAAATCTCAGCATTTTATGATTATAAATGGCCTCATAAATATTTTATTTCACAGGCTGATATAAGTTAATATCACTAGACCCATATTTGAAGCTTAGATGACAATATAATTCTGATTGTTTGATGTTTGACTATACCAACCTGAGAATGGATGGATCATCTAATATGTCTTACATTATGTTGAAACTCCCAAGAAGTTTCCTCAAGGCTGCTTTTATCTCCTTATTCCGGAAGCTATAGATAAAGGGATTGAAGAGTGGGGTCACCATAGCATAGAACAAAGTTGCAACTTTCTGCATCCCAGCAGAATGTCCAAGCCCTGGGCTCACATACATGACCATCAGAGAGCCATAGAACAGGGATACCACAGCCAGATGAGACCCGCAGGTGGAGAAGGCTTTCTGTCTCCCAGTAGCTGAAGGCATATGCAACACAGCTGTTAGCACAAGAGTATAGGACCCGAGGATGAAGAGGAAGTTACCAAAGATAACTATTGAGCTTAGACTGTAGCAAAGCAATTGGGTTTTGGGGGCAGAGACACATGCCAATGCGAACAGTGGCCCTGGGTCACACACAACATGGTCAATGATGTTTGGTCCACAGAAGGGCATCCGAGAAATGAGAACAATGGGGATCAGGAACCACAGAAATCCACAGACCCAGCAGATCAGGACCAGTTTGGCACAGAGATGCCCAGTCATGATATTAGGGTAGTGCAAGGGACGGCAGATAGCAAGGTACCGATCAAAAGCCATGACAGCCAAAAGTAAGCATTCAGTCGTTCCCAAGGAAAAAAAGAAATAAAATTGTAGGAAACATCCAACAAAGGAGATGGTCTTTTTATCTGAGAGGAAGTTGACCAACATCTTGGGGACTGTAGAAGAGACATACCAGATCTCTAGAAAGGAGAAATTCCCCAGGAATATGTACATGGGGATGTGGAGTCGCTGGTCACACCATAAAGCACAAATAATGGTCCCATTCCCTGTTATGGTCAGAGCATATATTGTAAGGAAGAGTGAGAAGAGGAGGCTCTGAATCTTCCACTCATAAGAAAAACATAGGAGTATAAATTCTCTTATGAAAGCAAAGCTGGAATCTGGCTCAGAGATGTTCATTGGATCGGTAACCTGCAAGTTCAAAAGACATGTATTTATCATTTAGAATTCATTTCAAATGTGTTCTTGTTTGAGAATGAGGAGAAGATATT
The DNA here is from genome assembly GCF_014754425.2 of Oryx dammah. Lineage (NCBI taxonomy): Eukaryota > Metazoa > Chordata > Mammalia > Artiodactyla > Bovidae > Oryx > Oryx dammah. The sequence continues at coordinate 75,186,221 of NW_024070210.1, read as the reverse complement.
TTTCCAAAATTCATCAGTTAGGAAGAGAATATAGTTTGCTTGTTCCGCTATATACTCTGAGTTCTGGGCATCGCAGGTAACTGGTGGCACAGAAACAAACTTTTGCCTGCTTCTGAATCTCTCCATTACTTTGATAGAACAAGAGAACTTTAAACATATTTTGTAAGCTTGTTATTTTGGGGACAGAGATGATCTATGACAGTTTTTGTATAGCATGTAACCCAAAGTTAACACCATAAATGCACTAGTTTTTTTTTTTTTTTTTAACTAACCCCATCTTATGGTGAAGTACTCAGCAGAGAAGATTTTACAATTTACGTCTCAGTTGAATATATTCCTTATCATATCATTAAAATGTGAAAAATAAATGGACATATTTTACAGTAAGTTGGCAGTAACCATTTTAAGGGCAATACCTCTGTTTTTCTGCAACATAAAAATATAAGAGCATAATGTTACTCACCGTCACTGGCTTTTATAACGTTACAGTGATTCTCTAGAAATCAGTGGCTTTCAGTTTGCACTTTGTCTTTTACTTAAAATTTTGTAGAAAAAAGAAGCTAGGTATGGGACTATATTTTGTAGTATTTTTTTTCACAAGTTTTTGGGATTGATTTTACTTATAAGCTAGTTCAAGAGAAGGCAAATGCTTTCTTTTGTCGTAAGCAAATTTCTTTTTACTCTATATTCTCACGGAAAGGATTGCAGATATCTGAGTTTCTTGAAATTTTTTTTTTGTGTGTGTATGGCAATATGCAGGCATGTGGGTCCTAAAAGTTATGAAGGCTTATATTTTCAGCACAAACACAAAATTTTCTAAAGTAATTTTCTCCCACTTATTTTCCACACCAGTGTTCTGAGAAGTCTTTCACAATGATTTGCTAGAAGTGTGTGCATCTTTTAGCAATCTAAATCCTTTTAAAATCACTCCAAATCAATAGCATTAGGAAATCAATATAAGGAGATGGGGATAAAAGGGAGTTGGCGTAATGGTGTCAAGACTCTCTGCTATGCTCGGAAGAAAGACCTATGGTTTTAATGTGGACCAGATCTCTAAGACCTGTTTAATAAATCATATCCTTCTGTCTCTAGCCGAGTAAAGAGTTTATTGCTTCACAAAATTAAGATTTCACTTTCTTTATCACAAGTTCTCCTGAGACGTGGCCTCTATAGCTTTAGGGAAGTTCTCTTCCAAGCCAAAGTTTCTTTATAAAGTTAAATTAATGCACATTCTCTGAGGGATCAGTAAAGAGAAGTAGCAACTTCTCTGAGGGCCCATTATTTACAAATAACTTGCCCACTTGAAATATAGATTCCAAAAGTTTCCAGAAAACACAGTTTGTGGAGCAAAAAAGACACACTATGTCAGCCAAAGTTCTGATAGGAATATTTCAAATATCCTTGTGTATATTTTGGAGAATAGAGAGGAAATGTTCAGAGACCCCAGTGAGGCAAATGTTGAGATATAGAAACTGTAGGACACTGATGATGAAAATTTGGAGAATTTGGAAGTATCGTTTAGAAGGGCAGTATGGTAGAAGTCTTTAGATTTTAGAGAAAAGAGCGAGAAGTATCAATATTTAAGCTTATTGACTAAAATACTTCAGAGGAATGTGTGACTTCCCAGTTAACATATAAAAGCAAACTCTTTACACTGAAAGACTAAAGAGGAAAAATATTACTTTGACATTATTACCTCTTGGTGATACTAAGAAACCCCCAAAGCAGTCTTTATCATTTGCCTGCTTAAAATCCACCAGTGGTTTCCTTATTCAAAAATTTCCCAGTTCTCCACAAATAGACTTCAAATGACTTTCTTTCTTACCTTTTCCTACTCTTTCTTTCAGAATAATTTTGGACAGCATTTCATTCTCTGAGTAGCTTTTAGTTTTCCATATTTGATTCTTTGTGGCCACTTTCTCTATATGGAATTCTCATTACCTCCCTCTGTACCTGCAGATTGATGCTTTTGAGCTGTGGTGTTGGAGAAGACTCTTGAGAGTCCCTTGGACTGCAGGAGATTAAACCAGTCAATCCTAAAGGAAATCTATCCTGAATATTCATTAGAAGGACTGATGTTGAAGCTGAAACTCCAATACTTTTGCCACCTGATGTGAAGAATCAACTCATTAGAAATGACCCTGATGCTGGCTGGGAAAGACTGAGGGCAGGAGGAGTGGACAACAGAGGACAAGATGGTTGGATGGCATCACTGATTCAATGGATATGAATTTGAGCAAACTCCAGGAGATGGTGAAGGACAAGGAAGCCTGGCATGGGGTCACAAAGAGTGGGATACGACTGAGCGATTAAACAGCAGTACCTGCAAAATCCCATTTATCCTTCAGGGCCTAGTTCAAATGACATTTTCCCATAAAAATTCTCCTTATTCCCCTAATGGAAGCACTTTTTCCACCTCTGAATTTTTATTTCACCATTTGTGTATCTTTCTTTTTACACTTTTCATAAGCTGCTTTATGTTTACTTGTTTGTATACATATCTTTTCTCCCCTCCCAGATTTTAAGATAGTAGAAAAGAGGTATTATTCAAGTTTGAACTAAATCAAGATGATATAAATACATTGCATTTATTTATCCACATTAACTATTTGTTGAATAAATGAAATTCTTATTTTTTGTTATCTGAGTTTTCTTATTTGTATTGGCTTCCCTGGTGGCTCAGTAGTAAAGAATCCACCTGCCAATGCAGGTGATATGGATTTGATCCCTGGGTCAGGAAGATCCCTTGGAGAAGGAAACCCACTCCAGTATTGTTGTCTGGGAAATCTCATAGACAGAGGAGCTCGGCAGGCTACAGTAGGACACGACTTAGTGACTAAACAACAACCACAATTATTAGTAAAATCAACACCTCGTGCACCAAAGTAAAAAAGACAACACCAAGGTGCCTGACAATATAACATTATATTCACAGATGGGAAAGAAATTCAGAGGGAAAGAGAGATGTAAGTAGGTTACAACTCATGAGAGACTTCTTTGGAAGCTCATTGAAGAAACGGCTTGAGATCGCATATAAGTGATAACACACACTATTTGCCTTTCTTTGTATGGCTTATTTCATTGCATATAAGACATTCCAGTTCATCCATGCTGTTGCAAATGGAAGAATTTAATTATTTCATTGACTGAGTAATATTCCATTGTGTATATATTTATGTCTATGTTACATCTTCTTTATCCATTCATATATTGATGTATACTTAAATTATTTCTGTATCTTGCCTACTGAAATAATTGTGCAATGAACATCAGGATGCCTGTATCTCTTCTATTAAAGAGGGGTTAACAAGGAACATAAAGGCTGATGGATACGTTCACTCTCTTGATTTTGATGATGTTCATTGTTGAACACATATGTCAAATTTTATCAAATTGCACACTTTAAGTATGTGCTGTTTGTTATATATTAATTATACCACAATAAAATTATGTAAAAGACCTTAAAGATCAAATTAAATGTATTTTATGCTAGTATCTGTGTTCTTTGGAAGATGTCTTAATAATTTGACTTCCAGTGCATAACTATCAGGACCTGAAGTAATCACAGATAATGTTGAAACAAATTAGTCAGGTGATCAACATTACCTGTCTATTTAGAAAAGATTAGGCATGCATTAGAGCATGCCATCCATATCAAGGTTTTCTGTTGGTGGTCATATATCATAGCGGTCAAGATATGATTTCTCTTGGAACTGGAACTATTAATAAAACCTTAACTGTATCTGATGATTTAGATTTAGTTAGAGACTAAGATCACAGAAGACATCTGCCTAGTACTTATATGTTAAATGAAAAATAATCTAAAACTTCGCTTATGGTTAATGCTTAGCTGCTTTATATGTGGATTTTCTTGTCTCCCTCTTTTGAGTCTCAGAATATGCAAATTTTATTACTCTTAACAAAGAAGTTCCCAAGAGATGTCCAGTGCAAATTATTTTCATGAATCTTGTTCTGTCCAAAACAGAGAATAGGAGAATTTCACCCAAGGGATTCCTTCCAGTGGTAGATATGTGTCAGGCTGAGGGAAAGTTCTTGCATAGATACTGTCTCTACCCAACAATGGAGATTATCTCAAGCATATAACAGAAGAGAAGAGTAAAAAATAATCTGGTCTTAGAGAAAATTGTGTATGTAAGTTATCTCATATTGTCTGGGACTCTCTTCTTTAAAAGAATTTAAAAAGTATATCTGTTTCTGTCTCACACATGCCTGTTATGCTTGGACCTGAGTATGGCTCATTTAACTTCTGAACTTTAAAGAGATCATTCATGGGTTTTCTCCTCGTACTCTATCCCTACTGGAATTTCTGTGGCTTCTTTAACAAATGCACATATCATCATGATGCTGTGTCTCAGCGATGCTCTCAAGTCTTCTTTGGGAGGTCACAGGGCTTTGACAGCTACTTGATTTTGAACAACTTCCAGCTATCCTGGCTAAATGGCTCTTACCATTTAAGAAAAGAAGTGTTTTATATCAGAGAGAGTATTGCATACTAAGACAAATTCTAGCATAGAGATAGAAGTGAAAAAAGTTATGTATCCAGTGAGAAGTGATGTAAAACTCATTTGTTATGGGATTAACAGGATTAAAATTTGTAACTTTAGAAAAAAGGAAGGCAATTTTAAATAGAAGAAGGAACTTGGAGTATCTCCCTGTGTACCTCAACCAGTGTTTATATCAGGCAATCTATTAAATTCTCTGAGTCCAAGTTTCTCTTTGTAATATTATAAGTGTTGAGAACCTCACAGCTTTAGGATTACTATCATGAAAAAATTAATGGAAGCACATGGCATCCAGACTAGGATGAAAAATATGTTGCTATATTTTAATACTCAAAAAGAGTAACTCAGTTTACCTCCTTTCCCTAATTTTTCAATTTCACTAATCCCAACTGAAAAATTCAAATCTTTCAATTTCACCACTTCCTTTTGTGAAAATCCACCCTAAGTTATGGTGGATCATGGTATCCAGTCCAATCACTTTGTGGCAAATAGATGGGGAAACAGTGGAAACAGTGGCTGTTTTTCTGGGCTCCAAAATCACTGCAGATGGTGATTGCAGCCATGAAATTAAAAGATGCTTACTCCTTGGAAGGAAAGTTATGACCAACCTAGAAAGTGAAGTCGCTCAGTTGTGCCTGACTCTTTGTGACCCCATGGATAGTAGCCTGCACCAAGCTCCTCTGTCCATGGGATTTTCAAGGCAAGAAGTACTGGAGTGGGTTGCCATTTCCTTCTCCAGGGAATCTTCCCAACCCAGGGATCAAACCCAGGTCTCTCACATTGTAGACAGATGCTTACCCTCTGAACCACCAGGGAAGTCCGTGACCAACCTAGACAGCATATTAAAAAGCAGATACATTACTTTCTCAACAAAGGCCCGTGTCTAGTCAAGGCTATGGTTTTTCCAGTGGTCATGTCTGAATGTGAGAGTTGGACAATAAAGAAAGCTGAGCACCGAAGAATTGATGCTTTTGAATTGTGGTGTTGGAGAAGACTCTTGAGAGTCCCTTGGACTGCAAGGAGATCCAACTAGTCCGTTCCAAAGGATATCAGTCCTGGGTGTTCATTGGTAAGACTGATTTTGAAGCTGAAACTCTAATACTTTGGCCACCTGATGCAAAGAGCTGACTCATTTGAAAAGACCCTGATGCTGGGAAAGATTGAGGGCAGGAGGAGAAGGGGACGGCAGAGGATGAGATGGCTGTATGGCATCACCGACTCGATGGAGATAGGTTTGGGTGAACTCCGGAGTTGATGGACCAGAGGCCTGGAGTGCTGCAGTTCACCGGATCACAAAGAGCTGGACACGACTGATCGACTGAACTGAACTGACCCTAAGTTATAGAATTCAAAAGGTGCTTTAAAAGAACGTGTAACTACCTCTTGTCAGTCTTTTTAAAATATTAAATGCCTCCTGGATAAAAGCAGAATTGAAAGGTAAAAAGGTTATTAAGCTCGTGGAAAGCAATAAGCAAGTCTGATAATTCACTTGCCTCTACATCCTATAGGGTTGCTAAGCATCTACTTATTACTTTAAAGAAAATATAAGCAGTAGGTATTTTAGGTTCAAACTGGGGTCTCCTGCATTGCAGGCAGAATCTTTACCAGCTGAGCTACCAGGGAAGCCCACAAAGAAAGGTTATGCCATGTATTTTGGTTACAGAAGGTGGTTTTCCATTCATTAAGATTTTTTCCAGTAAGTTTTGGGAACTGTAGAGCTTTAGATTGCATTTTAATGTATGAAGAAGGGAAATAACCAATATTTATTAAATATGCGCTATCAAAATTTTAATTGCTTTCTGTATATTTTCTGACTTGATTACAAGTTTATTAGACTGCGTGTTGTCTTTTTTACAGATGAGGAAATGGAAACAGAAATAAATTTAGCTCAAAGGCATAAGGTCAACAAGTAACAGGGTTCAGACTAGATCTGACTATTTTTAAAAGTCCATGGTTATTCTATGAATTATCCCAAATGTTGGACTGATATTGATCGAATAATATCTCTACTAACATTGTGAAATATTAGCAAGTTCAAAACTGATGAAAACATATGATTTCTTATTGATAAATTGTTCCTTTGCAAACAATTTTCTTTTAGCAAATTCCTCTCTCAAACACAGTTGAAATTATAATTTTGCTATTGTTTATCTTCCATGTCTCTTATTCCAATCATTACAAAACTAATTATTGAAAACTAGTTTTGGGAAGATTTACCCTGACAAAAGTTAAGTTCAAGGTAAAGGTCAAATTATTCAAATTTCTAAGGAGACATAGGCCATTTGAATGCAGAGTTCCAAAGAACAGCAAGGAGAGATAAGAAAGCTTTCCTCAGTGATCAATGCAAAGAAACAGAGGAAAATAATAGAATGGGAAAGACTAGAGATCACTTCGAGAAAATTAGAGATACTAAGGGAACATTTCATGAAAAGATGGGCTCAGTAAAGGACAGAAGTGATAAGGACCTAACAGAAGCAGAAGATACTAAGAAGAGGTGGCAAGAATACAAAGAAGAACTGTACAAAAAAGAGCTTCACACAATGGTGTGATCACTCATCTAGAGCCAGACATCCTGGAATGTGAAGTCAAGTGGGCTTTAGGAATGGGCCTTAGGAAGCATCGCTACGAACAAGCTAGTGGAGGTGATGGAATTCCAGTTGAGCTATTTCAAACCCTGGAAGATGATGCTGTGAAAGTGCTGCACTCAATATGCCAGCAAATTTGGAAAACTCAGCAGTGGCCACAGGACTGGAAAAGTCAGTTATTCCAATCCCAAAGAAAGGCAATGCCAAAGAATGCTTAAACTACCCACAATTGCACTCTTCTCACACGCTAGTAAAGTAATGCTCAAAATTCTATGAGCCAGGCTTCAGCAATATGCGAACTGTGGACTTCTAGATGTTCAAGCTGTTTTAGAAAAGGCAGAGGAACCAGAGATTAAATTGCCAACATCTGCTGGGTCATTGAAAAAGCAAGAGAGTTCCAGAAAACCATCTATTTCTGCCTTATTGACTATGCCAAAGCCTTTGACTGTGTGGATCACAATAAACTGTGGAAACTTCTGAAAGAGATGGGAATACTAGGTCACCTGACCTGCCTCTTGAAAAACCTATATGCAGGTCAGGAAGCAACAGTTAGAACCAGACACGGAACAACAGACTGGTTCCAAATAGGAAAAGGAGTACGTCAAGGCTGTATATTGTCACCCTGCTTATTTAACTTATATGCAGAGTACATCATGAGAAATGCTGGGCTGGAAGAAGCACAAACTGGAATCAAGATTGCCGGGAGAAATATCAATAACCTCAGATATGCAGATGACACCACCCTTATCGCAGAAAGTGAAGAAGAACTAAAAAGCCTCTTGATGAAAGTGAAAGAGGACAGTGAAAAAGTTGGCTTAAAGCTCAACATTCAGAAAATTAAAATCATGGCATCCAGTCCCATCACTTCATGGCAAATAGATGGGGGAACAGTGGAAACAGTGGCTGAATTTTATTTTTCTGGGCTCCAAAATCACTGCAGATGGTGATTGCAGCCATGAAATTAAAAGATGCTTACTCCTTGGAAGGAAAGTTATGACCAACCTAGACAGCATATTAAAAAGCAGAGACTACTTTTTCAACAAAGGTCTGTCTAGTCAAGGCTATGGTTTTTCCAGTGGTCATGTGTGGATGTGAGTGTTGGACTATAAAGAAAGCTGAGCACTGAAGAATTGATGCTTTTGAACTGTGGTGTTGGAGAAGACTCTTGAGAGTCCCTTGGACTGCAAGGATATCCAACCAGTCCATCTTAAAGGAGATCAGTCCTGAGTGTTCACTGGTAAGACTGATTTTGAAGCTGAAACTCCAATATACTTTGGCCACCTGATGCGAAGAGCTGACTCATTTGAAAAGACCCTGATGCTGGGAAAGATTGAGGGGAGGAGGAGAAGGGGACGACAGAGGATGAGATGCTGGATGACATCACCGACTCAATGGAGATAGGTTTGGATGAACTCCGGAGTTGTTGATGGATGGGAGGCCTGGAGGGCTGCAGTTCATGGGGTTGCAAAGAGTTGGACACTACTGAGCGGCTGAACTAACTAAGGCCTTTTGGATATATAATCAGAATATTTTTTCCTTAGAAATTAAATAAATATTATGGAGATTGTTTATTTGTTAGTTGTGAAACTATTGTCACATGTTCCCATTCTCCCAGCAAATATGTGACTTACCTAATTCCTTTAAGAAATTCTTTCTTTCCATCCTTTATCTATGCTTATTAGTTCTCAGTATAAGGGAAGGGAAAACTAGTGCTCATGATGAGATAATGGTTTTCATTTTTGCTCTCCTGCTCCTCTTGGTACCACTCTTGAGATTTCAAGGATAAAAGAAGATGCAACATATGTACAAATGAACTTATATACAAACCAGAAATAGACCCACAGACATAGAAAACAAATTTGTGGTTATAAGGGGGGGAAAGGGTGGGATGGGATAAATTAGGAGTTTCGGATCAACATATATGCACTATTATATATATGTAGATAGCTAATAAAGACCTACTGTATAGCACAGGGAACTATACTCAATATTTGTAATTACCTATAAGGGAAAGAATCTGAAAAATATGTGTGTGTGTGTGTGTGTGTGTGTGTGTGTGTGTGCGTGTATGTACATGTGTGTGTATAACTGAGTCACTTGGCTGTACACCTAAAACTAACACAATGTTGTGAATCAACTATATGTCAATAAAAAAATAAAATTAAAAAAAGGAGATGCAACAGCCTAAAAGTAAAATGAGGTCAAGAAAAATAAATAAAATGAAAAGAGAGAGATATAACTACTTTTCCACCAGCCAACTTGAGAGGAATTCTCAATTTATTTCAGGATGAATATAGGCAATGTCATTATTCCATTTACAGGTGATCTCTAAAGTTTTAACTTCACATCAGTCAGTACTAACAAAGATGTACTTTGCTTACACATGTCTGTAGCTTATTTTCACTTTAGAAAATATACATTTAAAACTTTTATGGCAATATTTCAAAGAATCCATTGGCATAGTTGAAGGTAAATATTTTCTATTGATAAACTTGAGTTATAAAAAACCTCTGCAGAGGTCATTAAATCAGAACGTGAGTCTGGGTTGCCACCAAAGTGGAAACTTTGGTCAATCCCTTTCTCACATAACATTCCCCTGACATTTTTTTCCTAGTAGATTCAGTTCACTAAATGAATTGCATTTAATTGTGATCCTAAATAATGGTAAATTATGGGTTTATTTTGCATTTGAATTATCATGCCATGGTATTTTTTATATGGCCTTCTGTATAGCTTCTCTCCTAAAGCTTCTTCCAACATATACTTGAAAAGTGAAGTGGAAGTGTTGGTTGTTCAGGCACATCTCACTCTGTGTGACCCCATGGACTGTAGCCTGCTAGGCTTTTCTGTCCATGGAATTCTCCAGGCAAGAATGCTGGAGTGGGTTTCCATTCCTTTCTCCAGCGGATCGTCCAGACTCAGGGATGGAACCTGGGTCTCCTGCATTGCAGCTATATTCTTTACTGAGCCACCTGGGAAGCCCATATTTTACAGTAATAAACTAAACACTTATTTTATTTTATTTTTAAGTTCAACTGAGGCTTGAAGAAATCATTATGCTTAACACAGAGAAACTGTAATTTTGTGCCATGTCATTTGTTCTGGATTTCAGTATCTATTCACCATCATCTTCCTAGGTAGACTACTTAAATTTTAATTATTAACTTATAACAGTTGTTGGTCACGCATCCAGATTCTTTTCACTGGAGAAGCAAATTGAAACTAGATTCTAGGTGGCCCAATAATCTTTTCTCAGCCTTTCATATTGCTGTCCGACCTTTCTCACTTCCTCACTGTGAAAGAACCCTCTCAATCATTCATAAGAATCCGATCTTGGAAAGCCAGTTTTAGGCATTTTACTTCTTTTTGGGGCATGCTACCCTGAGTATTTTACCAAAATTTATCTTCCCAATTATACTTTTCACTTTTAGATATAGATGCTGAATTTCAATGAAATTTAAATTTCAGTGAGATAAATTTTAACCAAAGTCTAGAAAATAAGTAGCCTTTCCCATCCTACTAATTGACAATCTATCTTTCTCTCTAGGTTATTTTAGAGGACATGCTGAGTAAATGGATAAAAGAAATCGGTCTGTAGTGTCAGAATTCATGCTTCTGGGACTTTGTCAGTCATGGAATAAGGAAGTCTTACTCTTACTGATATTTTTTATGCTATATTTGATCATTGTATCTGGAAATATTTTCATCATGATCTTAATCATCACTGACCCCCATCTGCATTCTCCCATGTACTTTTTGTTGGCCAACCTGTCCTTTGTTGATATGTGGCTTTCTTCAGTAACTACTCCTAAGATGATTACAGACTTTGTCAGAGAGAACAAAACTATTTCCTTTGGAGGCTGCATGTGCCAGATCCTCTTTGTGCATTTTGTTGGAGGGGGTGAGATGGTGCTATTGGTGGTAATGGCCTATGACCGCTATGTGGCCATCTGCAAGCCACTCCACTATTCAACCATAATGAACCTGCAAAAGTGCATTGGGCTTGTGGCAACTTCCTGGACCATTGGCTTTGTGCATGCCATGAGTCAAACGGCTGTGATTGTGCAATTGCCTTTCTGTGGCCCCAGGGAAACTGACAGCTTTTTCTGTGATATACCACTGGTAATCAAGCTTGCCTGCATAGACTCTTATAACTTGGGAATATTAATGAATGCTGACAGTGGGGTTCTGGCCATGACCTGCTTTGTTCTGCTGCTGATATCCTACACATATATTCTTCTTACTGTTTGCCAAAGCTCTAAAGCTGGTACATCTAGGGCACTCTCTACCTGCACTGCCCACATCACAGTGGTGGTGCTCTTCTTTGGGCCTTGCATCTTCATCTATGTGTGGCCACTCAGCATCACCTGGGTGGACAAATTTCTTGCTGTGTTTTACTCTGTTATTACACCTCTCCTAAATCCAGCCATTTATACCCTGAGAAATAAAGAGATAAAAAATGCTCTGAAGAGATTCAGAAGCTACTACCTACATTCCAAGAGGAATACTAATGCCTAAAATCTCACTGGAAGCACTTCAGATTGATAACATACAATGCCGGGAGCCAGCACAGAAGACCTTTGCCACCCATGGCAAAGGTCATGAGGAAGAGCCCTGATGGGCAAAGGCGGGTCAGGACTCGAGGGACTCCCCGACCCCACCCATGACAAGGTCATGCGGGCGAGGCGGATCAAGACTCAAGAGGTCCCCTAGATCTGCTCGAGCATCTACCCCCGAAACAAAAATCTGTCTGTTATACTACACTCTTCTGACATTAATAGGGGCTATCCCCGACTACCTTTCTCTGGAAAATTAACTTAGAGCTCCAGTTAATAGTCTCCTGCATATAAAAGGAGTGTCTCAGGTCAAACCTCTCTGCTGGCAGACTAGCTTGTGTGACAGGATTATCCACACTCCTGCTACTACACACATGATTGTTTACAACCTCTCAACCATAAACAGCACAGAGAGTTTGGAGTATTTTGAAAGTCTTAGTTAGCATAGGGCTTTTCTAAAGATAAAAATCATGTTGGTGAAGGGTTTCATTGCTGAGTTAATGATTGCCGCTAGGCCTCCATATCCTCAGGCACCTGGGAGTATGTTAATCAATGTAATTGGAATGTAGAAAAAGAAATATAGTAGTTTTGATGTTAGCAATACTAGACTTTTGAGTTAATGAATTTTCTTTTTGTTATAAATCACTGTACTCCTCTTTCTTTGTTATAAACCATTGTATCCTTGCTATGTAAGAATGTAACTTTATCACTATCTTAAGACTAAGTAGATCTTAAGGGAAAACAAGTTTTCTGATTGACTAACCTTTAGCAATAGAAAGAAAGATGGGGCCATAAAATGTTACTCGGTCTCCAGACCAGAAGATATTGTAAACAAACGTAAGACCCTTGTAAGAACAAAGATATGCAAAGAACACTCTGTCTTTAGATAAGGGTGAGAGCAGCTGACCCTGAGTGACTCTGCTTCTTACATTTATCTCTATGTACAACTTAAAGTATAAAAGCTTCCCTGAAAAATAAAGAGATGGACCAGGACCAAGACCAGTTCCACCAAAGCTTGGTTTCCCCGTGTCATCTTTTCTTTCTTACTCTCCTTTTTAGGCTAATTCTCATCTGGAACACAGAGGTCCGCCGTGTTTATTTATTTGCCTGGGCTTCTAAGACCTGAACGGGAAGGTGCCCTGTGTCTTCACTCCCTTGGGAGACCGGGAGGGCTCCTGCAGCCTACGTAAAGAGTGCAAGTCACTTGTCTCGAGACTTTATTGATTTTCTGTGTAAACCAAGGAATATAAGCCTCTTTCTCTCCTATATTTTCCTAACTGCTATATTTCTTCTTTATCTCTTTCTATATCTCTAAATAAATTATTTGTCTAGGTCGCTGATGCCATCCCCCTGAGGATACCCTGGATCCAACCAGGGCTGGATCCTGGTAATACAGACCTTATAAAAGAGGTTGAAAATTCTAGGCATTCAATTTATATATACATGTAATGTCTGTCTCCCTGGTGGCTTAGAGGTTAAAGCATCTGACTCCAATGCAGGAGACCTGGGTTTGATCCCTGGGTTGGGAAGATTCCCTGGAGAAGGAAATGGCAACCCACTCCAGTATTCTTGCCTGGAGAATCTCATGGACAGAGGAGCTTGGTAGGCTATAGTCCATGGGGTCGCAAAGAGTCGGACACAATTGAGCGACTTCACTTTATAATGTCTGTCTCCAAGTCCAGAAATAGGGTTAATATAATTCATGGAATTTCAACAACTTATTAGTCAATCAGTAGAACACCATGAAATATTTATCTAAAATTCAAACACTAATAATCCTTCTTTGTGAGGGGATTATCTAATCAGTCTTCCTATGCCTTTAACTAAGCTTTAACTCTTTAAATGAGAAGCTTCAATTCATTCAGCCAAGTCATACCCCCATCCTGATAGATAGCATCTGAATAAACTTCTCTTGAATTTTCTCCTAACTCCATTTGGAAAATGTTTTTGTAATACTCGCTCTTTCCCTCAAGCCTTTCACTTAACTTCTTGTCAAGAGGCAACTGAATTATTATTTAACTGGCTTCCCCAGTAGCTCAGAGGGTAAAGCGTCTGCCTGCAATGTGGGAGACCTGGGTTCGATCCCTGGGTTGGGAAGTTCCCCTGGAGAAGGAAATGGCAACCCACTCCAGTATTCTTGCCTGGAGAATCCCATGGATGGAAGAGCCTGGTGGGTTACAGTCCATGGGGTCTCAAAGAGTCGGACATGACTGAGCGAGTTCACTTCACTTCACTTGAGCCAAATACTAAAGAAAAGCTATATGGGACAGACAGAAAGAGAGTGAAATAACTGGTACAATACATAAGGAATAACAGTGGAGGTTATTCTGTATTTGGCTTCCATTAAAAGTGAAAAAAAAAAAAAAGTAAAGCCTAATGATTTTTTGGGCTATCTTAGTCACAAGGACTAATATTTATGCTTTAAATTATTAACCATTTGTGTAAAACTGCTCAACTGTAAGCTCCTTAAGGGCAGGGGCTATGCCTTACCTGGTTAATTCTTGAAATTTAGGACATTAGTTAATATATAATCAGCATTTAACAAATATATTTTAATGTAAATATACAGGCCAATTTTTCCATTCAAATACCCATAACATTTATGGGTCATGGTATATTTAATACAGTCTTCAGTCCTTAAAAATAAATTCCTAAAAATTTCAAATTATCAACAAAATTTACCCTCTTTCTTGCAGAACTATAAATTAAGTGAGTTGAAATCCAGTTGTAAGAATCAACAATATAAGCCCGAAAATAAAAATATGACACATATGTGGTTTTTGTTTTTCTTAATATGGAACCAAAATACAAAAGGCCGAATAAAAATAACGTACTTATCATCCTTGAATGCCTACTCTATGCCATTATATGTATCATTTTAAATGTGTTAATTAGTTCCAAATTGCAAGTAAGAAAATTAGACTCAGAAACATGAGTTAAAGTTCCTCAAGATAACACAGCTTTATTTTTCTTCACTTAAGGATTCAAAGATTAATTTGATATCCAAGATTGTTCACTTATTAAATGACACTACACACTGCAATAGAAAACTACTTACTGTAAAGAAAGAGAAATGACTTTTTAAGAGGCTTGCCCATTTTTCTACTTGGAATTTATCACTTTAAAGTTTTAAAAAACACATTTTATGAGTTATATGCATTCCTAGTATTTTCTCTTAGCTATGCGACTTATTTTTCCAGTCTCAGTTTTTTAGTGAACAGAATTAAAAATTTTAATGTGTCTAATTTTTTAGAGTTAATTATTTTTTTTGCTTATTTCAAAGTTATGAAAACATTCTACTTTATTTTTTAAAAGCTTTTCTATCTTAACTTTCACATTTAAGATCTACAATCATCTTGAGCTTAACTTCTCTGTAAGAAATAGAACTCAAATTTCATTGTTCAACATGAAAATCCATTTGACCTAGATTTTTTCATTTTGGTAGAAAAACAAACAAACAAACAAAACCCTTTAAGTCCATCCCTGTTATGTATGTAGTCTTATTTTTATCATCTTCTCCATAGGAAAGTGATCCTTCCCTCCTTTAGGATTAACACAGAGTTTACAATAGCATTCAGCTCAGTTCAGTCGCTCAGTCATGTCCGACTCTTTGCAACCCCATGAATCGCAGCATGCCAGGCCTCCCTGTCCATCACCAACTCCCGGAGTTCACTCAGACTCACGTCCATCGAGTCAGTGATGCCATCCAGCCATCTCATCCTCTGTCGTCCTCTTCTCCTCCTGCCCCCAATCATTCCCAGCATCAGAGTCTTTTCCAATGAGTCAACACTTCGCATGAGGTGGCCAAAGTACTGGAGTTTCAGCTTTAGCATCATTTCCTCCAAAGAAATCCCAGGGCTGATCTCCTTCAGAATGGACTGGTTGGATCTCCTTGCAGTCCAAGGGACTCTCAAGAGTCTTCTCCAACACCACAGTTCAAAAGAACAATAGCACAAATATTTAAACACTGTTTCATAGTGTACATATTTTTGTAATTTTAAGTGTTAGTATATGCATAGATTGCTTTATGGATTCTCTGTTTTTTGTACCTATTGACCAGTTCCACATTCTCTAATTATCATAGCTATTTAATTAGTCTTGGTATCTGGTAAAGTAAGTCTTCTCAATTTATTTCTCTTTCAACTTTTTTTTGCAGTCTTGGCTTAATACATTTCCACATAAATTTGTGATCCACTTTTCAATTCGCACAAAAATTATTGCTGGAATTTTGATTGGGATTACTTTGAATGTGTAGATTTATTGTCAATTATATAATAATTACTTTTACAATCTATGATCTTGGCATATCTCTCTATTAAATTTATGTCTTCTTGAATTTCTCTCAGTAAAGTTTTATAGTTTTCTAGATAGTTTGTTAATATATATATTTTTTCCTTTTTCTCCACCAAGCCTCTTTCCCATTGTTTGCCAATGTTATAATATGGAGGGACAAGGAGAAGCAGGTTGTAATGTGAAAACATGGAAACCTGTAGCCAGTTGCAAGGATATTTGGAAGTTTGTGACCTGGCTTGTGGACCTCATTCTAACCATACCCACTATAAAGTCAATTTCTCATCACCTTCACTTTTCTTCCAATTGAGGATACTTTTAACAGATGAACCAGTAAATCAGAGCAATGGGCAGGTCCAAGCTGCTTTCAAGGCTAGTCTTGATATCCTAGCCTTGGAAAAACTTCCCAATTTTTCTGGGTCCTTTAACCCACTCTTAGTGTACCTTTCTGTCTGGTTGGAGTCCCCTCAATCCATTAATATATTTTTCTGGTTTTATTGAGAAATAATTGACATATATCACTGCAGAAGTTTAAGTTGTACAGCATGATGGTTTGATTTACATACATAATGAAATGAGTATCCCAATAAGTTTAATTAGCATTCATCATATCAGATGAATCAAAATAGATGCAATCAAAAGAAAAGGAAGAAAATCTTTCCTTGTGATGAGAACACTTAGGATTTACTCTTTCAACAATTTTCCTATATATTATACAACCATTGTAATAGGAACCCACTCTAGTATTCTTGCCTGGAAAATCCCATGGACTGAGGAACCTGGTAGGCTGCAGTCCATGGGATCACAGTTGGACACAACTGAGTGACTTCACTTTCTTTTTCTTTCTATTGTTTACTATAGTCATCATGTTTTACATTACATCCCTAGTACTTGTTGTTGTTCAGTCGCTCAGTCATGTCCAATTCTTTATGACTCCATGGACTGCAGCATGCAAGGCTTCCCTGTCCATCATCAACTCCTGGAGCTTGCTGAAACTCATGTCCATGGAGTCAGTGATGCTATCCAACCATCTCATACTGTCGTCCCGTTCTCCTCCTGCCTTCTGCCTTTCCTAGTAACAGAGTCTTTTCCAATGAATTGGCTCTTTGCATCAGGTGGTCAAAGTATTGGAGCTTAAGCTTCAACATCAGTCCTTCCAAGGAATATTCAGGGTTGACTTCCTTTAGGATTGACTGGTTTGATCTCCTTGCAGTCCAAGGGACTCTCAAGAGTTTTCTCCAACACTACAATTCAAAAGCATCAATTCTTCGGTGCTCAGCCTTCTTTTTGATGCAGCTCTCACACACATACATGACTACTGGAAAAAACATAGCTTTGACAATCCAGATCTTTTTTTGGCAAATCAGTGTCTCTGTTTTTTTTAACACTCTGTCTATATTTATCATAGTTTTTCTTCCAAGAAGCAAGTGTCTTTTAATTTCATGGCTGCAGTCACTATCTGCAGTGATTTTGAAGCCCACGAAAACAGTCTGTCACTGTTTCCAATCTTTCCCAGCATCAGGGGCTTTTCTAATGAGTCAGTTCTTCAAATCACGTGGCCAAAGGATTGCAGTTTCAGCTTCAGCATCAGTTCTTCCAATAAATATTCAGGACTGATTTCCTTTAGCATTGACTGGTTTGATCTCCTTGCAGTCCAAAGGACTCTCAAGAGTCTTCTCCAACAACACAGTTCAAAAGCATCAGTTCTTTGATGCTCAGCTTTCTTTTTGGTCCAACTCTCACATCCAAACATGACTACTGGAAAAACCATAGCTTTGACTAGATGGAATTTTGTTGGCAAAGTAATGTCCCTGTTTTTTGATGTGCTGTCTTGGTTTGTCATAGCTTTTCTTCCAAGGAGCAAGCATCTTTTGCTTTCATGGCTACAGTCACCATCTGCAGTGATTTTGGAGCCCAAGAAAATAAAGTCTGTCACTGTTTCCATTGTTTCTCCATCTATTTGCCCTGAGGTGATGGAACCAGATGCCATAATCTTCATTTACTGAATGCTGAGTTTTAAGCCAACTTTTTCACTCTCCTCTTTCACCCTCATCAAGAGACTCACTCAAGTACTTATTTATCTTTAACTGGAACTTTGTATCTTTTGATCACCTACCTCCAAATCCCCCTCCTGCTAACACTCTATTTATGGCAACCACAAATCTGATCCCTTTTTCTATGAATTTTGTGCTTTTTGTTTTATTAAGGTTCCATATATAGATAGACTAGTAAACCTGGTCTTTTGTGTTCCTATGGAACTGGGTACAGTTTCACTAGCAGATAAGATTGTCCATTTCACAGTAATATTTATTTGTCATTATTCAGTTGTTAAGTCCTATCTGACTCTTGGTGACCCCATGGACTGTAGCATGTCTCCTGCCCTCTACTATCTCCCAGAATTTGCTCACATTCATGTCCATTGAGTTGGTGATGCCATCCAACCATCTCATCTTCTGCTGCCCTCCTTTCCTTTTGCCTCTAATCTTTCTCCTGCATCAGGGTCTTTTCCAGTGAGTTGGCTCTTTGCACCAGGTGTTCAAAGTATGGAACTTCAGCTTCAGCATCAGTCCTTCCAAGGAATATTCAGGGTTGATTTCCTTTAGGATTGACTAGTTTGATCTCCCTGCTGTCCAAGAGACTCCTGAGAGTTTTCTCCAGCACCACAATTCAAAAGCATGAATTCTTTGGTGCTCAGCCTTCGTTATGGTCCAACTCTCACATCCATACATGACTACTGGAAAAAATATAGCTTTGACTATATCGACCTTTGTTGGCAAAAAGATGTCTCTGCTTTTTAATATGCTGTCTAGTATTGTGATAGCTCTCCTTCCAAGGAGCAAGGGTCTTTTAATTTGATGGCTGCAGTCACTGTCTGCAGTGATTTTGGAGCCCAAGAAAATAAAATCTATCACTGCTTCCACATTTCCCCTTCTATTTGCTATGAAGTGATGGGACTGGATCACTGCAGATGGTGATTGCAGCCATGAAATTAAAAGATGCTTACTCCTTGGAAGAAAAGTTATGACCAATCTAGATATCATATTCAAAAGCAGAGACATTACTTTGCCGACTAAGCTCTGTCTAGTCAAGGCTATGGTTTTTCCTGTGGTCATGTATGGATGTGAGAGTTGGACTGTGAAAAAGGCTGAGCGCTGAAGAATTGATGCGTTTGAGCTGTGGTGTTGGAGAAGACTCTTGAGAGTCCCTTGGACTGCAAGGAGATCCAACCAGTCTGTTCTGAAGGAGATCAGCCCTGGGATTTCTTTGGAAGGACTGATGCTAAAGCTGAATCTTCAGTACTTTGGCCACCTCATGTGAAGAGTTGACTCATTGGAAAAGACTCTGATGCTGGGAGGGATTGGGAGCATGAGGAGAAGGGGATGACAGAGGATGAGATGGCTGGATAGCATCACTGACTCGATGAATGTGAGTCTGAGTGAACTCCAGGAGTTGGTGATGGACAGGGAGGCCTGGCGTGCTGCAATTCATGGGGTCGCACAGAGTCAGACATGACTGAGCGACTGAACTGAACTGATGGGACTGGATGCCATGGTCTGAGGTTTTGAATGCTAAGTTTCAAGCCAGCTTTTTCACTCTTCTCTTTCACTCTCAGGAAGAGCCTTTTAGTTCCTCTAGACTCCCTGCCATTAGACTGGTATCATCTGCATATCTGAGGTTGCTGTTTCCTGGCAATCTTGAGTCCAGCTTGTGATTCACCCAGGCTGGCACTTACCATGATATACTCTGATGATCCCCTGAAGAAGGAAATGGCAACCCACTCCAATATTCCTACCTGGGAAATCTCATGGACAAAGGAAACTGGTGGTCTACAGTACATGGGCTCGCAAAGAGTTGGACATGACTGAATGACTTAGTTCGCACTCTGCATATAAGTTAAATAAGCAAAGTGGCATTATTTATTTACTAAAATGTGATCTGATGAGTCTAGGTCACTTGGAAAATTTCCTTTTTACATTCCTAAGAGCTGTATAACTTACATAATATTTACTAGAGAGCCATGCCTCTAGATGGATATTGGATTCATATTATAGTAGGTGATCCTTTATCAGTAACATTTTGATAAAGGAATTTAAGAGATTAAAGTCTTTTTTTTTTTCTAGAAAAAACCTTTAGTTGATTTACTTGGAGTCTAGTTGATAAGGAATTTAGTGTGGTTCCCCTGTCTTCTTTCCTTTACTCAGAAATTTCCTCATGGTGAAGGGAGTGAATGGATAACACACCAGCTGCTTTAATTCCTCCCTCTCATACATTTATAAGCACATTATTTGCTACAATTTGGCCACCGTCAAAATTGCCCCTATTATGACATTTTAACTGGACCAACAAATATATTCCACATTCAAAAAAAAAAAAAAATCTGTAAGTATAGTAATGTGAAAAAAATGGCCAGTTAAGACAATTGACTAAAATGATGTTCACACAGTGATACTTGATAATATGGAAATTGTTCAACCTATAGAAACAGAAACAAAGAAAAGACTGTGAACAAAAGTTTTGACAATACCAATAGTTTAGACATAGTAAGCCTTTTCCTATGCACTTGCTTTCTTTACAATGTATTTAAAGAAAAGAACTTTATTATTATGTATTATTTACTACAATCATTATAGTAATTTCATTAATTACATTTTTTCACTTACCCCATATTCTGCAATTTGCCTATTCTATTGTTTCCTTTTATTAGCAATTTATTTATCATTCTTTTTTTCCCTATCCTAAATCAATGTTTTAAATATCTCTGTGAAGTCCCATTTAATTATAAATTATGTCAATAATTTATTTTTTAAAATTAGATCAAGAAATGATAGATTCAGGGACATAATCAAATGGACTCCTCTTGAAAATATGTGATATAAGGTAGTCTATTTAGTAATATCAAGATTGTGTGCTGTGCTGGGCTAAGTCACTTCAGTCGTGTCCAGCTCTTTGCTACTCTATGGATTATAGCCCACCAGGCTCCTCTATCCGTTAACTTCTTTGGGCAAGAATACTGGAGTGGGTTGCCATGCCCTCCTCCAGGGATCTTCCTGACCCAGGGATGGAACTCACATCTCTCAAGTCTGCTGTATTATCAGGTGGGTTCTTTATCACTAACACCACCTGGGAAGCCCATAGAAATAACATGTGACCCAGCAATTCCTCTCCCAAGGATATACCCCCCAAAAGTGAAAATATGTATTCACAAAATAAATTTGTCTATGTATAACTCATATAGACCAATAATGCAAGCAAATGCCATCAACAGTTAACTAGATAAACAAAATATGGTGTATCCATACTGTAGAATTTTATTCAACCACAAAAAGTAATAAACTACTTTTCCAGTAGTCATGTATGGACGTGAGAGTTGGACTATAAAGAAAGCTGAGTGCTGAAGAATTGATGCTTTTGAACTGTGGTACTGGAGAAGACTCTTGAGAGTCCCTTGGACTGCAAGGAGATCCAATCAGTCCATCCTAAAGGAAATCAGTCTTGAATATTCATTGGAAGGACTGATGCTGAAACTGAAACTCCAATCCTTTGGCCATCTGATTCGAAGAACTGACTCATTTGAAAAGACCGTGATGCTAGGAAAGTTTGAAGGCTGGAGGAGAAGGGGACAACGGAGTGTGAGACAGTTGGATGGCATTACCGACTCAATGGACATGAGTTTGAGCAAGCTCCGATAGTTGGTGATGGACAGGAGGCCTTGTGTGTTGCAGTCCATGGGGTCGCAGAGTTGACATGATTGAGCAACTGAACTGAACTAAACTGAACACATGCTACAACATAAATGAACCTTGTAAACATTATGTTAAGTGAAAGAAACCAGTCACAAAAGGTCACATATTGTATGATTCCATTTATACGAAATTTCCAGAATAGGAAAATCCATAGAAACAAAAAGTGGATTAATTGTTTCCAGGGACTGGAGAGAGGGGAAATTAGGGAGTGATAGTTAACGGGTCCTGGAGAAGGCAATGGCACCCCACTCCAGTACTCTTGCCTGGAAAATCCCATGGACGAAGGAGCCTGGTAGGCTGCAGTCCATGGGGTCACTAAGAGTTGGGTACGACTGAGCGACTTCACTTTCACTTTTCACTTTCATGCATTGGAGAAGGAAATGGCAACCCACTCCAGTGTTCTTGCCTGGAGAATCCCAGGGATGGGAGAGCCTGGTGGGATGCCGTCTATGGGGTCGTACAAAGTCGGACACGACTGAAGCAACTTAGCAGCAACAGTAGCAGCAGTTAACGGGTCCAGGTTCTCTTTATGGTATGAAGAAAATTCTGGTTGAGAGCATGAGGTACTAGTGTTCTTGAGATAGTTGGAAGAGGCAAATCTAACAATTTTGTAATTTGAAATATACCTGAGTCACTAGGTTATCTTCTAACCTTAACCTACAGAAGACACAAATTCGAGACAGCAAAAGAGACACAGATATATAGAACAGACTTTGGGACTCTGTGGGAGAGGGAGAGGGTGGGATGATTTGGGAGAATGGCATTGAAACCTGTATACTATCAGGTAAGAAACGGATCGCCAGTGTATGTTCAATCCAGGATACAGGATGCTTGGGGCTGGTGCATGGGGATGATCCAGAGAGATGATATGGGGTGGGAGGGGGCTTCAGGATTGGGAACTCATGTACACCCGTGGGGGATTCCTGTTGATGTATGGCAAAACCAATACAGTATTGTAAAGTAAAATAAAGTAAAAAAAAAAAAAGAAAGAAAGAAAGAAAGAAAGAAAAGGCTTGGCTTTTTAAAAAAATGGAGCTCTTTCCAAAAATAATTATTAAAAGTAAATATACAATGGAAAAAAGTATTAATACCACCTGGATCCAAAGAGTAAAATTATTTTAACAAAATTTTGATGAGAAAGTGTAAAGAAATAAAATTATGAATAATCAATTTTTCATAAGAAGATGAATGTATTTTGCTATATTTTAAATATTGAGATGAGTGCAATTGTGCGGTAGTTTGAGCATTCTTTGGCATTGCCTTTCTTTGGAATTCGAAGAAAACTGATATTTTCCAGTCCTGTGGCCACTGCTGAGTTTTCCAAATTTGCTGGCATACTGAGTGCAGCACTTTCACAGCATCATCTTTCAGGATTTGAAACTGCTCACTGTAATTCCATCACCTTCATTAGCTTTGTTTGTAGTGATGCTTTCTAAAGCCCACTTCACTTCACATTCCAGGATGTCTGGCTCTAGATGAGTTATCACACCATCATGATTATCTGGGTCGTGAAGATCTTTTTTGTACAGTTCTTCTGTGCATTCTTGCCACCTCTTCTTAATATCTTCTGCTTCTGTTAGGTCCATACCATTTCTGTCCTTTATCGAGCCCATCTTTGCATGAAATGTTCCCTTGGTATCTCTAATTTTCTTGACGAGATCTCTAGTTTTTCCCATTCTGTTCTTTCCCTCTATTTCTTTGCATTGATCGCTGAAGAAGGCTTTCTTATCTCTTCTTGCTATTCTTTGGAACTCCGCATTCAAATGCTTATATCTTTCCTTTTCTCCTTTGATTTTCACCTCTCTTCTTTTCACAGCTATTTGTAAGGCCTCCCCAGACAGCTGTTTTGCTTTTTTGCATTTCTTTTCCATGGGGATGGTCTTGATCCTTGTCTCCTGTACAATGTCACGAACCTCATTCCATAGTTCATCAGGCACTCTATCAATCAGATCTAGGCCCTTGAACCTATTTCTCACTTCCACTGTATAATCATAAGGGATTTGATTTAGGTCATGCCTGAAAGGTCTAGCGGTTTTCCCTACTTTCTTCAATTTGAGTCTGAATTTGGTATTAAGGAGTTCATGATCTGAGCCACAGTCAACTCCTGGTCTTGTTTTTGCTGACTGTATAGAGCTTCTCCATCTTTGGCTGCAAAGAGTATAATCAATCTGATTTCGGTGTTGACCATCTGGTGATGTCCATGTGTAGAGCCTTCTCTTGTGTTGTTGGAAAGAGGGTGTTTGCTATGAACAGTGCATTTTCTTGCCAAAACTCTATTAGTCTTTGCCCTGCTTGATTCTGCATTCCAAGGCCAAATTTTCCTGTTACTCCAGGTGTTTCTTGACTTCCTACTTTTGCATTCCAGTCCCCTATAGTGAAAAGGACATCTTTTTTGGGCGTTAGTTCTAAAAGGTCTTGTAGGTCTTCATAAAACCGTTCAACTTCAGCTTCTTCATCATTACTGGTTGGGGCATAGACTTGGATTATGGTAATATTGAACGGTTTGCCTTGGAGATGAACAGAGATCATTCTGTCATTTTTGAGATTGCCTCCAAGTACTGCATTTCGGACTCTTTTGTTGACCATGATGGCTACTTCATTTCTTCTGAGGGATTCCTGCTCACAGTAGTAGATCTAATGGTCACCTGAGTTAAATTCACCTATTCCAGTCCATTTTAGTTTGCTGATTCCTAGAATGTTGACGTTCACTCTTGCCGTCCCTTGTTTGACCACTTCCAGTTTGCCTTGATTCATGGACCTGACATTCCAAGTTCCTATGCAATATTGCTCTTTACCGTACTGGACCTTGCTTCTATCACCAGTCACGTCCACAGCTGGGTATTGTTTTTGCTTTGGCCTCATCGATTCATTCTTTCTGGAGTTATTTCTCCACTGATCTCCAGTAACATATTGGGCACCTACTGACCTGGGAAGTTCCTCTTTCAGTATCCTATCATTTTGCCTTTTCATAGTGTTCAAGGGGTTCTCAAGGCAAGAATACTGAAGTGATTTGCCATTCCCTTCTCCTCCAAGCGAGGCCTCAGCAATACGTGAACCGTGAAGTTTCTGATGTTCAAGGTGGTTTTAGAAAAGGCAGAAGAACCAGAGATCAAATTGCCAACATCTGCTGGATCATGGAAAAAGCAAGAGAGTTCCAGAAAAACATCTATTTCTGCTTTATTGACTATGCCAAAGCCTTTGAGAGTGTGGATCACAATAAACTTTGGAAAAATCTGAAAGAGATGGGAATACCAGACCATCTGACCTGCCTCTTCAGAAATCTGTGTGCAGGTCAGGAAGCAGCAGTTAGAACTGGACATGGAACAACAGACTGGTTCCAAATAGGAAAAGGGGTACGTCAAGGCTGTATATTGTCACCCTGCTTATTTAACTTCTATGCAGAGTACCTCATGAGAAGTGCTGGACTGGAAGAAACACAAGCTGGAATCAAGATTGTTGGGAAAAATATCAATAACCTCAGATATGCAGATGATACCACCCTTATGGCAGAAAGTGAAGAGGAACTAAAAAGCCTCATGATGAAAGTGAAAGTGGAGAGTGAAAAAGTTGGCCTAAAGGTCAACATTCAGAAAACGAAGATCATGGCATCCAGTCCCATCATTTCATGGGAAATAGATGGGGAAACAGTGGAAACAGTGTCAGACTTTATTTTTTTGGGCTCCAAAATCCCTGCCGATGGTGATTGCTGCTATGAAATTAAAAGACGCTTACTCCTTGGAAGAAAAGTTATGACCAACCTAGGTAGCATATTCAAAAGCAGAGACATTACTTTGCCGATTAAGGTCCATCTAGTCAAGGCTATGGATTTTCCTGTGGTCATGTATGGATGTGAGAGTTGGACTGTGAAGAAGGCTGAGTGCCAAAGAATTGATGCTTTTGAACTGTGGTGTTGAGAGTCCCTTGGACTGCAAGGAGATCCAACCAGTCCATTCTGAAGGAGATCAGCCCTGGGATTTCTTTGGAAGGACTGATGCTAAAGCTGAATCTCCAGTACTTTGGCCACCTCATGTGAAGAGTTGAGTCATTGGAATAGACTCTGATGCTGGGAGGGGTTGAGGGCAGGAGGAGAAGGGGCTGACAGAGGATGAGATGGCTGGATGGCATCACTGACTCGATGGACGTGATTCTGAGTGAACTCCAGGAGTTGGTGATGGACAGGGAGGCCTGGTGTGCTGCGATTCATGGGGTCGCAAAGAGTCGGACACGACTGAGCGACTGAACTGAGCTGAACTGAATATTGAGATAGTAAAATTTAAATGTTGTTTTATAAGTTTAGAATACAAAACTTTTGACTCACCACAGAAATACTAGTAATAAATTTAAAATGTTGGACATATCACATGTACCCATATGTATGTATGTGGTATTGGCAGCAACTATTAACTTGTTTTAATCTGAATGCCAGCAAGATGACTGATCATCTGGCTTTTGATTATTTTTATTTGAATATGAAATGTTTTACCATTAATATCAAATGTTCTCTAACAATAAAATTGAATATAGTTAATTTAATGAACATCTAATTACACTTGAGTATGTTCCTCCTCCTCCAAAATACATTTTCCTAATTTAATTAGTACAATTGAATACCAATCTTTTAATTATTTATTTCCCATACATTATTTCAGTTATGAACACAGTTTTTCAGAGATTTCTTTTATGATTTTGACTAAATCTCACCATCTTAAATAATCTTCTCAGTGCCTCCTTCATCTCCTTATTTCAGAGACTATAGATCAAAGGTTTGAATAATGGAGTTAACACAATATAGGACAAAGTCACATATTTTTGAATCTCTGCTGAATTGCCTGCTGTTGGGCTCACATATACAATCATGAGGGAGCCATAAAACAGGGACACCACAGCCAGATGGGAGCCACATGTAGAGAAAGCCTTATGTCAGCCTTCTGCTGAAGGTACCCTAAACACAGCTCTGATAACCAGGGTGTAGGAGCTGGTAATGAAGAGTAAGGTAGAGAAAATGAGGACTGAGTTAAAAGTGGCACAAATGATTTCAGTGGCAGGGGCTGGCACACAGGACAGCTTTTTAAGGGGTCCTGGGTCACATAGGAAATGATCAGTCTTATTGAGACAATGAAATGGGAGCTAAGAGATTAGGTGAATAGGCAAGAGGAAGTATAAAAAGCCACACACCCAGCAGCAGGCTCCCATTCTAATGCAGCATTGCACTGGCATGACAGTGGGGTAGTGAAGGGGCCTGCAGATGGCAAGGTACCTGTCAAAGGCCATGGTAGACAAGAAGAAGGTCTCGGTACTACCTATGGAGAAGAAGAAGTAGAACTGGAGGAAGCAGCCAGAGAAGGAAGTTGTCTTGGTCTCAGAGAGAAAGTTGGCTAGCATACTGGGGACAGTAGAAGTGACACACCACATCTCCAGGAAGGAAAAATTGGCCAGCAGGATGTACATGGGGGTGTGGAGATGGTGGTCCCACCACACTGCACAGATAATGCACAAATTTCCAGTTAGTGTCAACACATAGATCACAAAGAAGAGTGAGAAGAGGAAGATCTGAACCTCCCAGGTACAAGGGAATCCAAGGAGAATGAATTCGTTCACAGGGTCAGAGCAATTATTTCCTCCTGGGTTTTTCATTTTTTTCTCCTAAAACTGCATTAGGGAGACATTATTATCTTTCAAATGACTCTACAGAAGTTTTCTCATTAAGATATTTCTGAACTGCTTTATATTAATTCAGCAAGCAGCATGATTTTAGATTACTTAAAGATTTTTAGCATTCTTTGACCCTGTGTGACACTGGGAGGAAACAAGGAACTTGGAGTGTGGGGGCTTATTATGGCCTCATCTTCATGATCATCACGCCTGTCATGGTTCATTTAATGTCTTCCTTTGTCTGTGTCCTCAGCAATACAGAAACCAAGGTAGATCGTCCTTGCCATTCAGAGGGGCTTTTTTTCCCCCACAGAGAATGGGAAGCAAAGTTTAATAAGAATAATTTTTTTTTTTACTTTCAATTATGGAGGATATACAAAAGCAAAGAGAAGAGTGTAGTGAATCCCTACACATTTATCACATAGCTTTAACAATTATTCATGGGCAAACTTGCTGTAACTCCACCTACTTCCATACCTCCCATATTATTTCAAAGCAGATACCAAATGTATGATTTCATTACAAAATATTTCAGTGTGTAACCCTGGAAAATTTTAAAAGCTATAATCAAAATATCTCTATATAATCCAAAAATTAATAATTCCTTAATTTTATAAAGAGTTAAATTTTCCAATTGCTTTATGTCAGAATTGTTTTGCTTTGTCTTACAATTTATTTGTTTGTTTGCTTGCTTTTCAGGCATGCCCACTCAGCTTGTGGAATCTTAGTTCCCCAAGCAAGGATTGAACCCAGGCCCTTGGCAGTGAAAACATGGAGTCCTAACCACTGGAAGGAAAGGAATTCTTTAGTTTGCTTGAAGTAGGAGCCAAATAAAGTTCACATTTTGTCACTGGTTCCTATGTCTGACACATCTTTCAATCAATAGTTTCCTTATTCATTCCTTTAAAAGATTTCTATTATTTTCAGAATTAATTTAATTTGAGTATAGTTCGTTTACAATATTGTGTTAGTTTTGTGGTTCAGAAATGTCCACCTGAGCCAAACCTACATAAGGACACATAGATGTTTAAACAATTGTACAGATCATTCTCTGTGTAAATAGAAGAAAATGTTGTGAGAATATATAGCCATAAAGCAAGAGTTTGTGTATTATGTAAGCTTTAATAATAACACATGCACAGTTTTAGATGGGGTTTCTGTTTATGTACTATTGGAAATGTTGGAAAAGAGATAAAGAATATAATATTTATCAGTGATTGCTTATAGCAAGGCCAATTATGAAGTTCATGTACCCTCTTATTTTTAAGATCTCTGTAAAAAGATTCCACAATTTTCATTGTTAATATCTCTCAGTGTTTGTACAATTCTCCAATGTACTCTTCATTTTTAACTTGGTCCTCTTTGTAGGCAGAGGACCTGCAAAGACGTTCTCTGGTGGCTCAAATGGTGAAGAATCTGCCTGCAACGCGGGAGACCTGGGTTTGATCCCTGTATTGGGAAGATCTCCTGGAGAAGGAAATGACAATCCCATCCAGTATTCTTGCCGGGAAGATCTCCTGGAGAAGGAAATGACAATCCCATCCAGTATTCTTGCCTGGAAAATCCCCTGGACAGAGGAACGTGGTGGGCTATAGTCTATGGGGTCTCAAAGAGTTGGACATGACTGAGTGAATTTCACATCACTTCACTTCTTTGTAGGCAAGAATTTCTTGCATAAGAGGAGTAAGCTTCAGGCACAGTCACCTTGAACAACATTTTAAATGAAACTGGTTTGCATAAATGAGATTCAGACTATAAACTAACATTATTCTTTTTTAATTGAAAATTTATCCTAAATTGAGGACACAGGCTTCAGTCCTCAGTTGAAATTTATCACACGATGGGAAAGTACCTCATGGTGGTACTTTCTCTCTCCGTATATATTTTGCCACATAGAGCAGATATAGCTACTGTGGTATATATATCATTAAAGCACTCTGAGTTTTGAATTACATTAATTGAATATCTGTTCATGGACTATTCATTCTCATTTTTCTCTCTCTGTCTCTTTATTTTATTAAAAAAATTTTTATTTTTACTTTATTTTTCTTTACAATACTGTATTGGTTTTGCCATACATTGACATGAATCCGAC
>NW_024070210.1:75091760-75156766 GCF_014754425.2 Oryx dammah | reverse complement strand
TTGCTTTACAATACTGTATTGGTTTTGCCATACATTGACATGAATCCAACACAGGTGTACATGAGTTCCTAATCCTGAAACCCCCTTCCACCTTCTACCCCATATCATCTCTCTGGATCATACCTGTGCACCAGCCCCAAGCATCCTGTATCCTGTATCAAACATAGACTGACGATTCGTTTCTTACATGATAGTATACAGGTTTCAATGCTATTCTCCCAAATCATCCCACCCTCTCCCTCTCCCACAGAGTCCAAAAGTCCGTTCTAAACATCTGTGTCTCTTTTGCTGTCTTGCATACAGGCTCATCATTACCATCTTTCTAAATTCCATATATATGTGTTAGTATACTGTATTGGTGTTTTTCTTTCTGGCTTACTTCACTCTGTATAATCAGCTCCAGTTTCATCCACCTCATTAGAACTGATTCAAATGTATTCTTTTTAATGGCTGAGTAATACTCCATTGTGTATATGTTCCACAGCTGTCTTATCCATTCATCTGCTGATGGACATCTAGGTTGTTTCCATGTCCTGGCTATTATAAACAGTGCTGCGATGAACATTGGGGTACACGTGTCTCTTTCAATTCTGGTTTCCTTGGTGTGTATGCTCAGCAGTGGGATTGCTGGGTCATAAGGCAGTTCTATTCCCAGTTTTTTAAGGAATCTCCACACTGTTCTCCATAGTGGCTGTACTAGTTTGCATTCCCACCAACAGTGTAAGAGGGTTCCCATTTCTCCACACCCTCTCCAGCATTTATTGCTTGTAGACTTTTGGATCGCAGCCATTCTGACTGGTGTGAAATGGTACCTCATTGTGGTCTTAATTTGCATTTCTCTGATAATGAGTGATGTTGAGCATCTTTTCATGTGTTTGGTAGCCATCTGTATGTCTTCTTTGGAGAAATGCCTATTTAGTTCTTTGGCCCATTTTTTGATTGTGTCATTTATTTTTCTGGAATTGAGCTGCAGGAGTTGCTTTATTTTTGAGATTAGCTGTTTGTCAGTTGCTTCATTTGCTCTTATTTTCTCCCATTCGGAAGGCTGTCTTTTCACTTTGCTTATGTTTTCCTTTGTTGTGCAGAAGCTTTTAATTTTAATTAGGTCCCATTTGTTTATTTTTGCTTTTATTTCCAATATTCTGGGAGGTGGGTCATAGAGGATTCTGCTGTGATTTATGTCGAAGAGTGTTTTACCTGTGTTCTTCTCTAGGAGTTTTATAGTTTCTGGTCTTACGTTTAGATCTTTAATCCATTTTGAGTTTATTTTTATGTATGGTGTTAGAAGGTGATCTAGTTTCATTGTTTTACAAGTGGTTGACCAGTTTTCCCAGCACCACTTGTTAAAGAGATTATCTTTAATCCATTGTATATTCTTGCCTCCTTTGTCAAAGATAAGGTGTCTGTAGGTGTGTGGATTTATCTCTGGGCTTTCTATTTTGTTCCATTGATCTATATTTCTGTCTTTGTGCCAGTACCATACTGTCTTGATGACTGTGGCTTTGTAGTAGAGCCTGAAGTCAGACAGGTTGATTCCTCCAGTTCCATTCTTCTTTCTCAAGATTGCTTTGGCTATTCGAGGTTTTTTGTATTTCCATACAAATTGTGAAATTCTTTGTTCTAGCTCTCTGAAAAATACCGCTGGTAGCTTGATAGGGATTGCATTGAATCTGTAGATTGCTTTGGGTAGTATACTCATTTTCACTATATTGATTCTTCCGATCCATGAACATGGTATATTTCTCAATCTATTAGTGTCCTCTTTGATTTCTTTCATCAGTGTTTTATAATTTTCTATATATAGGTCTTTAGTTTCTTTAGGTAGATATATTCCTAAGTTTTTTATTCTTTTCGTTGCAATGGTGAATGGAATTGTTTCCTTAATTTCTTTTTCTACTTTCTCATTATTAGTGTATAGGAATGCAAGGGATTTCTGTGTGTTGATTTTATATCCTGCAACTTTACTATATTCATTGATTAGCTCTAGTAATTTTCTGGTGGAGTCTTTAGGGTTTTCTGTGTAGAGGATCATATCATCTGCAAACAATGAGAGTTTTACTTCTTCTTTTCCAATTTGGATTCCTTTTATTTCTTCTTCTGCTCTGATTGCTGTGGTCAAAACTTCCAGAACTATGTTGAGTAGTAGTGGTGAAAGTGGGCACCCTTGTCTTGTTCCTGACTTTAGGGAAAATGCTTTCAATTTTTCACCATTAAGGATAATGTTTGCTGTGGGTTTGTCATAGATAGCTTTTATTATGTTGAGGTATGTTCCTTCTATTCCTGCTTTCTGGAGAGTTTTTATCATAAATGGATGTTGAATTTTGTCAAAGGCTTTCTCTACATCTATTGAGATAATCATATGGCTTTTATTTTTCAATTTGTTAATGTGGTGAATTACATTGATTGATTTGCAGATATTGAAGAATCCTTGCATCCCTGGGATAAACCTCACTTGGTCATGGTGTATGATCCTTTTAATGTGTTGTTGGATTCTGATAGGTAGAATTTTGTTAAGGATTTTTGCATCTATGTTCATCGGTGATATTGGCCTGTAGTTTTCTTTTTTTGTGGCATCTTTGTCAGGTTTTGGTATTAGGGTGATGGTGGCCTCATAGAATGAGTTTGGAAGTTGACCTTCCTCTGCAATTTTCTGGAAGAGTTTGAGTAGGAGAGGTGTTAGCTCTTCTCTAAATTTTTGGTAGAATTCAGCTGTGAAGATGTCTGGACCTGGGCTTTTGTTTACTGGAAGATTTCTGATTACAGTTTCAATTTCCGTGCTTGTGATGGGTCTGTTAAGATTTTCTATTTCTTCCTGGTTCAGTTTTGGAAAGTGTACTTTTCTAAGAATTTGTCCATTTCTTCCACGTTGTCCATTTTATTGGCATATAGTTGCTGATAGTAGTCTCTTATGATCCTTTGTATTTCTGTGTTGTCTGTTGTGATCTCTCCATTTTCATTTCTAATTTTATTGATTTGATTTTTCTCCCTTTGTTTCTTGATGAGTCTGGCTAATGGTTTGTCAATTTTATTTATCCTTTCAAATAACCAGCTTTTGATTTTATTGATTTTTGCTATGGTCTCTTTTGCTTCTTTTGCA
The DNA here is from genome assembly GCF_014754425.2 of Oryx dammah. Taxonomy (NCBI): domain Eukaryota; kingdom Metazoa; phylum Chordata; class Mammalia; order Artiodactyla; family Bovidae; genus Oryx; species Oryx dammah. The sequence continues at coordinate 75,153,669 of NW_024070210.1, read as the reverse complement.
TTTATTTCTGCTCTAATTTTTAAGATTTCTTTCTACTAACCCTGAGGTTCTCCATTTCTTCCTTTTCTAGTTGCTTTAGGTATAGAGTTAGGTTATTTATTTGACTTTTTTCTTGTTTTTTGAGGTATGCCTGTATTGCTATGAACTTTCCTCTTAGCACTGCTTTTATAGTGTCCCACAGGTTTTAGGCTGTTGTGTTTTCATTTTCATTCGTTTCTATGCATATTTTGATTTCTTTTTTGATTTCATCAGTGATTTGTTGGTTATTCAGAAGTGTGTTGTTCAGCCTCCATATGTTGGAATTTTTAATAGTTTGTCTCCTGTAATTGAGATCTAATCTTAATGCATTATGGTCAGAAAAGATGCTTGGAATGATTTCGATTTTTTTGAATTTATCAAGGTTAGATTTATGGCCCAGGATGTGATCTATCCTGGAGAAGGTTCCGTGCACACTTGAGAAAAAGGTGAAATTCATTGTTTTGGGGTGAAATGTCCTATAGATATCAATTAGGTCTAACTGGTCTATTGTATCATTTAAAGTTTGCATTTCTTTGTTAATTTTCTGTTTAGTTGATCTGTACAATGGTGTGAGTGGGGTATTAAAGTCTCCCACTATTATTGTGTTATTGTTAATTTCCCCTTTCATATTTGTTAGCATTTGTCTTACATATTGCGGTTCTCCTATGTTGGGTGCATATATATTTATAATTGTTATATCTTCTCCTTGGATTGATCCTTTGATCATTATGTAGTGGCCTTCTTTGTCTCTTTTCACAGGCTTTGTTTTAAAGTCTATTTTATCGGATATGAGTTTTTCTACTCCTGCTTTCTTTTGGTCTCTATTTGCGTGGAATATCTTTTTCCAGCCCTTCACTTTCAGTCTGTATGTGTCCCTTGTTTTGAGGTGGGTCTCTTGTAGGCAGCATATATAGGGATCTTGTTTTTGTATCCATTTAGCCAGTCTTTGTCTTTTGGTTGGGGCATTCAACCCATTTACGTTTAAGGTAATTATTGATAAGTATGATCCCATTGCCATTTATTTTATTGTTTTGGGTTTGGGTTTATACACCCTTTTTGTGTTTCCTGTCTAGGGAATATCCTTTAGCATTTGTTGGAGAGCTGGTTTGGTGGTGCTGAATTCTCTCAGCTTTTGCTTGTCTGTAAAGCTTTTGATTTCTCCTTCATATTTGAATGAGATCCTTGCTGGTTACAGTAATCTGGGCTGTACGTTATTTTCTTTCATCACTTTAAGTATGTCTTGCCATTCCCTCCTGGCCTGAAGAGTTTCTATTGAAAGATCTGCAGTTATCCTTATGGGAAACCCCTTGTGTGTTATTTGTTGTTTTTCCCTTGCTGTTTTTAATATTTGTTTTTTGTGTGTGTTTGATCTTTGTTAATTTGATTAATATGTGTCTTGGGGTGTTTTGTCTTGGGTTTATCCTGTTTGGAACTCTCTGGGTTTCTTGGACTTGGGTGATTATTTCCTTCCCCATTTTAGGGACGTTTTCAACTATTATCTCCTCAAGTATTTTCTCATGGTCTTTCTTTTTGTCTTCATCTTCTGGGACTCCTATAATTCGAATGTTGGAGCATTTCATATTGTCCTGGAGGTCTCTGAGATTGTCCTCATTTCTTTTAATTCGTTTTTCTTTTTCCCTCTCTGATTCATTTATTTCTACCATTCTATCTTCTATTTCACTAATCCTATCTTCTGCCTCCGTTATTCTACTATTTGTTGCCTCCAGAGTGTTTCTGATCTCATTTATTGCATTATTCATTATATATTGACTCTTTTTTATTTCTTCTAGGTCCTTGTTAAACCTTTCTTACATCTTCTCAGTCCTTGTCTCTAGGCTATTTATCTGTGATTCCATTTTGATTTCAAGATTTTGGATCATTTTCACTATCATTATTCAGAATTCTTTATCAGGTAGATTCCCCATCTCTTCCTCTTTTGTTTGGTTTGGTGGGCATTTCTCCTGTTCTTTTATCTGTTGGGTATTCCTCTGTCTCTTCATCTTGGTTATAATGCTGCGTTTGGGGTGGCCTTTCTGTAATCTGGAAATTTGTGGAGTTCTCTTTATTATGGAGTTTCCTCACTGTGGGCAGGGTTGTATCAGTGGCTTGTCAAGGTTTCTTGATTAGGGAAGCTTGTTTCGGAGTTCTGGTGGGTGGAGCTGGATTTCTTCTCTCTGGAGTGCAATGAAGTGTCCAGTAATGAGTAATGAGATGTCAATGGTTTTGGAGTAACTTTGAGCTGCCTGTATATTGAAGCTCAGGGGGTGTGTTCCTGTGTTGCTGGAGGATTTGCGTGGTATGTCTTGCTCTGGAACTTGTTGGCCCTTGGGTGGTGCTTGGTTTCAATGTAGGTATGCAGGCATTTGATGAGCTCCTATCGATTAATGTTCCCTGGATTCAGGAGTTCTCTGATGGTCTCAGGATTTGGACTTAAGCCTCCTGCTTCTGGTTTTCAGTTTTATTTTTACAGTAGCCTCAAGACTTCTCCATCTATACAGCACTGATGATAAAACATCTAGGTTAAAGATGAAAAGTTTCTCCACATTGAGGGACACCCAGAGAGGTTCACTGAGTTACATGGAGAAGAGAAGAGGGAAGGGGGTAGTTAGAGGTGACTGGAATGAGATGAGGTGGGATCAAAAGAGGAGAGAACAAGCTAGCCAATAATCATTTCCTTATGTGTGCACCACAGTCTGGACCGCTCAGAGATGTTCATGGAGTTGTACAGGGAAGAGGAGAGGGAGGAAGTAGACAGAGGTGGCCAGGAGGATAAAAGAGGGAAATGAAAAGGAGAGAGACAGATCCAGCCAGTAACCAGTTCCCTAAGTGTTCTCCATCATCTGGAACTCACAGAGATACACAGAGTTGGGTAGAGAAGAGAAGGGGGAGGGAGGAGACAGAGACAACCTGGTGGAGAAAAAGGAGAGTTCAAAGGAGGAGAGAGTGGTCAAGCCAGTAATCTCGCTCTCAAGTAAAGTTGGGTACGGAAGATTGGGTTTATAAATGTACAAAATTGACAACAAATACCAAAAAGCAAAGATTAAAAATCTAGTAGAGTTTGGATTTTCAAAAATACAATATTAAAGGAAAGAAGAAGAAGAAAAAAAAAAAACAAAGTTACAAGAATTATTAAAAAAAAAAACAACAACCACCACACAAAAAATATATACGGAGTTTGCTTTGAAAATAGGGTTTGTTTGTTTTTTTTGAAAAGTAATAGTAAGTTATAAAAATAAAAATTAAAGGAGAAATAGAGGACTTAAATTTTTTTTAAAGTTAAAAAAAAGAAGAAAAAACAATCAAACAACAACATCAACAAAACAAAACAAAAGAAAAAAAAAGAGAGAGAATGATCGTAAAAATAGTAAAGCTATATCTGGGACTTTCTCTGGTGTTGTGGGCAGTGTGGGGTCACTTCCAAGGTGGTTCCCCCTGTTTAGTTTCTTCTGTTTGCTGGTCTCTTCAGTGTCTGATTTCCGCCCTGACACAAGGGGGGCGGTGGTGGACACTTTTTTTTTTTAGGCTCACTTGTTCAGTCGCACTGTGGGGAAGGAGGTCTGCTGCAAACAAATAACAGTGGCGTGTGCTCGCAGTGTCTCAGCCCCGCTGGGCCTGCCCCTGCTCACGGTGCACACTGTTTAGGCTCTACGTTGCTCCGCCAGGACTGGCAAGGCCGGCCCTAGGCTGCACGCACCTCCCCAGTCTAAGCTGCTCAGGCTCGGCTCTCAGGTAGCCCTCAGAGGTGCAGATTAGGTGGGGCCTGCGTTTTGTGCCCTTCCCAGGTCCGAGTAGCTCAGGTGTTTGGTGATAGCGGTCGCTGCAACTTATCGCCTTTCCCGTCTCTGCTACTCAGTTTTCTGGGTGTACTGCTGGCTCCCGTTCTCAGGCGGATGGTGACTGTCCAGAACCCCAAGAAGTCTTAGCAAAGAAGCCTGCTTGCAGTTTGGTAGGTAATGCCTCTCCGGGGCTGCGATTGCCCCCTTCCAGCCCTTACGGCTCTGACTGCCTGTCACCGGAGGGGGATGGTCTGCAGCCGGCTATTTCTGTTCCGTCCCTTGTTCTGTGTGCGGTCCTGGTGGTGTCTTATGTTAGAGCTTTTCACGTGGTAGCTATCCCACAGTCTGGTATGCTAGCCCAAGTTAGTTCGCTCTGGTTACACTCATGGCATTCTGGCCCGAATCTTACAAAGCACTGCAGCCTGTGCCTCCTACGCCTCCCTGCCCAGCCCCCACTTGCTAGTGGTGGATGCAAGCATCTGTGCTGCTTCTCCACTGGGGGAGTTACCATTGGGCTCATAATCTGTGGGTTTTAATTATTTATTTATTTTTCCTCCATCTTATGTTGCCCTCTGTGCTTCCAAGGCTCACCACAGACTCAGCAGTGAGAGTGTTTCCTGGTGTTTGGAAATTTCTCTCTTTTTAAGACTCCCTTCCCGGGACGGGACTCCCTTCTTGCGACAGGACTCCCTTCCTGGGATGGAGCTCCCTCCCTACCTCCTTTGTCTCTTTTTTCATCTTTTATATTTTTTCCTACCTGTTTTTGAAGACAATGATCTGCTTTTCTAGGTGCCTGATGTCCTCTGCCAGCATTCAGAAGTTGTTTTGTGGAATTTACTCAGTGTTGAAATGTTCTTTTGATGAATTTGTGAGGGGGAAAGTGGTCTCCCCGTCCTATTCCCCTGCCATCTTAGGACCGCCCCCCTCTCTGTCTCTTTAATTCGAGACTTCTATGTTAGAGTTCCTTCAGGTTCCCTTGACCTATACATGTTTTTTTCAGGACCTAGTCCTTGATATTTTCCTTTTCCAATTATGCTCTCTCTGTTAGTGATTTGTCAAATAGCCACATGTATAAAAACCACCCATGTGAGATGAAATCACACTTTATCTCCCTAACTGTAGAGTCTCTTCTACAATCTAGATTTATCTACCCAATTTTGTATTCAACATCTCCATTTGCTACTGAATGTAACAAAAATGCAAGAAATTGAAAGTCACTCAGTCGTGTCTGACTCTTTGTGACCCTATGGACTGTACAGTCCATGGATTTCTCCAAGCCAAACTACTGGAGTATGTAGCCTTTCCCTTCTCTAGGGGATCTTTCCAACCCAGAGATCAAACCCAGGTATCCCACATTGCAGGTGGATTCTTTTTCAGCTGATAAGCCCAAAAGGAAAGAAGCCCATGACAAAACTCTTGGTTCTTCTCACCCTGAACTGGTGGGTCCTTGCTTCTTTGCCATATCATCCAGTGGCACCTCCATTTACTCAGTTGCTCAGGCCACAAACTTTGGCCACATCCTCACCACACCTCTCAATAGTCCACATCCAAACCATCAACAAAATCTCTACTCCTCCTGTTCAAAACATAGGTAAAAAAAAATCTGATCATGTCAAATACTTGCTGTCAATCTTTTTTTTTTGTTGTTTATTTTTTTGGCTGTGCTAGGTCTTCATTGCTGTGCAAGCTTTTCTCTAGTTGCATTGAGCAGAGGCTGCTCTCTAAGTTGCAGTGCATGGGCTGCTCATGGCAGAGGCTTCTCTTCTTGCTGCTCAAGGGCATGTGGGCTTCAGTGGTTGTGGCACCCTGGTTCTAGAGCACAGGCTCAGTAGTTGTGGTGCAAGGGCTCAATTACTCTATGGCAGGTGGGATCTTTCTGGATCAGGGATGGAACCTGTGTCTCCTGCACTGGCAGGTGAATTCTTTACCACCGAGTCATCACGGAAGCCAACTCTCAATCTTTTGAGCACAATTACAACAAAACACAGCAACACACTTGTATGGGAGAAAGCCTCAATCCATGAAAACAAAAGATCCATGAAGGAAGCTTACTCAAGGCAACCTCCTCCAGGCTACCTCTCTCTTTGAATCACTTTGTCTTTCTTTATGTCCTCTCTATCCCTTTGTGTCCCCTTATCTTCATGCTCTGTGCTTTCTTATTGTTGCTAAGGTATAATCATGCTTTAAGGGTGTTTGTTTGTATACATTTGTGTGTGTGCATGTGAACAAACACTCCAGTTTCTGCTGTCTATTCTTTCAGTATTCTTCTGTATCTAATTATAAATGTTTTAATTGAGTGACTTTTTAAATGGGTAAGTGAACTGTTTTATATTTCTCCCTCTTAAAGAAAATGTGTTTATAATCTATAACTGATTTTTCCCCCCATGTGGTTAGCCAAAGCACCTTAATAGAAAAATGTACTTTTCTTACTGTCTGATATTTTCTTCTGTCTCATATTCAAGATCAAGAAATCTGGTATATGTGACTTGAATAAGTAATAAGGTATAGAATAAAGTGGTCATTCTACAATTTATTCCTGGCCTATGTGGTTTTGTGGTTCAGTTAACATCTCAACTTAAGTGAGATATTATTTTTCTTAAATATATTTACTTATATATTTATAAATAACACACATATAACCTAACATTTAATTAAATCAGTTTTGGTACTAGATGCTATGTTATACAGTTGGGAATCTAATCAATCATATGCAAGCTATTCTAGTTTATATTTTTATATGAAGAAACTACAATACAGGATTAGAGAAAAGTGAAAAAGACATTATGAAAATTTTTGAATTGTATCTTACCTGAAGTTTTCGTGTGAGAATTATAGTATCTGGTAGAGGCAGACTCCAAATTTATATTTCTCTCTCCTGGAGTATGCAGTCAGCCTCAGTCTCCTTGTTCTCTCATTTCAGCAGAAGGAAATGCACAACAAATTCAAACTGGCATCCAAGTATCTTAATGGAGTGGGGTGGGAGAGGTGAGTGTTGGAATGTAATATTATTAAGTATAGTAATTATTTGAAGAATAACCCACAGAATAACCATATTATTTAAACATATTGAAAAGGTGATTCCATGTGGTTATAAATGGCAATGTGGTCTTTCCTGATTTAAGAAGAACCAATCACACCCTTGTCTCTAAAGAAGAGTGTGTATTAGTAGCAAGCACATTCTGAGACATGGCTATTTTTTTCTCAACACTCTACCCTGGGTGGAGATGATCCAATGTACTCCAGGTGTGCAGTCAGGCCTTACTACTGAGCTCCTGTTCATAGCATGCTTTTAAATAAATATATGAAGATTGTGTCTGACTCTCCTAGATCACCAAACTTCTCCCAGTGGCTTCATCTAGGGATAATGAGAAAATTTTGGCCAGATCTCAGAAAGTGTTGGTTCAGTCTTTAGGGGAAAAGGGAAAGTTGATGAGGCAAGCCTGAGGTCCAAGTTGAAGAATAACTTGGCTTTAAGCTTTGAATCCGAAGAAGTACTCTTGCCTGGAAAATCCCATGGATGGAGGAGCCTGGTGGGCTGCAGTCTATGGGGTCACGAAGAGTCAGACATGACTGAGCAACTTCACTTTCAGTTTTCACTTTCATGCATTGGAGAAGGAAATGGCAACCCACTCCAGTGTTCTTGCCTGGAGTCTCCCATGGACAGAGGAACCTGGTATACTATAGTCCATAGGATCACAAAGAGCTGGACTGTAGCTACTTAGCATGCACACAACAAGTGTCCCCTCTGTTCAGTTCAGTTCAGTCGCTCAGTCATGTCTGACTCTTTGCGACCCCATGAACTGCAGCATGCCAGTACTCCCTGTCTATCACCAACTCCCAGAGTCCACCCAAACCTGTGACCATTGAGTCGGTGATGCCATCCAACCATCTCATCCTCTGTCATCCCCTTCTCCTCCTGCCCTCAATCTTTCCCAGCATCAGGGTCTTTTCAAATGAGTCAGCTCTTTGCATCAGGTGGCCAAAGTATTGGAGTTTCAGCTTCAGCATGTCCTTCCAATGAATATTCAAGACTGATTTCCTTTAGGATTGACTGGTTGGATCTCCTTACAGTCCAAGGGACTCTCAAGAGTCTTCTCCAACACCACAGCTCAAAAGCATCAACACTTCTGTGCTCAGCTTTCTTTATAGTCTAACTTTCACATCCATACATGACCACAGGAAAAACCATAGCCTTGACTAGATGGACCTTTGTTGGAAAAGTAATGTATCTGCTTTTTAATATGCTGTCTAGATTGGTCATAACTTTTCTTCCAAGGAGTAAGTGTCTTTTAATTTCATGGCTGCAGTCACCATCTGCAGTGATTTTGGAGCCCAGAAAAATAAAGTCAGCCACTGTTTCCAGTGTTTCCCCATCTATTTGCCATAAAGTGATACTTGACTGTAAATATTAATCCACTTGTTTTGTGATGTCCTTTCAGTATTACTTCAGCCAGATAAAAGTAAATATTGAAATCAACACTATGGTTGCCACAACTAATAACATGATATTGAAATATTCAAATGAAGGTAAAGATCTAATCCTGTTTGATTTTATCTGTAGATATCAGATATAGAGCCCTTCACAAGTTCTGGATCTCATCATTTAAGAAGACCATGGGCAAACTGTAGTAAATTTGTAGAAAACAACTTAGAGGTCCTTAGAAGTATGACATATGAGTAACAATGGAAGGAACTGGAATTTTAAATTGGAGAACGAAAGATTCCATTTAGACAGAGGAAAGATGACCATTTAATAGAGCAATCCAATCTGTTCCATTTATCCCTCAAAGCAGAGAATTAAAAATAATGGTTAAATCTATAGTGAGACAAATTGTAATTCAGTGTGGAAAATAATTTTGTAACAGAATCCTACACAGTGCTATTTTCTATCAGAAGACTACTTTCTAGCACGGATTTCATCAGATAAAGGCAGGGAAAGTGGTAGAGGGGGGTTAAGCATCAGAAGCAAATGTCTTTCAATATTGAAATTTGGTTATATGCATTTAAGATGTATCAAAAACAAAAAGAAAAGAAAAGAAAACCTATCCAGGCAACGTCAATGACATAAAAAAAATGTAATAAGAAATATTAAGGTTAATGAGAACTTGCAACTTTCATTTATATTGATAAAAATGAATGGTTGTTGGTTGACAGCAGACAAAGGGAGAAGAAAAGAGAATTCTGGACAGTGGTTTGGCCAGCAAAGTCCCCGAGTTGTGCCTTGGGAATACAGATAGTCTAATTCTATTAATTGAAGAAACTGGCATTTTTGTTTCCTGAAAAAATGTGTGTGGAACTTGCTCTCTGAGGCAAAATCTGAGTGGCTCCTCAGTTTTGGTCAAAGACAATTCTACAAGGCATGAGCAGGGGGATCAGAAAAACTTCAGGTCTGAACGAGGAAAAAGAGGTGGCAGTAACACACGCAAGTTTATCTGGGGACACTGCTTTGACAGGTTTGCATGCAGGAAATCCCTCAGAGCAGGAGACCTTCCAGAGGCTGTGGACTTGGGGGCTAGTAAGAAGCGGGGGAGGGATAAGGAACGCCTAGGAGAAAGAAGGAGAAGAGAGAGAAAGTTTACTTGTTGAGGTGATGTCAGCCTGGTGAGGCTGAGGACTCTGTGTCAAAGACTTCGAGGGGCAGGAGTAACTCGGGATCTTTGTCTTATCTGCGGTGCAGAGGTGGGCCCAGTTTCCTGGTACATGCAAAGCAGACAGGCCCTAACTAGCTAAAAACCTGCACGCTGTGCCGTGCTCGGTCTCTTCAGTCATGGGCACTCTTTGCAGCTGCATGGACTGTAGCCTGCCAGCCTCCTCTGTCCACGGGATTTTTCAGGCAAGAATATTGAGTAGGTTGCCATGTCCTCCTCCAGGGGATTTTTCTAACCCAGGGATCCAACCTATCTCCTGCATCTCCTGCATTGCAGGTGGATTTTTTACCACTGAGCCACCGGGGAAGCTCAAAAATTTGCGTGTTTGGGCTACTCGTGAAACAACTGGATATGTTCAATTTTTGGCCCTGGTGGGTATTTGAGTTAAGAGGATTCCACTTGCTGTGAAGAAGTAAACAACCTACAAGTCAATATATAGAAGGCATCTTTGGTTCATTTATATGACAGATGGTCTTTGACATAGATTGTTTTGTGTGACTTTTCACTCTATTTTCTCCATTTATCCAGATTTCAGCATTCATGCTTTCTCTAAAGCTCCCATTGTGCCACCACAAAGTAGAGAACTACTTAAAACTGGTCTACACTAAAGGCTGTTACTTTTGAAATAGAATTATTTTATTCTTATTATTTTGAAAGTAGCACGCTTATTTCAGAAGAAGATGAACAAAATCAAAATATATAAAAAGTTTAAATCATCCATGAAGGGCCATTTCTAGTCTTTTTTCTCTTTCTACATATTTCACATTAGGTACATATGCAACTTTTAAAAAATTGGAATTATAGCACATGTGGTTTGTCAATATTTTTGTTTAGTATTATGCCTTGAGTTTTTTTTTCCATAGAAATAAATATTCCTTAAGCACAATTTTTAATGGGTGCATGATATTCCATTTTAAATAATGTACTTTATCCTTCTCTTTGGGAAGACTTATTTTTTCCCTTTAGAAAATATTTTTGGGACTAGGTCATATGTCTATGTATTTTTAAGATGTTTGACTCTTTTAACTTTGTAGCAAGCTAAGTTGGAGAAGGCAATGGCAACCTACTCCAGTATTCTTCCCTGGAAAATCCCATGGACAGAGAAGGCTGTAGTCCATGGGGTCATGAAGAGTCAGACACGACTGAGTGACTTCACTTTCCCTTTTCACTTTCATGCATTGGTGAAGGATATGGCAATCCACTCCAGTGTTCTTGCCTGGAGAATCCCAGGGATGGGGGAGCCTTGTGGGCTGCTGTCTATAAGGTTGCACAGAGTCAGACATGACTGAGGCAACTTAGCAGCAGCAGCAAGCTAAGTTGTCATAGGTTAACAATCACTGGGAGACAGTGTGTAGAGAACTTAGAATACTGGAGTGTGACTTAAGGAACTGGGGCCATATCTAAACTTTAATGATACACTCCCTGTGCCTGGATGATAAATCCTTAAATTTTATGTACTTAGATTTTCCATTTATAATATAACATTGAAGATAATATTCTGACTCACATAATATTGATATTGTGAGAGTCTCATGAGTTAGGGAAACTCTGAATTTTTGGAGTTTTGGTGAATTGCAAACATGATTTCAATCTAGCTTTAGATTGATTCTTGCTCCATTCTGCTAGAATATGTATATTTTTATGTGTATATATATATATATATTTTTTTTTCTTTTTAACCAGATAAGTAAATAGATTCCTTTCATTAGGCAGAATGAATTTATTATGGAAAATGTAGATTTTATAACATAGTTTTGTATATTCTCCCCCTAAACAACAGAATGATTTGTGTTGAGAGGACTAGCAGCTATCAGAATTGTTTCTTGTTTCCAAGTGCTTTCTAATATATTATTCCATTGGGATTTGGTTTCTTCATCTGTAATTTTTAGTGCAGAAAATGTGCTTGAACTAAGCATTGCTTATAGATTGTCTTTCTGATCATGTCCTCCAGTGATGTGATAGCATACAGGCCCTCGGTGAGAGTTACTACTAATCCCCTAATCCCCTCTCCCTCTCCCAGCTTTCCTTAGCCTCTTCCAGAGCTGCTCATAGAAACATCCCACTCCACCCACCCTTCCTTAGGACAAATTAAAGTAGTCCTTCTTCTGCAGCCACAGGGTAAGGTGGTGGTAGCTGTGCAGCTTCCACTGACAATAGGTTACAGAAATAGCAGCAGGAGGTGAGCAGCCCTAGGCTTGACCACCAAGTGGTAGGTGGTGAGTCTTAACCCCAGATTGTACCAGGAACTTTCCAGGGCCTGGCAGTTGAGCACACAGAGCATGGTCTGCCACTCTCCATGCTCATGGCCATAGCATCCATCCTCTCCCACTCAACACCAAATTCCCTCTCAGGCAAGCATTGCCTTAGACCCTCTCCAACTGGAAAAGGTTTTTCCAGGGTGGGAACCAGATCTTCTGGCACCCAGGCTTGGTTTGATTCTTAGCCATGTGATATACATGAACCCATATTACTCTCCTTATTCTATCAAAGAGGCAACTGGGTGTTAAAGACTCTTAGTGAGGTAAAAGTGACAGAGTTTTAACTACAAGCCAGGTTTTCTACCTCTAAATTCAGTGGTCTTTCCACAACAGAAGTCCTCAGGCAACACTAAGGGAATATTTCAAGTGAATTCCCTTTTTGAGTTTATTTTGAGTTTATAAAGAGAATCACAAAAGTTATTTCAGGTAAAATATAAAGAAAGTATAGAAATTAATAAGGTGAATGGAAAAATCTAAAGGGCAGTTGAAGGAAAATGAAACTTTGATGCTTTTGTGCTCAGAATATAGTATGGGGGTAGGAGCTCCCACTGACTCTTTCTCATTGCTTGCTTATCCTCCTCCATAGGAAGAACTCTATTTCCTCATTAAGAAATGGGCCATAATCATGTGTCCCTCATCTAGGTCCCAGAGAAGATGGAAAAAGGCAGGAGGTCAGATGGCTGCTCTGGGAGAACAGATGTCAGTTAACTGCAATGAAGGGTGCCACTCTCCTGAGAGGGATTGAGATTTTTTAGTAACTCATGACTGGGCAAGGAGGATTTGATAGGAAAAGACACATACTTTTCTGTCTTTCCCTTGAGTTCCCCATGAGGATAACATGCTTGCATGATCACAAAAGTGCTGTCTTTGGAAGCTTTGAAGCTACCTTTCCTCAAGCACACTGTTGTATATGTCTCAGACTTCAATAAAAAGTTTAGAGGAGACATAAGGAGAAAAGCCTGGGGAATATTCACCCAGGTAACTTGACCTTGTAAAACCATCAACTTCATTGTGAACATTTCTCAACACATTTCATGCTGAGTCATTCTATTTCCATGGCTATTCCCTGGTGTATTACCCCACAGGTGTGTCATCTGGAGTTCAACCGGAGGTGGGAAATGCCAAGGCAAAGAGGAGTGTACTCCATTAACCTCTAACTTTTCCCAAATCTACACGAGTTTTTCTTTTTCTTCTTAAAAAATGTTTCTATTTCATGATGGTCTCTTTTCCAGTCTGATTCAGGGATTTCCATTCTCACTACTTTGGCACCATGTCCAAAGAACAAGATGCTTCTCCATTTTTTTCTGGACAGTTTTCTTTCTTGTATGGATGTGAGAGTTGGACTGTGAAGAAAGCTGAGTGCCGAAGAATTGATGCTTTTGAACTGTGGAGAAGACTCTTGAGGGTCCCTTGGACTGCAAGGAGATCCAACCAGTCCATTCTAAAGGAGATCAGCCTTGGGATTTCTTTGGAGGAAATGATGCTAAAGCTGAAACTCCAGTACTTTGGCCACCTCATGCGAAGAGTTGACTCATTGGAAAAGACTCTGATGCTGGGAAGGATTGGGGGCAGGAAGAGAAGGGGACTACAGAGGATGAGAAGGCTGGATGGCATCACCGACTCGATGGACATGAGTTTGAGTGAACTCCGGGAGTTGGTGATGGACAGGGAGGCCTGGCGTGCTGCAATTCATGGGGTTGCAAAGAGTCAGACATGACTGAGTGACTGAATTGAACTGAACTGAACTGAATAGCAACACACCATCTTCTCCATTTTTATCCTTGTACTCTGAGTCCTCCCAGTGTCTTAATATTAAGCCCCTTTGTGTGAGGAAGATTGAAGATGAGCCCATAATTTTGCTGGAGAGAACTTTATCTTCAAATTGAGGTTTGCAGTGCAGAGGAGAAGGAAGAAGGAAGGAACGATAAACTTCTATATTTACCATTATATTTGTATGAATGATACTCCTTTTCCAGGGGATATGGGTTATTGAGATACTTCTGGGAGGAGGTCATGAAATCAGAACTAGGGCTGAGTTTGGTAACTTAGTATCCAAAGAGAGATGGCCCCTCCTCTCCTTTTTCCTTTCATTTACATCATGCTTGACATGATTGAGGGGCTTCCCTGATAGCTCAGTTGGTAAAGAATCTGTCTATAACCCAAGAGACCCCGGTTTGATTTCTGGGTCAGGAAGATCCACTGGAGAGAGGGATAGGCTACCCACTCCAGTATTCTCAGGCTTCCCTTGTGGCTCAGCTGGTAAAGAATCCTCCTGCAATGTGGGAGACCTGGGTTCGATCCCTGGATTGGGAAGGTCCCCTGGAGAAGGGAAAGGCTACCCACTCCAGTATTCTGGCCTAAAGAATTCCATGGATCCATGGGGTTGCAAAGAATCAAACATGACTGAGTGACTTTCACTGACTTGATTGAAATTCTTTTGACTGAAACTCTTTTTTGATTTTTTTGTCTGTTTTTAGAGTAATGATTTCCTAACTTTGATTATGGATATATTAAAATATTTCTCTTATGTCTTGTACCAAGCATTAATTTTTTGAAGTACCACATGAAGTGCTTTTGCTTGTTGAAGACCAGGAACACAAAGTTATGTATACTTTTTTCCACACAGCTTCATGAATTTTGGTTAAAATCATAGGTTCTGTAGTGCCTCATTTTTTTGTTTTAATTAAAATTTTTATCCTTCAAAACTTTTATGGCCACTAGCTCTTCCCACCACTGTCTTTCTTGCTGTTCCTTTTATATAAAGATTTGCTTGAATATTGACTTCCAAAAGTGGCAGCATTGAGAAAATAGGTTATTTCCAAATTTCCACCCCTATATTGATTTTTTAATTTTATGCTCAGTACATGTGTGGTTGAGTATGTTAGTGCATACTTACTACCCATTTTTCTTATATTCCTGTCTAACACAATCTCCATTCTCTTATGGAGGCAATGTGCTGCCCAGGTTGAAAAATCAAATGTTACAGCCTCCCTGGTATATAGGGGCCGTTATGTGGCACAATCTGGTCCATCAAAAATATATGTGGAATATAGGTGACCTCTTTCCTGTTGCAAAACTCAGCTGCCATTTTCAGATATATATATATCTTCAAAGTCACCTTATTATCTAAAGATATATATATATATATATAATATATGAGTATATATATATATACACACATATACATACCTCATGTATATAGCAAAAACAATAAAACAAGACTGGGAGCTGACTGTGGCTCAGATCATAAACTTCTTATTGCCAAATTCAGACTTAAATTGAAGAAAGTAGGGAAAACCACTAGATCATTCAGGTATGGCCCAAATCAAATCCCTTATGATTATACAGTGGAAGTGACAAATAAATTAAAGTGACTAGATCTGATAGAGTGCCTGAAGAACAATGGACAGAGGTTCATGACATTGTTCAAGAGGCAGTGATCAAGACCATCTTTAAGAAAAAGAAATGCAAAAAGGCAAATAATTGTCTGAGGAGGCCTTACAAATAGCTGAGAAAAGAAGAGAAGCAAATGGCAAAGGAGAAAAGGAAAGATATACCCATCTGAATGCAGAGTTCCAAAGAATAGCAAGGAGAGATAAGAAAGCCTTCCTCAGCAATCAATGCAAAGAAATAGAGGAAAACAATAGAATGGGAAAGACTAGAGATCTCTTCAAGAAAATTAGAGATACCAAGGGAACATTTCATGCAAAGATGGGCATAATAAAGGACAGACATGGTATGGACCTAACAGAAGCAGAAGATGGTAATACGAAGAAGAGGTGGCAAAAATACACAGAAGAACTATACAAAAAAGGTCTTTATAACCAGATAATCATGACGGTGTGATCACTCACCTAGAGACAGACATCCTGGAGTGCAAAGTCAAGTGGGCCTTAGGAAGCATCACTATAAACAAAGCTAGTGGGGGTGATGGAATTCCAGGTGAGCTATTTCAAATCCTAAAAGATGATGCTGTGAAAGTGTTGCACTCAATATGCCAGCAAATTTGGAAAACTCAGCAGTGGTCACAGGACTGGAAAAGATCAGCTTTCATTCTGTTCCCAAAGAAAGGCAATGCCAAAGAATGCTCAAATTATTGCACAATTGCTCTCGACTTACAGGCTAGCAAAGTAATGCTCAAAATTCTCCAAGCCAGGCTTCAACAGTATGTGAACCGAGAACTTTCAGATGTTCAAGCTGGATTTAGAAAAGGCAGAGGAACCAGAGATCGAATTTTCAACATCCTTTGGATCATAGAAAAACCAAAAGAATTTCAGAACAATGTCTACTTCTGGTTTTTTGATTATGCCAAAGCCTTTGACTGGATGGGTCACAAGAAACTGTGGAAAATGCTTAAAGATATGGAAATACCAGACTACATTACCTGCGTTCTGAAAAATCTGTAAGCAGATCAAGATGCAATAGTTAGAACCAGACATGGAACAATGATCTATTTCCAAATTGGAAAAGGAGTACATCAAGGCTGAAAACCAAAGAATTGATGCTTTTGAACTATGGTGTTCAAAAGAGAAGACTCCAACATGATCATATTGCTCTGTATTCAGTTTATAAAGGAACCTCCATACTATTCTCCAGAATGGCTGCACCAATTCACATTTCCACCAACAGTGTAAGAAGGTTCCCTTTTCTCCATATCCTGTCCCACATTTATTGTTTGTAGATTTTTTGATAGCCATTCTGACTGGTGTGAAGTGACACCTCATTTTAGTTTTGATTTGCCTTTCTCTAAATAGGAAAAGGAGTATGTCAAGGCTGTATACTGTCACCCTGCTTATGTAACTTATATGCAGAGTATATCATGAGAAACGCTGGGCTGGAAGAAGCATAAGCTGGAATCAAGATTGCCGGGAGAAATATCAATAACCTCAGATATGCAGATGACACCACCTTTATGGCAGAAAGTGAAGACGAACTAAAAAGCCTCTTGGTGAAAGTGAAAGAGGAGAGTGAAAAAGTTGGCCTAAAGCTCAACATTCAGAAAACGAAGATCATGGCATCTGGTCCCATCACTTCATGGGAAATAGATGGGGAAAGAGTGGAAACAGTGTCAGACTTTATTTTTGGGGGTTCCAAAATCACTGCAGATGGTGACTGCAGCCATGAAATTAAAAGATGCTTACTCCTTGGAAGAAAAGTTGTGACCAACCTAGATAGCATATTCAAAAGCAGAGACATTACTTTGCCAACAAAGGTCTGTCTAGTCAAGGCTATGGTTTTTCCTGTGGTCATGTATGGATATGAGAGTTGGACTGTGAAGAAAACTGAGCACAGAAGAATTGATGCTTTTGAACTGTGGTGTTGGAGAAGACTCTTGAGAGTCCCTTGGACTGCAAGGGGATCCAACCAGTCCATTCTAAAGGAGATCAGCCCTGGGATCTCTTTGGAAAGAATGATGCTAAAGCTGAAACTCCAGTACTTTGGCCACCTCATGTGAAGAGTTGACTCATTGGAAAAGACTCTGATGCTGGGAGGGATTGGGGGCAGGAAGAGAAGGGGACGACAGAGGATGAGATGGCTGGATGGCATCACTGACTCTATGGACGTGAGTCTGAGTGAACTCCGGGAGTTGGTGATGGACAGGGAGGCCTGGCGTGCTGCGACTCATGGGGTTGCAAAGAATCGGATTCAACAGAGAGACTGAACTGAACTGAATTGAACTGAATAATTAGTGATGTTGAGCATCTTTTCATGTGTCCCTTGGCCACCTGGATGTCTTAAATATCATCTTGCTGTGTTCTTTTGTAAGCTTAACTACCAAGAGACAAACAAACAGAACACTATCTTCTTACTGCTATTCTTTGTACTCTTTCTCTTTTCACCTCTTTCTTTGGGAATGCATTTAGGCCTTTAAAAAAATATCCCATACAAGTTGTAATGTTATACTATGAAATTGGTTGTGAAAATATCACAGTATTTTGGGTTTTAAGAAGGGATCACTGAAAACCAGAGGAAGCACAAAGTATTAATTTACTAACCCAAGGCAGAGGCTGAGAATATGGTGGAAGCATTTCTTGTTTAGTCAACAGGTCGTCAATCCCTTCTTCTTGAGCCCCGTGCTTATCTAATCTCAGAACATTTAAATGTTGTGTACCCTGGAAAGTGGTATAGAATTAGAAAAATTCTTCCATGGACTAAGATAAGTAGAGATATATGGCAGAGGTTTGAAAGTAAGATTGACTAAGAAGCTTAGCAAGTTCTCAAATCAAAAGAAAAAATAATTGTCTTACCCAGGATATCTGTTTCAAAACTCACAATTTCTTCCTATCTTTTGAACCAAGTGCTTCCCTGGTGGCTCAGACAGTAAAGCATCTGCCTGCAAAGCTGGAGACCCGGGTTTGATCCCTGGGTAGGGAAGACACCCTGGAGAAAGAAATGGCAACCCATTCCAGTACTCTTGCCTGGAAAATCCCATGGACAGAGGATCCTGGTAGGTTACCATCCATGGGGTCACAGAGTCTGACATGACTGAGCAACTTTACTTTACTTTGAACTAAGTCATTCATCTCTTTCCTTAGAAACTGTTCTAAGAGAAAAACTCTACAAGGGAAATTGCTACATGCACAAAATATTCTTATATCCTAGATTTTCTGGAGCTGGTTTGATGTTAGATTAAATGAATCCTAATATAGATTTGCAATTTATCATCATGTTCAGTTCAGTTCAGTTCAGTCGCTCAGTCATGTCCGACTCTTTGTGACCCCAAGAACCGCAGCATGCCAGGCCTCCCTGTCTATCACCAACTCCTGGAGTTCACTCAGATTAACGTCCATCGAGTCAGTGATGCCATCCAGCCATCTCATCCTCTGTCATCCCTTTCTCCTCCTGCCCCAAACCCCTCCCAACATCAAAGTGTTTTCCAATGAGTCAACTCTTCGCATGAGGTGGCCAAAGTACTGGAGTTTCAGCTTTAGCATCATTTCTTCCAAAGAAATCCCAGGGCTGATCTTTAGAATGGACTGGTTGGATTTCCTTGCAGTCCAAGGGACCCTCAAGAGTCTTCTCAACACCACAGTTCAAAAGCATCAATTTTTTGGCACTCAGCCTTCTTCACAGTCCAACTCTCACATCCATACATGACTACTGGAAAAACCATAGCCTTGACTAGACGGACCTTAGTTGGCAAAGTAATGACAAATATTTTAAAGATTTTATTGTGATAATATTAAAAAAAAGATTTATTTATTTTATTTTTGGCTGTGCTGGGTCTTGTTGCTGCATGTGGGCTTTATCTAGTTGCAGCAAGTGAAGGCTAGTCTTCGTTACAGTGTGCAGGCTTCTCATAGTGGTGTCTTCTCTTGTTGCAGAATATGGATTATAGGCATGGGGGCTTCAGTGGTTAAGGTGAGTGCATTCAGAAGTTGTGGTTCATGGGCTCCAGAGTGCAGGCTCAGTAGTTGTGGCACACAGCTTAGTTGTTTTGTGGCATGTGGGATCTTCCCAGACCAGAAATCAAAGCAGTGTCCCTTGCATTGCAAGGTGGATTCTTAACCACTAGATTGCCAGGGAACCCCCTGAGGTACTATTTTTAACATTAAAAGAGTGGAAAGACTGTTCAAGGAAAGGATTGGTAATGAATGGAAGGAGAGTCTGATTCTCTGAGCACTAATTCTGTAAGCAGTCATTATTATATATTGGTGACATTCATTTTTTTCCTAATCTCTTTTCTTATACCCTTCACTGCTGAGTGCCAAAGAATTGATGCTTTTGAACTGTGGTGTTGGAGAAGATTCTTGAGTCCCTTGGACTTCAAGGAGATCAAACTAGTCTATCCTAAAGGAAATCAGTCCTGGATATTCACTGGAAGGACTGATGTTGAAGCTGAAACTCCAATACTTTGGCTACCTGATGCAAAGAACTGATTCACTGGAAAAGACCCTGATGCTGGTAAACATTGAAGGTGGGAGGAGAAGGGGATGACAGAGGATGAGATGTTTGGATGGCATCACCGATTCAAGGGACATGAGTTTGAGTAAACTCTGGGAGTTGGTGATGGACAGGAAAGCCTGGCGTGCTGCAGTCCATGGGGTCCCAAAAAGTTGGACATGACTGAGTGACTGAACTGTGCTGATACCTTCACAAGTCAACATCAAGCTATTTGGAAGGACAATCCTCTTTCTAGGAAAATTTCACTTCACCACATAAAAATTTACAACCTATACCATGGGGTCGCGAAGAGTCAGACATGACTGAGCAACTTCACTTTCACTTTTCACTTTCATGCATTGGAGAAGGAAATTGCAACCCACTCCAGTGTTCTTGCCTGGAGAATCCCAGGGACGGGGGAGCCTGGTGGGCTGCTGTCTCTGGGGTCACACAGAGTTGGACACGACTGAAGCGACTTAGCAGCAGCAGCAGCATACCACATTACTTGAATGGAATATTATAGTTCCTAAAAAATAATTATAAAAGCTTGTTATAATAAGGGAACAACTGAGACTTTATATTAAATAAAACATACATATAAATGAAATTAAAAATATTGTAGTTGTATTACAGGGATTGAATTCTGAATGCTTTTCTTCTTTCAGGTCTGGAACTGTAATTTTGGTGATTGTCTTGATAATTATATTTGTTGTTTACCGTCACCTTTCTATAAGGTTGGTTAATACTGACCAAACTATTTGGTCAAGACCTTTTTTCAAGTATAATAAAATAGGGGGAATTGTCAGGAAGCATTTAATAGAAGGCTTCCTGTGTGCTGTTTTGGATCTGTCAGGAATTCTCTGTTCCTTATCAATTCCTGAATACTCAGGAATTAAGAGAAGAGGCAAGCCTCTCCTGGGGGCTGAGGAATCCAGGCATTTCCTCCATTAGTGTTTCTATATGGTGATAAGTACCCTCTTCCTTCTTGTGAACCATACTGTAAAAGTGATTGTTTACAACTCTCTCTCTCTTTAATATGGATCACCTATGTGTTGTAAGTCTGGAAATTTAATCTTTATCTTTGCTGAGAATAACTGCCTTGTAAGACAGTATATATGTCCACACCATGTTGATTAAAACACCTTTGCTCCATCAAAAAAAAAAAATTTTTTTTTTCTTAATGTTATTTTAACAGTTTCAGCAACAAGTAACAATGAACTGTCGTTTTTCTTTTAAATGTAAGTGATTTATCCACAAGATCATTTCCCGCTCCAGTTTTTAGAAGAGGTTCTATTTCCTAAAACCCCACTATTGAACCAATCAAATTTTTAGTGACACTTCATTTTGATGAAAATACTATTACTGATAATACTCCCTTTCTGAATACTTTGATAGATACTGTTATATATGGAATTAGAACCACCCTTTAAAGGCTTATAAAGGGGTAATGTGTAAAGGAAGCAAATTATGTCTGGATGTTGAAGAATCAAAGCTACTCCATTTTGTAAGGTTCCAGAAAAAGAGCCTTTTGGAAGTCCCCTGACCTTGCCCCACCACCTGCAAACCAATCAGAACCCTTGGCCAGCCCGGGAAATTCGAATCAAGCCTGGGAAAGGAGAACCAATCAGAACTCAACACCTAACCCTTCACCAGAAGGTGACCAATCAGACCCGGAGACTCCCGTTTTTCGAATTTTTCACGTGATAATACCCTATATAAGCAATGTAACCCAGAGCTCAGGGCTCCTCCCTATAGCTGCTGCATATCGGTGGGAGCCCCAGCTCGAGCTTGGTAATAAAAACTCTCTTGCTTTTGCATCGGATATCAGCTCCCTGGTGGTCATTGGGAGATTTCACGACTTGGGCATAACATTTGGGGGCTCGTCCGGGATCTCCCACCGGCTCCACGGGAAGACGGATCCGGAGAGTCATCTGCAGCCGGTAAGCTTTTTTCTTTCTTTTCACTCCTGGTGGGGCCTGGTTTCTGAGACCGGTATACGACTCAGGCAGACGCGCCAGAGAGTCACAAGTGGGGGTCGTTGGGAGATGTCCCGACCTCGGCGTGGGGGGACGGAGTGCCCCTGTTCTCTGTAGACGACAGCGGGTCACTCCCGCTGAACAGCCGGAGGCCGTCATCGTTTGGTTTTACCTCGGGACTCTTGGAGGTGTATTTCTCCTGTCTCTCTGTCTGTTTGTGTGGCTGTTCATATTGTCTGTGTTAATTTACCAACATCTGACTGATCCAGGGACGATGGGGCAACGCCATTCTAGCCCCACACCTCTATCCTTGGTTACTGATAAGTTTAAGGAGGTCAAGATGCGTGCTCATGACCTCAGTGTAGAAATTAAAAGGAATAAATTAATCACTTTTTGCAGCGCAGAATGGCCGACCTTCCATGTAGGCTGGCCCTCAGAAGGCACCCCTGACTTGGGAACTGTACACCGAGTCCGAGATATCATCTTCTGACCGCAGATCAGACACCCTGACCAAGTTCCCTTTGTCAGCACATGTGTGTCCTCAGACAATTCATTTCCGAGTGTTAGACAAGAGCCCAGTTTCAGGCCCTGGAAGGGGTCCCTCTTCCTGCAACAAATGGCGACTCTGGCGGGGACTCTTCTTCGCCGAGACTGACATCCTGACCACTCGGGGTACTCAGGGGCCAGCTTGCCTGCCAATGGACCTGACCCAGCGGCCGCAACTGGGACCCTTTTGTCCCTGGTCTCCTCTTGATGGGGACAACTGGCCAGAGTGCCCCAACTGGTAAGGAACAAGAGACTATATTGATCTCTCTCCCCTTCTCTCTCTATTTCCTCTTCTTAACCCTTCCTATCCTTCCCTGTTTTTCTAGTCCCCCGGTCCTGGACACAGGAATCTGGTTGAAGGGCTCTCAGCCTGAGCTGAGGATTGGAGACTGATCACCTCCTCTTGGCAGAGAACTCGAATTCTGGTTCTGATTTCCGGTAGGGCCGAGTTCCTGTTCTCTCTTCTCTGGAGGCCCAGGGAAAAGTCCTGTAACGCCTGGGTATCTGTAGGTGGCAGGAGACGTCTGTAAGTCCACCCCTTTTGCACCCCGCCTCCTGCCTCCTCTTCTTTTTCAACCTGGCTTCCTTTCCTTCCTTGAAATCTTTGATGTTAGTACTTGGATCTGAAGTTCTGTGTCTCTATAGGAGGTTTTCTGAGAGACTGTATTTTTGTATTTAAGGGCTTCTCTGGTGGAGCCGAGGTTAAAGTGTCTGCCTGCAATATGAGAGACCTGGGTTCAATCCCTAGGTCGAGAAGATCCCCTGGAAAAGGAAATTTTACTTTGTCTGGCAACCATGTGGTTTAGACCTGCCGCCATTTAGTTAAAACTTGATTTTCTTTCCCTGTGCCTTGAGACCAGGGCTCTCAGGAACACTTATCTAGACCATTTCTAACTCCTGACACTGAGGAAAAAGAAAAAAAAAAAAAAAAAGACTTGAAGCTAGATCTTACATTGTGTCTGTCTAAATATGTCTTGGTAATATTTTTGTATATGAGCTCTATTTATTTGGTTTAAAAAAAGGTAAGCGCTTACAAATCAAGTAATTCTAAATTAAACAATAAATTCCAGGTTTACGTGAACTGGGAAATATTCAGTGTTAAATACCTGATATTAATGTTTGTTTGTTGACTTATTTAATATAGACATGTCTTAGAGTACTTAACATTAAGTAAAATATTTTCATTGTACCTAGGTTTAATATGAGTTAAATATTATATCTGTTACAAGTTTGTCAATAAGAAAATTACCTCAAGTAAAAAAAAACTTCTAAAAAATGTAAATGAGATATGAGCTTTTATATAAACTCTATTAAGAATAATTATTCTTTAAAAATATCCATCTAAAATAGTCTCTCCAGATTGGTGTAACAAAATCTGACCAAATGTTCTAAACCCTTTTAATTGATCTCTTTGATAAAACTTCCTAAATAGAACTCTTTTGAAGTTCTTTTGATCTCTAGCTAACTTTGGGATGTTTCAGAGGGCCCCTGGAACATCCCAAAGAGAGATATTAAACTGTGCTTATTTGGTTGGTTAAATTACATGGAAAAGATTATCAGATGAGTAATAAATCTGCTCAGGTTATAATGTATGGTAAAATTACTAATACAGATATCCTAAAAATTACATGGAGTTTTTAATATTCTGTATGTCCTGGTAAATGGAAAACCTGATGACTTCACAAAAGTTAGCAAAAGGACTGAATGAACCAGTGAATATGTTTATAACTTTTATGGTTTCTATCTGAAAAATTATGGGGTTGAATCTTATGTTTTCAGGGAGTAGGGGAAATCTTCCTCTCAAACTAATTATGACAATACTTTGGTAAAATTAAACGTTATAAACAAAACAATATTTTCTATCTGATGCCTCCAAAAATTGGAAGTTCTTAGGTTTCCAGTAAGTTTATCAAATGAGTTAGGAAGGTTATCTCACGGATACAAAAATCTCAAGAAATTTTTGAGACCTTAAAAAGGGAAGAATTCACCTAGATTTGTTAGGCAAAATCTGTGATAAGCCTTTGGTGTGAGTTTCCCAGCCCTGTTTTATTTTAAAAGTTCAGTCTGAGACTCTATAAATGTTTCAGCAAAATAAAAAGCCTATGATCAATTATGGTTATAAAAATCATCAGACCAAAATCAGTGAGAACAGACCTATTTTGCAAACAAACTAGCCTTAATTTGGTTATATTTAATAAAAATAAGGGTAACTTTAAGGAGAAAAAGATATTTCAAAATGTTAAATACCAGTTTGTTAATGGAGTTCTGCATCTAGTAAGACTCATCTCTCAGATAGTTCTTTGCTGTTATGTGATGTTAATGTAAAATTAATTGAATTCTTGAAGAACACCCTAAGTTTGTTTCTGAAGCTTATCTCAGTAATCTATCTTTGGATGAAGATCAGATGCCTCATGACCTGCAACCAGGACTGGAAAAAGACATAATTTAAGGGACTGTCTCCAACATGGATGGAAGGACTTTTTTATCAGGAGAAACTACACTACATCAGGATGAGAAGAGGACGACATCAGAGGTAGACAGCTTCCCCAAGATGCTGGACCTGATTCATATGATCATTTATGTTTTCTTGACTTCTTAGACCTTTGCATATAATTCAAATGCTTTTCTATCATAGGCCTGATCCTATGCTTGTTTTAAAAATCAGTCCAATTGTTGGGTTTGTGGCCAATTACCTGTGTCTAGTTCTGGGTTACCTTGGTAAATTTCTCTACTACCAGACTCTAACTGGTTGGCCCTGAAAAAATTTACTTAAAAAATTAAATCATACTAAAGATAATCAGTCTAGTGACAGTAGAAAACTGGGCTATGTGCCTTATAGATGGCGCCAAAATATAATTACCCTGGAAGATAAGGATTCTACAGGGCAGACTAAGTCAGATGACCTGAAGATATACTGGGCTACATCTAATGGAAGTTCTTAACATAAGTCTTACTTGTGGCTTTACTAATACTGCTGGCTATGTTATTTGTATTTCACCTGTTTTACAAAATTGCTGTTTCTTACACTGTCAAATATGTGTGTGAGGCCTCTAATAGAATAATATATAGTCCCATATGAGATGATGATGGTAACAGTGTAATTCTAGATATGGCAAGAAGCAACAAGAGGGAATATTTTCCTGGACCAAAAAGCTAGTAAGACAGGTGGTCCAGAGAATTTTGGATACTGTTTTATGGCCTAGTCCAGTAACAGCACATTGAGTAGCCTGTCAACAGAATCTTTGCCAAACCTGAGAATGGACATTCTCAGCACCATGGGATAAAATGGTCATAAAGTGCCCCCCTCATAATCATGGTCAAGTTTATGAGCAAAAAGGGGCTCTGCCAACTGAAGACTGACACTCACCATCTGCATCTACAAAGATTAAATCATGGCCGCTGCAACTGCTGACTTTCAACGCCCCTGAAAGGAGTTCAGGGTGAAAATCAGGAATGAGGCACTCTGTGCTCTGGGGAAAACTGGCAGACAGGCCTTCAGATAGTTAAATCTTTTCAGGAGAAGATTTTATGAGTCCCAATTCTTGCATCTTCTCGTACCTAGAGAAACACTGACGTCATTAACGGTGAAATCTGCTTTGGCTATTAAAGAAAAGTTTACAATTAAAAGTCAAAATAGAGTAGCTATGGTTCAGATATCCTGAGAAATAACTAGGTGATGCTATGGGTGTACTTTCAGATTAGACCTTGTATTGCTAAACACTTGAGTTTTCTGAGTCGTATCAGGCTTGGATGCAACCATTTTCAAAACAATGTCTGCTGGAAGCTAGACCTTACTTTTTATAAAACTAGGCAACTGGCTACATGGCTACAAGTCTCCCTGAAGTGCCAGGTCCCGACTGGGTTTCAGGCCTATTCTTCTAAAAAGAAATGAGATTGATTTTGTCTATTAAATTCCAGTTATCACTCCTCCAACTACTTCTAATTGGGTCTGTTACATCAAAATGGCAGACCAAGAGGTTAGGATTTTAATCATACAAGACTCAGATCTAGAACTTGGAACTCAGAAATACTTCCAATTCAGTGTCTATACTCCAAGCTGGGGCAGTCCTATGCCCCATTTTGACAGGAAGTTATCACAGTCATAGTTGCCTAGTTCCCTAAAATTAAACCTGAGCGGGACTCTGTGGGGATCTGGAGTACAGATCTGTTCTGTGTTCTCCATTTCTTATCTGTAGGATATAGACTTTGTTCAGCCTCCTTGACCTTCCCTGAATTCCAAAGCTTGGTTTCAAACAATTGCTAATCAGGGAAGGGAGGGGATGCAAAAACAGAAACAATCAAAGGTTGGTACAGCCCCCAGACAGAGTCCTGGTTCCTACTCAAAGAAATATGCATAACAATATATTTGAGCCCCCACCCAGGTGGAAGATGGTAACTTCAGACTGAACACAAGATTCCTGGAGCACAGCTCTGTTGTCTCACCACCAACCAATCAGAAGCGATCACAAACCCTGCAACCCTCACCCCAAATGTTGCCTTCTGTTTCCAGGACCAGAGATGACCATCCTGTTAGGTCTCCTGTTTGGCCCTTGTCTATTTCATCTCTGAGAGGGGCCAACTAAATTGCTGTTACTACGAGGGTGGAAGTTGGTTTCAGATGTGGAACACCCCAACTTAGATCAGGTAGAGAGAGAGACTTCTGCTCTATTAGGCAGGCCTACACCCATGCACAGCAGGAAGAAGTTACAGAAGAAAGAGACCTCCGCCCCAATTTCCAAGAAGTATCTTGAGTATGAAGTCTCTCAGGGGGGCCTATGTGCTGTGTTAGGGGAAAAAATGTTGTTTTTATGTGAATCACTCAGGGGTAGTCAGGGAGTGCCTGGCCAAGATAAGAGAAGGGCTGGGTCAGAGAAAAAGAGAAAGAAAAATATCTCAAACCTGATTTGAATCCTGGTTCAATTCATCCCCCTGGTTTGAAACTCTCATATCCTCCTTGGTAGGGCCCCTGATTATCTTGTTACTGCTACTCACCCTCTGGCCATGCTTACTAAACTAACTAGTGGCCTTCATTAAAAGCCGCATCAATGCGGTGCAGCTCATGGTGCACAGATCCCAATATATGGCCTTGCCAACGGTCCCCTTAGTGGGAGACAATATAGAGCTGACCCCAGACCCATGATTGGGTCTGTCCTGGATCCTAGAGAAGCGGAGGTTGAAGAATCTAAGCTACTCCATTTTGTAAGGTTGTGGGAAAAGAGCCTTTGGAAATCCAAGAGCCTTTGGAAATCCCCTGACCTCACCCCACCACCTGTGAACCAATCAGAACCCTTGGCCAGCCCGGGAAATTCAAATCAAGCCTGGGAAAGGAGAACCAATCAGAACTCAACACCTAACCCTTCACCAGAAGGTGACCAATCAGACCCGGAGACTCCCGTTTTTTCGAATTTTTCGTGCGATAATACCCTGTATAAGCAATGTAACCCAGAGCTCAGGGCTCCTCCCTATAGCTGCTGCATCGGTATTGGTGGGAGCCCCAGCTTGAGCTTGGTAATAAAAACTCTCTTGCTTTTGCATTGGATATTGGCTCCCTGGTGGTCATTGGGAGATTTTGCAACTTGGGCATAACAATGTCATTAGGCTAGCTTGACTTTTATTGTCAGAAATTTTGGATGATTGCTTTTAAGGGCTTATTTAGTAGGAATGATCATAACAAAATAATAAAGTAAAAAATGATAGGAACCACAGTCAGAAAAGAATATACTTCCTTCTTTTATTTACAACTAGCTGACTAAACATAAAACTGACATAATTATAATTGTATTAACCCTAGAATTAATAATCTAAATTTCCAAAAGAGTAAAAACATTTTTATCCCAGATGTATCACATGAACTATCAAGAAAACACTGATATGTGTACATTTCTCATTTAATATGCAGTCAGCATAAGAACTCAACACTTCTACTTATCTGAATAATGTTAGCACTTTATGATTATAATGACCCTATAGATGATTAATTTCATAGCCTAATATAAGTTATTATCACTAGACTCGTTTTTGAAGATTAGATAACAATATAATTCTGGTTATTTTATGTTAGACTATCAGTTCTGTTCAGTCGCTCAGTCGTGTCTGACTCTTTGCGACCCCATGAATTGCAGCACGCCAGGCCTCCCTGTCCATCACCAACTCCCGGAGTTCACTCAGACTCGCATCCATCGAGTCAGTGATGCCATCCAGCCATCTCATCCTCTGTTGTCCCCTTCTCCTCCTGCCCCCAACCCCTCTCAGCATCAAAGTCTTTTCCAATGAGTCAACTCTTTGCATGAAGTGGCCAGAGTGCTGGAATTTCAGCTTTAGCATCATTCCTTCCAAAGGTATCCCAGGGCTGATCTCCTTCAGAATGGACTGGTTGGATCTCCTTGCAGTCCAAGGCACTCTCAAGAGTCTTCTCCAACACCACAGTTCAAAAGCATCAGTACTTCGGCGCTCAGCTTTCTCCACAGTCCAACTCTCACATCCATACATGACTACTGGAAAAACCATAGCGTTGACTAGACGGACCTTAATCGGCAAAGTAATGTCTCTGCTTTTGAATATGCTATATAGGTTGGTCATAACTTTTCTTCCAAGGAGTAAGCGTCTTTTAATTTCATGGCTGCAGTCCCCATCTGCAGTGATTTTGGAGCCCCCAAAATAAAGTCTGACACTGTTTCCACTGTTTTCCCATCTATTTCCCATGAAGTGATGGGACTGGATGCCATGATCTTTGTTTTCTGAATGTTGAGCTTTAAGCTGACCTGATAATGGATGGAGCATCTAGAATGTCTTACATTATGTTGAAACTCCCCATAACTTTTCTCAGGGCTGTCTTTATCTCCTTATTCCGGAGGCTATAAATGAGGGGGTTGAAGAATGGGGTCACTATAGCATAGAACAAAGTTGCAACTTTCTGCATCTCAGCAGAATGTCTGAGCCCTGGGTTCACATACATGATCATCAGAGAGCCATAGAACAGGGATACCACAGCCAGATGAGACCCACAGGTGGAGAAGGCTTTCTGTCTCCCAGTCGTTGAAGACATATGCAACACAGCTGTTAGCACAAGAGTATAGGACCCGAGGATGAAGAGGAAGTTACCAAAGATAACTATTGAGCTTAGACTGTAGCAAAGCAATTGGGTTTTGGGGGCAGAGACACATGCCAATGCGAACAGTGGCCCTGGGTCACACACAACATGGTCAATGATGTTTGGTCCACAGAAGGGCATCCGAGAAATGAGAACAATGGGGATCAGGAACCACAGAAATCCACAGACCCAGCAGATCAGGACCAGTTTGGCACAGAGATGCCCAGTCATGATATTAGGGTAGTGCAAGGGATGGCAGATAGCAAGGTACCGATCAAAGGCCATAACGGTCAAATGCAAGCATTCAGTTGCTCCCAAGGAAGAAAAGAAATAAAACTGTAGGAAACATCCAACAAAGGAGATGGTCTTTTTATCTGAGAGGAAGTTGACCAACATCTTGGGGACTGTAGAAGAGACATACCAGATCTCTAGAAAGGAGAAATTCCCGAGGAATATGTACATGGGGATGTGGAGTCGCTGGTCACACCATAAAGCACAAATAATGGCCCCATTTCCTGTTATGGTCAGAGCATATATTGTAAGGAAGAGTGAGAAGAGGAGGCTCTGAATCTTCCACTCATACGAAAAACCTAGGAGTATAAATTCTCTTACAAAGACAAAGTGGGAATCTGGCTCAGATGTTCATGTTCATTGGATCAGTAACCTGCAACATCAACAGACACGTATTTGTCAGTTAGGACTACCTTCAAATGTGTCCCTGTTTAAGAATTAAGAGAAGACAAATACAAACTGGGGCACAGTAGATAGCTGGCTTCACAGAAACAAACTTTTGCTTACCTCTAAATCTTTTCCTTACTATGATATCACTAAAAAACTTTAAAGTCATTTTGTAAGCATGTTATTCTTTGGGGAAAGCATGATCTATAATAGTTTCTCATAGATTTGATAGCATATATCAGAAAGTGTTAGTCGCTTAGTAGTGTCCAACTTTTTGTGATCCCATGGACTGTACCCCTCTAGGCTCCTCTGTCCATGGGATTCTCCAGGCAAGAATACTGGAGTGGGTTGCCATTCCCTTCTTCAGGGGATATTCCTGATCAAGGGATTGAACCTTCATCTCCTGAATTGCAGGTGAATTCTTTACTGTCTGTGCCACCAGGGAAGCCCCATAACATAAATTTGCTCTTAATAAATGTACTAGTTTCTTTCCCTAAACCCATTTTGTGGGGCAACAGACTCAGTAAAGAAGGTTTTAATTTTACTATATATCTTTCAGTTAAATGTGCTACTTAACATACCATTCAACAGTGAAACAAGTGACTATGTTTTACCAACTTGTTAGAATTCATTTAAAGTCAATACTTTTGCATTTCTGCTTAAGCACCATAAAAATGTAAGGCCATAATATTACTTACTGACATTGACTTTTAATATTGTACTGTTGCAATGTCTTCTGTAGAAAGCAGTGGCTTGACATTTCCACTTAATCTTTCTCCTAGATGGAAGTTTGTAAATAAACCTAGGTATGAGACTTTATATTTTTAAGGTTTTTTTTTTCCACAAAATTTTGGGATGTGTCTTTATATTTTCAACCATGGAGTCACAAAGAGTCAGACATGACTGAGTGACTGAACTGATTATATACTCATTTGAAATAAACAATTTCCATTACATGAGAGAAATCAAATGGTTTCTTGGTCACAAGTAAACTTCTTTCATCCTACATTCTCATGAAAACTATGACAAGAATAGGAATACCCTGAAATATTTCGTGTGTGGCAATATGCAGGAGTGTGAGTCCTAAAAATTGTGAGGGTTTATATTATGGGCACAAACACACAATTTTCAGAAGGAATTTTTTTCCCCACCTATTCTCCACACCAGTGCTCTGCGAAGTCTTCTATAATGATGTGGTGGAAGGAATTAAAACTCCTTCATTTAATAATATGAATCTTTTCAAAACTGCTCCAAATCGGAAACATTAATAAATCAGCATAAAGAAACCATAGAATAAACGAGACTGACAAAGAGGTGTCAGGACTCTCTGCTGTGCTCAAAAAATAAAGGTGTTGTGGTTTTGATATAGATTGAATCTCTAGGGACCTGTCTAAATAGCTATATCTTCTTGTCTTCAGATGGATAAAGAATTTATTGCTGCACAAAAATTAAGATTGCACTTTCTTTACCACAGATTCTTCTGGGATTTGGCCTCTATAGCATTAAAGAAGTTCTCCAAGCCAATGGTTCATTAAAAGTTAAACTATTGTATATTCTCTGAGGAATCAGTAAAGAGCAGTGACTTACTCTGAGGCCCTATTGTTTACAAATCACTTGCCCATCTGAAATATGGATTCCAAAAGTTTCCAGAAGGCACAGTTTGAGGAGAAATAAGATACAATGTGTCACAAAAGATTCTTATAGCAATATTTCAAAGATCATCGGGCATATTTTGGAGGATAAGAAAGTGATGGGCAGAGAACCCAATGAGGCAAATGTTCAGGTGAAGAAACTGTAGGGCATTGAGGATGAAGATTTGGAGAATTTAGAAATAGCTTATAGCATAGTGTTCTTTAGATATGAGAGAAGTATTAAAGTTAATTGACTGAAATACTTCAGAGGCACATGTGACTTCCTAGTTAATATGAGACATCAAATTTTTTTTACCCTTCAATTTTTACCTTCAGCCATTTAGGGTTTACCTAGTGTACTAAAACAGCCAGGTGAGAATGAAAGCTCATATCACATAGCATAAAATGATTGCGGACATCAGGAATATATGCCTTGGAACTCTGGTCTGTGAACCACAAGCTGCTTGAGAATGCTCATGTGCTCAGTCACTAAGTTGTGTCCGACTCTTTGCAACCCCATGGACCACAGCCAGCCGGAATCCTCTGCATAGGATTTTCCAGGCAAGAATACTGGAGTGGGAATATTTAAACGTAAATTGCTCACACTAAAAGTGATATTCCCTGGTGGCTCAGATAGTAAAGAATCTACTTGCAATGCAGGAGATCCGGGTTCAATCCCTGGACCTGGAAGAGATCCTGGAGAAGGAAATGGTTACTCACACCAGTATTCTTGCTCGGGAAATCCCATGCACAAAGGAACCTGGAGGGCTATAGTTCATAGTGTCACAAAGAGTCAGATAGAACAGAGGAACACTTTCAAACTGAGAGACTAAAGGGGAAATAGATTACTTAGACTTTTATTACCTTTTAGTGATACTACTTCAGTCCTTAGAAACGCTTAAAACATTGCTTTGATCTTGTTATTTGCCTGCTTAAAAACCACCACTGGTTTCCTTATGTAAAATTTCCCCAGTTCTCCACAAATAAACTTCAAATGCTTTTCTCATCTTACCTTTTCCTACTCCCCCTTTCAGATAAATTGAATAACATTTCATTCTCTGAGTACCTTTCAGTTTCTCATATTTGCATTTTGTGGTCATTTTGCTTATTGGAAATCCTCATTACCACCCTCTGCACCTGCAAAACCCCATCTATCCTTCAATCTCTAGTTCAAATGACATTTTCCCATAATACTTCTCCTTATTCCCCTAATGGCAGCAACTTTTCCACCTCTGAAATTTTATTTAACTGTCTTTGTATTTTTCTTATGATACTTATCAGAAACTTCTTTGTGTTGTCCTTAGTTATATACTTATATTTTCTCCCTTCCCAGATTATAAAGTATCTGGAGGCAGACAGCTATTATTGTTTACCTTTTAACCAGCAAACAGATAAAAATACATTGCATTTATTGGCCCTCATGAAATATTTGATTAAATGTTTTTTTTTTTTTTTGCTATATGAGTTTTCTTATTTGTAAAATCAGCACCTTTGAACCAAAGTTATGGCAGAAAGTGAAGAAGAACTAAAGAGCCTCTTGATGAAAGTGAGAGAGGAGAGTGAAAAAGTTGGCTTAAAGCTCAACATTCAGAAAATGAAGATCATGGCATCCAGTCCCATCACTTCATGGCAAATAGATGGAGAAAAAGTGGAAACAGTGGCTGACTTTATTTTGGGGGGGCTCCAGAATCACTGCAGATGGGGACTGCAGCCATGAAATTAGACGCTTACTCCTTGGAAGGAAAGTTATGACCAACTTAGACATTGTATTAAAAAGCAGAGACATTACTTGCCAACAAAGATCTGTCTAGTCAAGGCTATGGTTTTTCCAGTGGTCATGTATAGATGTGAGATTTGGACTGTGAAGAAAGCTGAACGCCGAAGAATTGATGCTTTTGAACTGTGGTGTTGGAGAAGACTCTTGAGAGTCCCTTGGACTGCAAGGAGACCCAACCAGTCCATTCCAAAGGAGATCAGTCCTGGGTATTCATTGGAACGACTGATGCTGAAGCTGAAACTCCAATACTTTGGGCACCTGATGCAAAGAGCTGACTCATTGGAAAAGACCCTGATGTGGGGTAAGATTGAAGGCAGGAGAAGGGATGACAGAGGATGAGATGGTTGGATGGCATCATTGACTCAATAGGCATGAGTTTGAGTAAGCTCTGGGAGTTGATGATGGACAGGGAAACCTGGTGTGCTGCAGTCCATGGGGTTGTGAAGAGTCGGACACGACTAAGCAACTGAACTGAACTGAACTTGAACCAAAGTAAAAAAAAAAAAAAAATTCAAAGTGCATTATAGTATTACTCTACATCTACAGATAATAAAGAGATTCAGTCAGGGAGAGCTCTATATAGGTTAAAATCATTATGAGAGATTTAGAAAATTCATTCAAGAAATGGTTTGAAATGTGACATAGAACAGTCCTACTCCAAGTGCAGTTAATGTATTAGCATAGTCCTCAAGTTGTTAGCCGGAGAAGGCAATGGCACCCCACTCCAGTACTCTTGCCTGGAAAATCCCATGGACGGAGGAGCCTGGTGGGCTGCAGTCCATGGGGTCACTAAGTGTCAGACACGACTTCGCGACTTCGCTTTCACTTTTCACTTTCATGCATTGGAGTAGGAAATGACAACCCACTCCAGTGTTCTTGCCTGGAGAATCCCAGGGATGGAGGAGCCTGGTGGGCTGCCATCTATGGGGTCGCACAGAGTTGGACATGACTGAAGTGACTTAGTAGCAACAGCAGCAGCAAATTGTTAGCTGTCTGTGATAAATTCAGATTCTAAGATGAAGCATTTAGAAACTTTCATAGTCGACTAGTTTGTGATGTGTCAAATCTAATAATATAAAAGTTAGCTATATTTCTGTTTTTATATTTCATTTTCTAGTTATTAATTTTTTTATTTTATGAAACTATTAATCTTCGCTGCAATGAATTGGGGTCTATTCACTTCAGTAAAAGGCACTGGCTTACAGGACAAGCAGAATTCAAACTGAATGAGGAGGGCACACTAAATAGGAGAACTATGTGTGGGGTACATGGGTCATTAGGCTTTGATGTTCATCTTTGAAGTTGATAAGAGAGAAGAAAAAGAAGACAGAGGTGGGTGGGAAGAAAGCCTTAGTTAGGGTAAGGAAAATGCTTTGGTTAAGCCAGAGAATTAAAGAGGAAGAGGCAGAGTAGAGACCAATCCCAAATTAACAAAATGCTCCCTTAAAGTAATGTCTTTGAAAGACCATGGTATAGAAAGACTACTTTCTGAAGTGTCTTTTCTGTTTGGGCTGCTTCAACAGAAATACTATGATCTATATGTGCCACATAAACAGAATTTTATTTCTCACAGATCTAGAGGCTAGGAAATCCAAGATCAAGGCATCAGCAGTTAGAGTATCTGGTGAAAGCATACTTCTTGTTTAGACAGCCTTGTTAACACTGTAACATTACATGGTGGGAGGGATGAAGGAGCTCTGGGGTCTTTTTTCAAAGGGCACTAATCCCATTTATGATGGCTCCATTGTCATCACCTATTCACCTAAAGGCCCCAAATCCTAATAGGATACCATCACGCTGGAGGTCTGGATTTCAACATCTGAATTTTGGAGGGACACAAACGTTCAGATTATAGCGTAAAGGTTATAAACATTCCAAGGAAAAGGAGCATAGCCATCCCTCCATATCTGTGGGGGGATTGTTTCCAGGATCCCCTAAGGTAAAAATCCAGGGAATGTCAAGTCCCTTACATAAAAATGGCACAGTATAGTCAGGTCTTTGATACTGTAGATTCTCCATGCCCGGTGCACCAGACACAGAGGGCTGGCAGTATTTTCAGATTTAGCAGTGGAAGCAATTCTGATTCACAACTAACAAATTGTTTTGTTTTGAAATGTGAGAGCATGTATATAGAGGTATATAGAGAGCATTTATATTATAAGATAGAACACCAGGCTGCTATATTTCTTTAGTGCAGCAACAGAAATATTACATGATATTGAATGATATCTGTACAGTGGAGAAGAGTATTTTCAGGAACTGCCCGATTTGAAGCAAATTCTTTTCCTATCAAAAGTCAGATAGGTCTATGTTTCCTGAGAAGCAGAACAGAGTATGTGGAGAGAGAGAAAGAGAGAGAGGGGCATAAGAAGAGAGGAAGAGGGGTGAGGAGAGAGGGAAAGAGAGACTGAGACCACTCTCAGATTACAGGTAACTGCAATCTATAATTCTGCATGTCCTATGTTCTTTCATACAAGGACATTGGTTTTTTACATTGGTAATTCAGTGTTTGCATGTTCACTTGCTCGTAACTCATGTTAAGATAGTCTTTGTCAGTCATATTACTGAGAAAACCATCTTGTGCTTCAACATACTAACATCTCTGCTTTGTGATTCAGCAACATGTATGTTACTGATAAACTCTATATTTCTATATTGATGTACTCTTTATTATTTCTCTCTAATCTGAGTATACAGTGTTTTGACTTGTTAACTCTTTATTATACTGCCCACATTTTTAGCTACATTCTAGTAATTGAGCATTTGGGATAGAAAATTAACTTCCAAATTAGAACTTGTAATGAGAGCAAATTCCCTGTGAACATAAGCATGAAGTATTATAACAATGGAGATATTTTAGGGTTTACTCTTTGCCACACTCTCTGATAAGCAGATTGATTAATTTCATCCTCACAATGGCACTAGCAAGAAAGCTCTATCATTATCGCTTCTTTAAATATGAGTTAATGGAGGCATATACGAATTCATGCAGTTAGTGGGGACAGAATTTAAATTCAGGGAGTCCGGTTCTGACCGTTACCACATATTGCCTGTTAACTGCAAATTATTTGTAACCTGCTATCAAGATAGTTAAGTAGCCTTGTGAGCTTCCTGACGTACCTCTGATTTTAGTTTCAGAGGTGGTGGGCATTCCCTTGGGAGCTCAGAATCAGTCTGATAGCATCCCTCCTGTCTCAAGCCCTATCCACAGGGCCTTTTCTGAAGACACAATGGCTCATTTGGTGCACCAGTCAATGTGTTTTTGGAAACATGAGTAGTCAATATCTCCCTGTGCAACCATGGTTAGTCAGTAAATGTCTTAGACCTGTGCCATTCAAATGAACAATTCTCAGAGGTTCTAGTGGAATCAAATTTTCATTGGTCATAGTAGCTTCTTCTCATTCCTCATTCCTACTACCTGAAACCACCTTCTATTAATAATAAACTACCTGCATGTTTCTTCTTTTATGACAATCCAAAACAAGACACCCTTTTTTAGTTGTGTTGGAAAGAAAAACTTGTAAACCATTTGTTACCATCATCTGTTAAATCCATTCACTTTCACAGTAGAGTGATCATTATTTCAAATTATTTGTTTAGTGACCCAACTAGAAGCTTATATACCCAAACAATGCAAAATATTAAGGTCAGAATTGGTGAATGGTAGGCTTTATATCTGAAGTGGGATAAAAGCAATTGTGAAAGAGGATGTGTGAAATAAGCCCATTTGAAACTTCAATAAAAGATGTGTTCTTAGGCACAGCAGCTTTAGGAAAATGTGCATATGTAAGTTGAGAATCTAGAAATTGAACCATGCATGCTTGTGTGACTTTTAGAAAGTCTTCACGTATCCCGGGGGTAAACAAGTCCCAGTTTTGAAGACTTAATTCTCTAGAACACTGTAAACACACACACACACACACTCACAGGCCAAAATTAAACTAAACAAACACATGGTATTTTGGCTATAAATGGAGAAAACATAATCTAGTTTATGTCTCAAGGAAAGTTGAGAGGGAGAGCTGCTGTAAAAGGGCTTTGCCAAAAGTTATAGGAAGTGACTTTCATGAAGGCTCTGAGATTTTGATTCCAATAAAGAACATGAGAACAAAGAATTCATTAACATTCATATTTAATTAATATTTATTATGTACTTTCTATGTACTGTTTTAGGAACTTTTGGACTCATAATTTATTAAAACATTACACTAATTGTCTCTGGGGATGGCAGTTACCATTTCAATTTTAGTTGAAGTTACCTGCCAAATTCACAGTTGATTAATGGAAGAATTGAGTTTCTACCTAGATCTTTTGATTTTAAGTCTCACATCCTTTCAAAGATATCATAGTAGGATTGAAAAATAAATCTATTTTTAGTTTTTAAGGAACATTCATACTGTTCTCCATGGTGGCTGTATCAGTTTAGATTCCTACCAACTGTGTAGGAGGGTTCCTTTTTCTCCACACCCTCTCTAGCATTTATTGCTTGTAGATTTTCTGATAGCCATTCTGAGTTGTGTGAGATGATACCTCCTTGTAGTTTTGATTTGCATTTCTGTAGTAACTAGTGATACTGAGCATATTTTCATGTGCTTTTTAGCTGCATGTCTTCTTTGGAGAAATGTCTCTGTACATTCTCTGCCCACTTTTTGACTGGGTTGTTTTTTTTTTTTTCCATGTTGAGATGCATAAGCTGTTTGTATATTTTGGAGATTAATCCCTTGTCAGTTGTTTCATTTGCAAAAACTAAAAACAGAACTACCATATGATACAAAAATTCCACTCCTGGCATATACTTGGAGAAAATCATAAACTGAAAAGATACATGTACTCCAATGTTCATTGCAGCACTATTTATAATAGCCAAGACATGGAAGCAATCATAAATGTCCATCAACAGGGTACAAGATAAAGAAGATGTTGTACATATATACAATGGAATATTAGTCATAAAAAAGATCAAATAATGCCATTTGCAGTAACATGTATGGATGTATAGATCATCATATTGAGTAAAGTAAGTTGGATACAGAAAAACAAATATCATATGATATTGCTTATATGCACAATCTAAAAAAACAAGGGTATAAATGAACTTATTTATGAAACAGAAGTAGAGTCACAAATGTAGAAAGCAAACTCATGGTTGCCAGGGGATAAGGGGTGAGGGAGGGATAAATTAGGAGATTGGGACTGACATATACACACTACTATATATAAAACATAACTAATAAGAACTTGCTGTGTAGCACAGGGAACTCTACTCTGTAATAGCCTATATAAGAGAAGAATTTAAAAAAAGAGTGAATATACATATGTGTATAACTGTTTCACTTTGCTGTACACCTGAAACTAACAACATTGTGAGTCAACTATTTTTTATGAAAATTAAAAAAATATTAATAAAAAAAGAAAAACAAGAAATCTAGTTAGAAGTTAAACAGAACCCAAGGCTTTCCCCAACCTCATCACAAAATATACATGTCTGCTATGATGTTGACTGAAGTTTCCCTAACACTAATCCTGACTGCCCACGATCCCAGGCAAAATTAGTTGTTTTTTCCTTGTGTTTCATATATTGTACATATATTGGTTAGAATATTTATTGCATTTTATAGTAATTATTTTCTTACCTGTCTGCACCATTAGAATGCAATTTGAGGAAG
The DNA here is from genome assembly GCF_014754425.2 of Oryx dammah. Taxonomy (NCBI): domain Eukaryota; kingdom Metazoa; phylum Chordata; class Mammalia; order Artiodactyla; family Bovidae; genus Oryx; species Oryx dammah. Next base: position 75,114,721 of record NW_024070210.1, on the reverse strand, counting down.
AGATTGTGCCTGATTTATCTTCATAATTATATTCGCAATATAGTGCCAAGTGCAGTGTCTAACATGAAGGAGGCATTCAGTTACTATTTACTGAACGGATGATGGTACAAATGTGTGAAAGTTCAAGGATGGCCATTTTACCCACATCACACTAAACCAGATTATCCCACATTCCTCCTGCACCTGTTGCCAAAGACTTTTAAAGAAATTTTAAACTTTTCCAGAACTTTCCAGAGAGCTTTTTTCATATCCTTATTCCTGAGACTGTAAATCAAAGGGTTGATGAGTGGAGTCACCATAGCATAGAACAAAGTCATGATTTTCGGCAACAACGTGGAGTGGCTGGATCCAGGGCTCACATGCATCACCATAATGGTCCCATAGAACAGCAGCACCACAGCCAAATGGGACCCACAGGTGGAAAAGGCCTTTTGTCGACTGGATGCCGAGGGCAATTGAAGAACAGCAAGTAGAACCAGGGCATAGGAGATGAGGATGAAAAGGAAGCTAAGGAGGATGATGAGGGAGCTTAGAGTATAGCTGGTGAGCTTGGACATGGGAGCAGGAACACATGAAAGGGTCAGCAGTGGGCCTGAGTCACATACAAAGTGATCAATTGCATTAGGGCCACAGAAAGGCAGTTGGGAAATGAGAATAACAGGCACCAGATACCAGAGAAAGCCACATATCCAACAAACAATCACTAGGTTGAAACAACGTCTACCAGTCATAATTGTGGCATAATGCAGAGGATGGCAGATGGCAAAGTATCGATCAAATGACATTGCTGAGAGACAGAAGCACTCAGTGGAGCCCATGGAAAAGAAAAAATATAATTGAAGGAAGCAACCAGTGAAAGAGATGGCCTTGCTCTCTGAGAGGAAGTTGATCAGTGTGTTTGGAACAGTGGAGTTGACATACCAGATCTCCAGGAATGCAAAATTCCCCAGCAGGATGTACATGGGGGTGTGGAGATGCTGGTCCCAACACACAGCACAGATAATGGCTCCATTTCCTATGAGAGTCAGGAGGTAGATGATGGAGAAGAACATAAACAGAATGACCTGAATCTCCTTGCTGCACGGAAAACCCAGAAGGATGAATTCACGCACTGATTCAGAATGGGATGCTGATTCGGAGATGTTCATTTAGTCTGTAAGCTGTGCTGCAGTGAAACATTATTATTGTGAGGCCAAATCCAAACAACTGAGCGTAACACACAAGGCCCTTCGCAATCTGATCTTTACCTACTTATTTAACCTCACCTCTTGAGTTTTATGTCCCAGATAAGAAAGGAATAATCACATTTCTGTCGAATGATGTGCTATTCTTCCTACCTAAGATTGCTGTTGCTCCTCCTTTTGGGCTTCCCGCGGGTGGCGCTAATGGCAAAGAACCTGCCTGCTACCGCAGAAGACGTAAGAGACAGGGGTTGATCCCTCGGTAGGGAAGATCCCCTGAAGGACGGCATGGCAACCCACTCTGGCAATTTTGCCTGGAGAATCCCACGGACAGAGGAGCCTCGCAGACTACAGTCCATAGGGTGGAAAAGAGTCGGACACAACTGAAGGAGCTTAGCTCGCACACACGTAGCGCACACACACACACCTTCCTTTCTACCTCCGTCTCTTTCTCCCCTCCCTTTCTTCCCTTCACCCCTCCCTCCATCCCTCCCTCTTTCCTTCCTTTCTTCTTTCTTGCCCATCCCTTCTGGATCCCTTCCTTTCTCTTTCTCCATCTTTTTACTGTTTATTTACATTTTCTCCTTTGATCGAATAATTTGTACTTGCAATCTACACCGTTTACTGATTGCCTCCTTCTGAAATATTGCTGGACTTCACCGTCAATGGTAACTCTTTGTTTTTGCCATAGCATCTGACATATGTGTATGTAAACTTATACTATGCCTTCTTGTAACTGGTCACTTTTCTATCTCTTTACCAGTCTGAGCTTCATGAAGGCAGAGATGTATTTTTCATCTTCATATTATGAATTCCTAGCACAGTTCAGTTCACTTCATAGGCAGGCTAGCATATTTCCTGAATCAACATTAAGGACTGAAAAAACATTCTAAAATGTTCTCCAGAAGGAATGAGAAAACACTCTAAAAGCTACAGCATTTTTCTACACTAAATAATTTGCACTTTATACTTTGCATCAATTTTTGTTTTGCATGTCTTAATATACCTACTAGACTGTAAATCTCTGAGGACTGAGGCCGAGTGTTAATCATCTTTGATCTTTTTTGGTATCTAATACATCAGCTGGTAAAGAATCTGCCTGCAATGCGGGAGACCTGTGTTCAATCCCTGGGTTGGGAAGATCCCCTGGAGAAGAGAAAGGCTACCCACTCCAGTATTCTGGCCTGGAGAATACCATGGACTGGGGTCACAAATAGTTGGACACAACTTAGCAACTTTCACATTTTTTTTTAGGTAATATGTACATTATAATTGCTTACTAAATGAATAAATCATAATTTCTGCCCCCATTTGAATTTTAATTCAGATAACTTTCCACTTGGAAGCCTTAATCGTTTCACATATGCAAGGAAAGAAGCATACCATTGGACCTTGAAGAAGAAAGTTGGGGGCAGATGAGTGCAAGGATATGGCAAAAAGAGGAGATGATGGAAATATGGTATGAGACTAGAGTAACCAAATGTGCCAGTTTGCCTGGGACTGAACTCATTTTAGCCCTGAAAGTCTTGTAACTCAGGGAACCCTCAGCCCCAGGGAAGCAGGGATAGCTGGTCACCCAAGTGAGGTCCCAAAGTTGACCCAGCTACCTCAAAAATGCATGTGCACTGATCCCGTTGGATCTTACTGAAGTCCCTCCTTTCTCTTATTTGTCCACAGAGAAAAAGGAAAGGGCTTCACTATGACCATGAGAGTATTAAGAGGACATACAAAAGTACTGAGAAGACACTTGGGAACAATAGCAGGGGCTGTCCAAATGGACTTCCAGGAAGGCTGGATGTCCTGTGTAGCTGAGTACACTCATTATCAACTGATGTCACACTCCAGAAATGTAGGCTGTGTGGAAATACATGGCCAAGGTCCTTGAGTGGGTAGATGCAGCCCTGATACTCTTTCCACTCTAAACTAAATTACTCAGTAATGCTGCATTTTTTTAACCCATATTTCCTTTGACTAACTCTGCTTTTTTCTCTTCATATGGTTACCTGAAGGTAGTTGATTCTTTCAATCAAATTTCTTTGAAGGTATTATTAGAAGAAAATGACTCCATGAAGACCTTGGAAATGGGGAAATATAATGGGAGGAAGCAGCAGCCAGAGGGACAGATTGACTTGGCATTGTATTTAAGAAGTAACTGGGGCTGGGATTCAGATCTAGATTGAGTTGATGATTTTTCAAAACATTTAATGATCTGGTTTCTGATGATCAATATACTGAAGAAAACCTATAGCAACTTTGGAAAAAGAAAGACCTAAAATAGTTTAATTTGGTTTCCTTACTTAAGGGAAAGAAATACTTTATTATTCCCAAGGGACACTCTGGTATTGGTATGAACCACATTGATGTCTGAAACTTCCTTCAGAAGAACTTTGAATGTCTCCCTGACAGTCGTTAGCCCTGGTTTGGCCAGGATCTGCGTCTCTATCTCTTCTTTCTAAATGCAGTGATATCATGGAATCTATTCTATCATTGTTTATCAAAACCATTGTTATGATTTTCCAAGACGTGATTACCCAGTAGGTAGACAATTATATGTACATATAAGTAAAAACAAAACAGGGTTAATATTCTTTTAGCTTTAAAAAGAATTTGTGAAACATTCCCAAACTGCTTTGCTTTTCCTAATTCCTTAACCTACCTGGACTTCCAAGTGGATGGTAATTACTGTAGTTTGTCGTTGTTTCTGTCTCTCCGAAACAATGTACGGATATGTAGATATAGCTCCTATAAGTGGAACCAGGGAAGCAATACTTTTAATCCTGTTTGACATCATCTCCTATGAATTGCTAGTCGTAACTCAACTCTTTTCTTGCTTTCAAAAGAGTATACTGTCACTTAGAGTTGTGAAAAAGCTAGAAAAAGGATTCATCTATACTTACTTCTTTTAATGACAAACACCACAGATTTGCCTGGGAATTGAAGCTATTTAGATTTTTGGCCCTCAGATATTTTATCAAGAATACCACCACCATCACCACCACCATCAAGAAACAAATTTAGGATTATTTCCTGAGGAAAAAAGAAAAGATAGGGACATGATGTGATTTATTTCTGCATACCTGTGAGCTATGCTCAGGAGGAACTGAGTCAGTGTGTCCTTGCTTCTCAGCTCCTATCTCAAAAGTGTGATTCTCAGGACTTTCACTGAAAAACAAACCTCCTTTTGTACAATTAACTTGGCAGTGACTGCCAAGATTCTCGTCAGGGGAGATGTCTGGAGGATGATGAAGGTTAGACTCTGGGAGTGGTTTCTAGTTTTTAATTTGGAAGAAAGGATTCAAGTACCATCTACATAAATTTTTTAATCTAAAAAAAAAAGGAGTTCTGAACTAACACAACATTGTAAAGCAACAGTTCTCTAATTAAACACAAATTTAAAAATAGAGTTCTGGAGAGCATCCTAAAGATTTGGTTCTTTGTATATTTTAAAAAGTTGTCCTTAAAAAAAAAAAAAAAAAAAAAAAAGTTGTCCTTTGGGAAGGCTGGTCTCTCAGGCCAGTATCTGCCTTTACCATCTGTGATTAAATACCTTTTAGAGAGCAACTAGGAAAAATAAGTAGTTGTGTGAACTGAGCATATGGTTGTGTCTTCTGAACTCAAAGTTAATTATGAAATATCTTTTTATTCTGTAAGACCACGGTTTCTCTAGGGAACAGTGACAGCCATATAATCAATCACCAGAGAAATGTAGAAAATTGAAAATGTTTTTCTTATGAGGAAAAAAAAAAAAGGGAAAAACTTAAGGAATATGAGATCTTTGTTTCTAGTGGTTCCATTATGGTTTATTTTTTGTTTCCTTCAGAGTCAGTTGTCTAACTGTATTAGCTCTGTAGTATCATAGTATGAGGCCTTCCCAGCTGGTGCTAGTGGTAAAGAGCCCACCTGCCAGTGAAGGAGATTTAAGAGACATGGGTTTGATCCCTGGGTCAGGAAGATCCCCTGGAGGAGGGCATGGCAACCCATTACAGCATTCTTACCTGGAGAATCCCATGGACAGAGGAGCCTGCCGGGCTATAGTCCATAGATTCACAGAGTTGAACATGGCTGAAGAAACAGCACACATCATAGTATGGTGAGTTTTTTCTTAAGATTCTTGAAATTATTCCCAATGTTATTCTAACTTTTTTGTGTACAAAAAAAAAATTATCTTTTTTGATCAATATAATAGGCCCAATAATGCTATTTCAAAAACCTCTTCCTTGAGGTGTTACCTACATATTTTTTTCAGAGTCATTATCTGAATGACCATTTATTTTTTTCAAACAAAATTCACATTTCATTTAGCTTGAAATAAACTTTACAAAATTATTATTTTTTCACCAAAAAATATAACAGGAATATTTTCTGTATTATTTGTGGATAAACCACAAAACACTTGTTTTTGTAGTTTTGCTTGTAAATCAAGATGAGGGAGTACATGCTGCTGCTGCTGCTGCTAAGTTGCTTCAGTCGTGTCCGACTCTGTGAGACCCCATAGACGGCAGCCCACGTGGCTCCTCTGTCCCTGGGATTTTCCAGGCAAGGATACTGGAGTGGGTTGCCATTTCCTTCTCCAAAGCATGAAAGTGAAAACTGAAAGTGAAGTCGTTCAGTCGTGTCCGACTCCTAGTGACCCCATGGACTGCAGCCCACCAGGCTCCTCCATCCATGGGGTTTTCCAGGCAAGAGTACTGGAGTGGGGTGCCATAGCCTTCTCCAGAGGGAGTACATACAGTCATGGAAAATGACAGAAGAAAACAGAGAAATCAGTTGTGAATGACCATTTTTTTATGCCTTAATTAAAAAAAAAAAAACTTTGGCCATGCTGTGTACCATGTGAGGCTTTTGTTCCCCAACCAGAGATTGAACCCAAGCCCTTTGTAGTGAGAACGTGAAGTCCTAACCATTGGACCACCAGGGAATTCCTTGAATGACCTTTTAGAGGATCTCTGGAGTCAGGTATAGTTACACAGATTGATATAATCAGTCTGTTAGTGTCCATTTCTATGTGGTAGTGAAAGGTTGAGCAAAAAATATTAGAAACTTAAGGTATTTATAGGTCATTATAGTGCAAGGTGGGGAGCCGTGAGCATCAAGAGCCAGTTTGAGGTGGCAGAACCACAATATGTGCATGATTAGGAATGCAGGACCCAAGGCAGAATGCACATGGGCCAAGACACACTTTCCCTACTTAACAATTTTGTCTAGGATCAGTTCTATCTTAACTTCATCTGTGCTAGGCTCGCCATAGGTTGCCAACTGTTGGTTTTTACCCTGTCCCAAATAAAACTCTTTCTGCATTGTGATGAAATAAGACCAGTGTTTCAAACTTCATGTGCATTATGGTGGGAGGTTTTCCATTGTGATGGAAATATTTTTATTATTATCAAGTGTGCAAAGATATCCATTCTATTTCACAAATTGGGAATTCATTGGACATATCTTCTGCTTAGTGGACAGAAACATTTGACATGTATATTTGTTTTCTATGATATTTAGAGTCATTTTAGCTGACACAGTGCCTCTTCTTGCTTCTGGGGGAAGCCATTGTTCCCTAGCATTGGGTTTAGCAACCAATAGGCATCTTTTTCCCTACTGCATAAAAGCTAAGGCTCAATGGTAAAGAATTCACCTGCCAGTGCAGGAGATGTGGGTTCAATCTCTGGGTCAGGAAGATCCCTTGGAGCAGGAAATGGCAACCCACTCCAGTATTCTTGCCTGAGAAATCCCATGGATGGAGGAGCCTGGAGGGTTACAGTTCATGGGGTGGCAGGCAAAGAGTCAGAAACGGCTGAGTAACTGAACACACACAGACATCTTTTTCTCTTCTCCATAAAAGCTAAGGCTCAGCATTTTTAAAACTTCCACCTCTTTCAGTCCTAAAAAGGTGGAAAAAAGAGAGATAAGAAAGCTAACAAAGGGAAATTCCCTGAAGCCCAGTGGTTAGCACTCTCCACTTTCACTGCTGAGGGCATGTGTTCAATTCCTGGTCAGGGAACTAAGATCCCTCAAGCCAAATTGACAAACAAGCCAAAAAAGAATGTCAACATATTTTTTAAAAGGCTAGACTTCTGCTTTCCTAATAACTTTTCCTTGCAAAAGGACAGAGACATTCTTGCATTGTATCATGGCAATTGATTTAAACTTCTCTGTCATTTAACATCTTTACCCACTAGCCTCAGGTAGATGTGTCAACATGTTGATTAATTGAATGTAGAAATATTCTTTGGAGAAAAGTTAATGACCATCCAGAAATTTAAAAAAAGAAATTTAATGGACTAGTTTAACAGCAGATCGGAGAGCAGATAAAAAATATATTAACTTGAGACTACATCAGAAGAATAAGTAGTGCATTCTGAATAGATAGAAAAGAGAAAAATGAAAGAGAAGTTAAAATGGAAGTCCAATATTAGTTTGACAACTGAAAAAGATGACAGAAGCAGACAGAAGTAAATATTTAAAGACAAAATGTTTGAAAATTTTTATAGATTTGTAAATCTACAGTCTCAAAGAGCAAGCCAACACATTACGAACAGTATAAACAAGAATAGATTCATACTTATATGAGTTATATGTAAGCAACAGAAAACTAAAGACAAAAATATTACTTGAAAAGGAACAAGAGGAAAAAATTGATTGATTACATCTCCAGAAGTAGGACTTATGCAGAAAAGTTGATTGCTCAATATTTACAGTGAAAAGCGGATGTGGGATTATATCTTGAATATTCTGGCAGGGAAGGAAACTGCCTAATCAGAACTGCATCAACAGGAACAACATCCATGGAGGATCAGTGTTAAACAAAGACACGTTATATAAAAGCAGTGTGGACAAACATGTGAGGTGTACCCTTCCTAACTCTAATAAATATCCAGACTTTGTGTTTTACTTCTTTAGACATAATTTTTAAACAATCTGTATCTGAGAGTTCTTTTATAAACCGTGTGTGATAAGCCCAGTGTCTGAAGTCTGGGTGTCTGTCTCTTGTGTCTGAGCTTTTTGTTGGCTGTAATTTGTGACACTTTGTTATATTGTATATTGTGGTAAGAAAAATAACAGCACCAAAAATCTCAGAGGCCTAATCTTCAGACTAACATATTCCAAGCCTGTGAATCTGCTACTTCACCTGGTGAAATGGACTTTGATGTACTAAGATAAATAAGGGTTTCAGCTGGGAAAACTTTCAATTTCTAGATGGCCCCATTCAAGGTGTATCCTTGTGTCCTTAAGAGCATTGAACCTTTCCTGGTTTAAGGAACCAGAAAGATGGTAGGTGTGAGATAGGCTTGATTTAGTGTTGCAGGCTTTGAAGATTCTTTCCAAAGCCTCCAGAAAGGGCTATAGCCCTGCCAACACTGATGTTTAGCACACAAGACTTTGTTAGACTTTTGACCTATAGAATTGTAAAGATAATAAATTTATTTTTTTAAGCCACTGAGTTGGTGGTCATTTGTTGCATTACTGTAGCAGTACAATAGTATTACAACTAAAAAAATTTTTTTTCAAGTAATACAGTTGTCTTTGGCTTTGTCTACTCATTGTCCTTGAAAAAGATGTTTGTGTGGATTCTGTGAGACCTAGGAGGAAAATCCCTTCCTCACCCAGGGTTTGGGCTTGTGGCTATCAGGCACCAGAGGACACTATTTGTTAATGATATCCCTAAATGAAAGCAAAGTCTGAGATTCCTGATATGTAAACTAAGACTGCCACATTCGTGAGGGCCTCTCTGTAACCCCAGCTTCTCAAGGGCTTTTTTTTTTTTCTCCCCATCTACTTATTATCAAGGCAACCTTCCCTACATACAGTTCCCTAGAATTGGAGTGAGAAGCATGCTTAGTTCAGATTTTTCTATTTTTATATATTATATATATTATAGAATGACTATTTGATAACAGTTTGATAGGGTGTTTAACTACCCTTAGATGATGTTAAGGCACATTTTTATTTTCACTTCTTTAAGAAACAAAAAGGAATTTTCGTGACTATAGAAATTCATAAAATGTGTGCTTATTCCTATTCTGCTGAGATGTTTGTGTATGACAAAAATCCTCAAGTATCAGTTTGTTGACAAGTGTAAGCAATATAGGTGGTTGAGACTCTACCAGATACATAGGTGTCAAGGAAATACAAATGTATATGCAAGATAATAGCTATGTTTATACTTATTAAGAGCAAAGAAGAGTAATTTGTTTGAAAACATAAATGGCTAGTTCAGTTCAGTTCAGTCTCTCAGTCGTGTCCGACTCTTTGCAACCCCATGAACTGCAGCGCACCAGGCCTCCCTGTCCATCACCAACTCTGGGAGTCCACCCAAATCCATGTCTGTTGAGTTGGTGATGCCATCCAACCATCTCATGCTCTGTCGTCCCCTTCTCTTCCTGCCTTCAATCTTTCCCAGCATCAGGGTATTTTCAAATGAGTCAGCTCTTCGCATCAGGTGGCCAAAGTATTGGAGTTTCAGCTTCAACATCAGTCCTTCCAATGAACACCCAGGACTGATTTCCTTATGCTGGATATAAAAATAAAAATGATAAAACATAAAATTTGAGATGAAACAGAAAGATTTAGAAGTTTGAAGGGAAGTAAATTACTCACTTTAGTTCAAAGTAACTGCAATAATTTTTTTCTAAATAAATATTATTTTGGGTTAATTTTCTATCTCTGTTCATTGAAAACCTAAAAATGGTGGAATGTCAACTGTGCTAATGGGAAGTAATTCTTAGGATAAAACTGATTTGGAAATTCTTATCTAAAGTAGGAAGATAATGAATGGCCTATTAAGAAGCCATAGATGAGGCCGATGAAGCCATAGATTTGGGCATTCTGGAGAGCAATGACGCTAATGAATGGGTATGTTTCTTTCAGGGGCACTGGAAGCTATGCTGATGCATTTGGATGGGCAACATTGACCTCTACAATGCCTGAAGAATCTAACTCGGTGTGGGTCCTACTGTCACCTGCGTGTATCTCATCTTTTCCCTTGAACTGTCACTTTGCAGTGGGACAGAAAAAAAATCTAAAAACCTGTCTGCCATGAGAACTCCTTCTGCAAAAGAGAAATGTCTCATATTATCCTGTTGCTTTATTTCTTATTCTTATCCTAAAGTGAAATCCAAGTATAAGTGTTACTTTTTAATGTCATGTTAAAATACTATTTAACAAGCCTACTTAAGGCTCATCTAAATCTAGAAGGATGTAATTTTAACCTAGTACTTGCTATTTATGGGATTTCAGATGTGTACAATTATATAGTTAGATATAATAGAAAACTGTTAAACTGTGTTAATTTTCTTGTTAGAGTGGGGGGAAAATTCCAAATGTTAAGGTTGTGTTTTCCTTTAGGGCATTAACTGGTTTATATATAACTTAGAAATTTTATTTCAGTGTTATTTTTTATACTGTGATTATATAAAGTCATTATTTATATTGTTTTTTGAGTTGGCTTCATCATCCTACCATCCGTTATTAAAGAATTAAATACAATTTTGACATGTGTTCATCATCTATTTCAGAATTATGTTTTTTAATTTATTTCTTTATTGAAGGACAATTGCTTTACAGAATTTTGTTGTTTTCTATCAAACCTCAACATGAATCAGCCATATCAGAATTATGTTTTATAACATAAAAAATTTTACTTTGACAATAACACAGTTCAGTTCAGCTGCTCAGTTGTGTCCAACTTTTTGCGACCCCATGAATCGCAGCACGCCAGGCCTCCCTGTCCATCACCAACTCCGGAGTTCACTCAGACTCACGTCCATCGAGTCCGTGATGCCATTCAGCCATCTCATCCTCTGTCGTCCCCTTCTCCTCCTGCCCCCAATCCCTCCCAGCATCAGAGTCTTTTCCAATGAGTCAACTCTTCGCATGAGGTGGCCAAAGTACTGGAGTTTCAGCTTTAGCATCATTCCTTCCAAAGAAATCCCAGGGCTGATCTCCTTCAGAATGGACTGGTTGGATCTCCTTGCAGTTCAAGGCACTCTCAAGAGTCTTCTCCAACACCACAGTTGAAAAGCATCAATTCTTCAGTGCTCAGCCTTCTTCACAGTCCAACTCTCACATCCATACATGACCACAGGAAAAACAATAGCCTTGACTAGATGGACCTTAGTCGGCAAAGTAATGTCTCTGCTTTTGAATATACCATCTAGTTTGGTCATAACTTTTCTTCCAAGGAGCAAGCGTCTTTTAATTTCATGGCTGCAGTCACCATCTGCAGTGATTTTGGAGCCCCCCAAAATAAAGTCTGACACTGTTTCCACTGTTTCCCCATCCATTTCCCATGAAATGATGAGACCGGATGTCATGATCTTCGTTTTCTGAATGTTGAGCTTTAGGCCAACTTTTTCCACTCTCCTCTTTCACTTTCATCAAGAGGCTTTTTAGTTCCTCTTCACTTTCTGCCATAAGGGTGGTGTCATCTGCATATCTGAGGTTATTGATGTTTCTTCCAGCAATCTTGATTCCAGCTTGTGTTTCTTCCAGCCCAGCATTTCTCATGATGTACTCTGCATAGAAGTTAAATGAGCAGGGTGACAGTATACAGCCTTGATGTACTCCTTTTCCTGTTTGGAACCAGTCTGTTGTTCCATGTCCAGATCTAACTGCTGCTTCCTGACCTGCATACAGAGTTTTCAAGAGGCACGTCAGGTGGTCTGGTATTCCCATCTCTTTCAGAATTTTCCAAAGTTTATTGTGATCCACACAGCCAAAGGCTTTGGCATAGTCAATAAAGCAGAAATAGATGTTTTTATGGAACTCTCTTGCTTTTTCCATGATCCAGTGCATGTTGGCAGTTTGATCTCTGGTACCTCTGCCTTTCCTAAAACCAGCTTGAACATCAGGAAGTTCACGGTTCACGTATTGCTGAAGCCTGGCTTGGAGAATTTTGAGCATTACTTTACTAGCATGTGAGATGAGTGCAATTGTGTGGTAGTTTGAGCATTCTTTGGCATTGCCTTTCTTTGGAATTGGAATGAAAACTGACCTTTTCCAGTCCTATGGCCACTGCTGAGTTTTCCAAATTTGCTGGCATATTGAGTGCAGCACTTTCACAGCATCATCTTTCAGGATTTCAAACAGTTCAACTGGAATTCCATCACCTCCACTAGCTTTGTTCGTAGTGATGCTTTCCAAGGCCCAGTTGACTTCATTCCAGGATGTTTGGCTCTAGATTAGTGATCACACCATCATGATTATCTGGGTCGTGAAGATCTTTTTTGTACAGTTCTTCTGTGTATTCTTGCCACCTCTTCTTAATATCTTCTGCTTCTGTTAGGTTCAGGCCATTTCTGTCCTTTATTGAGCCCATCTTTGCATGAAATGTTCCGTTGGTGTCTCTAATTTTCTTGAAGCAATCTCTAGTCTTTCCCATTCTGTTGTCTTTCTCTATTTCTTTGCATTGATCTCTGAAGAAGGCTTTCTTATCTCTTCTTGCTATTCTCTGGAACTCTGCATTCAGATGCTTATATCTTTCCTTTTCTCCCTTGCTCTTCGCCTCTCTTCTTTTCACAGCTATTTGTAAGCGCAGGCGACTGCGACCTGGGCGCGGCCGAGAGGAGTTACCACGTCCAAGGTCAGGGGCACTGGCGGGGAGTGTCAGTCTGTGACGGCGCAGGAACGGCTGAGAGGAGACACCCCGCGTCTGAAGTCAGTGGCGGCCTGGAGAAGCCACCTCACGCCTGAGGCCAGGGGTGGTGGCCCTGAGGAGCCACCCCGTGCTGGAGGCCAGGGGCAGTGCCCGAGGCCAGGGGCGGCTGCCGGGAGGAGCAACCCGATGAGCAGTGGCTGCGCAGGCATAGGAGGGCCTAGAGGAGCTACCCACGTTGAAGGTCAGGAAGGGCGGTGGTAAGGAGATACCCCTCTTCCAAGGTAGGGAGCAGTGGCTGTGCTTTGCTGGAGCAGCCATGAAGAGATACTCCATGCCCAAGGTAAGAGAAACCCAAGTAAGATGGTAGGTGTTGCAAGAGGGCATCAGAGGGCAGACACACTGAAACCATACTCACAGAAAACTAGTCAATCTAATCACACTAGGACCACAGCCTTGTCTAACTCAATGAAACCTGCGGGGCAACCCAAGACGGAGGGGTCATGGTGGAGAGGTCTGACAGAATGTGGTCCACTGGAGAAGGGAATGGCAAACCACTTCAGTATTCTTGCCTTGAGAAACCCATGAACAGTATGAAAAGGCAAAATGATAGGATACTGAAAGAGGTACTCCCCAGGTCAATAGGTGCCCAATATGCTACTGGAGATCAGTGGAGAAATAACTCCAGAAAGAATGAAGGGATGGAGCCAAAGCAAAAATAATACCCAACTGTGGTTGTGGCTGGTGATAGAAGCAAGGTCCGATGCTGTAAAGAGCAATGTTGCATAGGAACCTGGAATGTCAGGTCCATGAATCAAGGCAAATTGGAAGTGGTCAAACAAGGGATGGCAAGAGTGAATGTCGACATTGTAGGAATCAGCAAACTAAAATGGACTGGAACGGGTGAATTTAACTCAGATGACCATTAGATCTACTGCTGTGGGCAGGAATCCCTCAGAAGAAATGGAGTAGCCATCATGGTCAACAAAAGAGTCTGAAATGCAGTACTTGGATGCAATCTCAAAAACGACAGAATGATCTCTGTTTGTCTCCAAGGCAAACCATTCAATATCACATTAATCCAAGTCTATGCCCCAACCAGTAATGCTGAAGAAGCTGAAGTTGAATGGCTTTATGAAGACCTATAAGACCTTTTAGAACTAACACCCAAAAAATATGTCCTTTTCATTATAGGGGACTGGAATGCAAAAGTAGGAAGTCAAGAAGCACTGGAGTAACAGGCAAATTTGGCCTTGGAGTACAGAATGAAGCAAGGCAAAGGCTAATAGAGTTTTGGCAAGAAAATGCACTGGTCATAGCAAACACCCTCTTCCAACAACACAAGAGAAGACTCTACACATGGACATCACCAGATGGTCAACACTGAAATCAGATTTATTCTATTCTTTGCAGCCAAAGATGGAGAAGCTCTATACAGTCAACAAAAACAAGACTGGGAGCTGACTGTGGCTCAGATCATGAACTCCTTATTGCCAAATTCAGACTGAAATTGAAGAAAGTAGGGAAAATCGCTAGACCATTCAGGTATGACCTAAATCAAATCCCTTATGATTATACAGTGGAAGTGAGAAATAGATTTAAGGGCCTAGATCTGATAGAAAGAGTGCCTGATGAACTATGGAATGAAGTTCGTGACCATGTACAGGAGACAGGGATCAAGACAATAACACAGTCCGTTACTAAAGATAGCATCTTTGTTTCCTGGATAAGATCCATACATAGGCACCAGTTAGAGAAGATGCTTGAAGTATCATCAAGAGACTTGTGTTGTGTTAAGGCTCTGTAACACCCTGAAGGAAGTGTTCCTGCTTGTATAGCTTCCTACGTTAACTTGGCATTTATCATTCAGCCTAACTCACTCCAGGAAGCATGGTTGGGAAACCACTGAGAATTGTTTTACTCAGATAACAGACTGACATATGGAAAATTAGTAACACACGTAGTGTCAAATTAATCAACACGAAGTAGGTAAATGGGAGGGCTGGGTTATACAATAAGGTTTGACTGTTTCAGAACCTTCAGAAACTAAAGTCAGCTTTCCAGCAAGAACTGACATACAGACAACTCAAACAACAGCAGCCCAGGGAATCCCGGGGCTCGTTAGGCTGAATGGTGGCATAAGGACCATAAAAGCTTCAGATACAGACAAAGCCCTAGGGAGAGGAGATCTCTCCAATCCTTATAGCCAGCCCTCAATTAGGGTGTGACTCATAAGAACACCATTAGGGCACAGACAGGGCAACTTTGATGGTCATCTGCAAATTTCTCATTTTGCTAGCCTGAGACTATGAAGCTGGTGGAATGAAGAGCAAGGTAAAATAAAACTGCATAGTTCCTGATATTCGATGATGTAAGTTTCTCAGATCTCCAGTCTCCTCCCTTACACCTCTTTCTGACTCTGAAATACTTTTTATACCTTCTGTTGTTCATACTCTTTCTCTATATTGACATTTATCAATCTTAAATTTAAGAAATCATTTGAGTCTTGTTCTCAGTTCATACACTTAGAAGCATTCACAGAACAATGAAATTCCCACAGCATCAGAGAATTCTAGGGATGGTAGTATTTTGGAAGGTGACTACAAGATTTGGATAAGATAGGATCAAGTTTACATAACAGAAGGCACTGAATCCATGGGGGCTTCCCTGGAAGCTCAACAGTAAAGAATTCATCTGACAATGTAGGAGATGTAGGTTCAATCCCTGGGGTGGGAAGATTCCCTGAAGAAGGAAATGCTAACCCACTATAGTGGGTTCATCAACTGGGAAATCCCGTGGACGGAGGAAGCTGGCAGGCTACAGTCCATGGGGTCACAAAAGTCGGACACTACTTAGTGGTAATACAATAGCTGGATTCATGGCAATACTGTCCTGAGCCTACCTAATTCTAATATAACCCATCTGGATCCTAATTCCCATTTCTTCAATTATTTCAGTTGCCTCCTTTTTTTTTTCTGGCCTTTTGTCTAGCTTAAATCTCTCTTGTTCTAATTTAATTCATCTTTCTTAGGTCACTTGGTATTCTTGATCTGATGAAAAAAGAAAATGATTCTAAGGTGACAGAATTTGTTCTTCTGGGTCTATCATCATCCTTGGAGCTGCAGCTATTTCTCTTCTTAATATTTCTGTTGTTTTACATAGCCACTGTCCTGGGAAACCTCTTGATAGTGGTAACAGTGCGAGCTGATACTCACCTGCTCCAATCACCTATGTACTATTTTTTGGGCCACCTGTCCTTCATTGACCTATGCCTGAGCTGTGTTACTGTGCCCAAGATGTTAGGAGATTTCTTACAGGAGGACAAGACCATCTCTTTTTCAGGATGCCTGGCCCAGATCTACTTCCTGCACTTTCTGGGCGCCACTGAGATGTTTCTGCTGACAGCCATGGCCTATGATAGGTATGTTGCCATATGTAATCCTTTGCACTACTTGACAGTCATGAACCGCCAGCTCTGCTTTCAGATGGTTTTTGCCTGTTGGTGTGGGGGTTTTGTCCATTCTATCACACAGGTCACACTGGTCATTCAGCTGCCCTTCTGTGGGCCCGATAAACTGGACAACTTCTACTGTGACGTCCCACAGGTCATCAAGCTAGCCTGCACAGACACATATGTAGTAGAGGTGCTGATGGTCTCCAACAGTGGTCTGTTGTCTCTGGTCTGTTTCTTGGTCTTGCTCTTCTCTTATGCCGTCATCCTGGTCACCCTGAGAACTCGCTTCCGCCAGGGCCAGAGCAGGGCACTCTCTACCTGTGCCTCCCACCTAACAGTGGTCAGTCTGATCTTTGTGCCATGTGTGTTCATCTACCTGAGACCTTTCTGCAGCTTCTCTGTGGACAAAGTTTTCTCTGTCTTCTATACAGTGATCACGCCTATGTTGAACCCCCTCATTTATACTCTCAGAAACACTGATATGAAGACAGCCATGAAGAAGCTGAGAAAAAAACATGTGACATCCTGCTACCATGTCAAAGAATGAACAGGAAGAGGTGATTTAGAAAATATATTCTTTCTTAACACACTCCTAACTCATCCAGTACCTGAGTACATGCATGAGAACAAATTTGGGGACTTTGGTATAAAAGAGAAGGCAGTATAAAAATTATAATGCATTGTTCTTGATTATAGCTGGGAGGCATAGGTGACTTTATCAGGTGTCAAATATTAAGCAAGGACCACAGTAGTGTTTACTGGCCCACAAATGATAATAGGAATTGAGTACTAGGGTCAAAGGAACACATTGAAAGATCAGCTCTTCTAGCCTTTTGCGTATAAGTGGTCTTCCTTTATTCATTTCCCTTTTAAGCTCTTTTCAAATGAAATAAGATTGTACAGCTCCTTTTGTGTCCTACTCCTTTAGGGTATAACATTTCCTGGTGTCCAGAAGTTCCTTCTGAGGTCTCATCAGAGAATCTTCCGAGGCAATGTGAATCCTTTTTGTCTTGTCTGCAACAAAGCTTGAAAGCATCACAAACTAGCCTGCATATTAGTGTTCACCCAGGAACTATAGTGTGCATTGTGCCAATTTTTAGAAATGCAGTTGAACAACTATTTGATTAAACATAAGCTCTTAATGAAGTTTATGTGTAAAGGAAAGGAAGTCTAAGAGTGGTGGAGGAAGGGAAGCTCTCAGCATTCTGCTGTAGAGAATTCTTTAGAAGAGGCATTCCATTTCACCTAGAGTTTTTCTTTTAGTTGAATTTTTGGGAGAGAATTGATAAGACTATTCTCTCGTTGTTCACAATGTTTAAGAGCTCTGAACTCTAAATAAAAAAGAGAAAGAAATGAGCTATTGTTTAAAGCACCCACCTACCTGGTTCCTGCCCTTGAAGAACTATTGCTCTGCCCAGAAGTGCTTTGAAAAGTAAGTAATATTTTTCAACTTTGTTTTTACCAACTCAAATTTGTTAAATAATATCTTGCCCAAAATCATGTTGAAAAAGTATAATTAACCAGGAAAGCTAGAAACTTTAATTAAGTCTAAGTTAATATTTTTTTCTCCTCAGGAAGAGTATTAATACAATCAGATGAACTAACTGCTTTATTTCAATTATACATGCATAAGATCTCGAGACCTAGGAGATCCTTGAAAAAAGATTCACCAGAACATTTATATTTAAGATTATCTAGGTGACTCAGTGGTAAAAATCTGCCTGCCAAGCAGGAGATGTGTGTTCGATCCCTGGGTCAGGAAGATCCCCTGAGGAAGGAAATGGCAACCCACTCCAGTATTCTTGCCTCGGAAATCCCATAGATAGGGGATCCTGGAGGGCTACAGGGTTGCAAAGGGTAGGACATGGCAGTGATTAAACAATTACAACAAACCTATGATGTAAGGCTCTTTGCAAGTTTTTATGCCTATGGAAGGAATTCATTCTATTTACTAAATAATAATAGAATGATGGACTTTGAAGAATATTTTTAAATTTGTTCTCTTTATTTCCTAATCAATTGCTATAGGGAGGCTTTTCAGATTTCTTAGTTAAAAAATATACTTCAGGAAAAAAATGTCTGAAATTCTACCTAATACTATAATTTACTAGATAATCTGCAATACTCCTCATCATGTAAGAGTTTTCTTTACATTGGAATAAAGAGCGGATTTTCTGTTTTATGCTGGGAGTTAGTGACTTTATGCTTAAGAAACTGTTTGTGTGTGTGTGTGTGTGTGTGTGGCTACAGAAGGAATTCTCAAAAACTAGGAACAAAGCTACCACTTGAGTGATTTCTTAACAGGATGAATGAGGGTGCATGGCATCCCTGGTACAGATTACACCCTCCTCTTTCCCTTTCACTCCATGATATTTCTACAGAGAACTATTGTCTACCGTAGATATCCAGAAGGGCCGACATGAGGAAACTGCCAGTCCGAGTAGTGTGTGAGTTGACAGGAGGGATTAAGTGGTGCTGAGAGTCAGCCAGGCACATTGCAAGAACATTGCAGGAACATGAAGCTCCAGGCTTTCTTATTGTATCAGCTGACTGCAACATCCCCTTTTTCTAATGTCTCTCTGTCATAGGAAAATTGCAGGCGTTAAGAAATCACACTTATTAGAGGGTAACAAGTGTTATTTTGTTTAACTTTCTTGAGAACTCTGTGGAGCAGATACTATTATTTTATTGTCCGTACAAAGAGATAATCGAGAGGTTAAGTCTCTTGTCCTCTGGTAAATAGTGGAGCTGGACCATGATGAGGATGCCAAACTCCAACGTCCATACTTCTCACCTCTCTGCTCTACTTCCCTAGGCATCTGCGTTCACATACTATCTTTGAATACTATTCACCTTCCCCAAGTGGATAGTGAGAGCCTTTATAATTAAATATTTGGGTGACGTGTTGATGCCTGGGGTAACTCCCAAATGGCAAAATGTCTACCGCATTTCCAAGTACATAATAGGCTTTCAGCAAATAGCTGCTCAGTCAATGAATGGATAATAAATTAATAATGAATTCACACAAAAAAATAATGAATGAATGAATATAAAAGGATCCAAAAATAGGATTTATTTATTAAAGGAACATCTTTCTGGAAATGTTTCTACTAGATGAGGAGTAAACACTGATGGCATGCTGACTTCTTTTCACACTGAATAATTCCTAGGGCTCTCAGAGGGGGTAATTTGGCATTCAGAAAGCTTCTGTTATCTTACGTATTGTGTATGTGTGTGTGTGTGTATATATATATATATATATATATATATATATGACCCAACATGTGATTTCCTGTGTTCTGACCACCACATTTTAAAAGTCCTGTTGATATCTGGAACTGGTAGTATAATATTCAGAAAAGCAAGATACTGCCTTTTGCATTATCAGTTCTCTGCTGAGTGCTAAGTAGCTTCAGTTGTGTCCAACTCTTTGTGACCCTATGGACTGTAGCCTACCAGTCTTTGCCCATGGGATTCTCCAGGCAAGTATCCTGGGGTGGGTTGCCATGACCCCTTCCAGGAGATCTTTCTGACCCAGGGATTGAACCCACCCATGTCTTTTATGTCTCCTGCATCAGCAGGTTCTTTACCATTAGCTCCACCAAAAACTTTTATTAATAACCTTATAAAATTTCTGTTTTTCAGACTGTACATGGTTGATATTATCTACAGAATTCACAGGGCTTCTCAGGTGATGCTAGTGGTAAGAACCGACTTCCCAAAGCAGGAGACATAAACGATAACAGGTTTGATCCCTGGGTCGCGAAGATCCCCTGGAGAAGGAAATAACAACCCACTCCACTATTCTTGCCTGGAGAATCCCATGGACAGAGGATCCTGGTGGGCTACAGTGCGTAGGGTCACAAAGAGACAAAACTGAAGTTACTTAGCAAGCGTGCATACACAGAGTTCACGATTCAGATGCCCTGAGCACACTTCCGTGGCTTGCCTGAGCTTCTTCAGGTCTGCCTCCCTGAGGCTGGATCATAGCACTGTGTTTGTGTGCAGCTTCAGACTGAAGGGCACTGAGTGTGAAGTGCGTGGCTAGAGCCTGGCTCGGCTGCAGAATCCACACTCACACATGAGAGCCTCTTGTACTGGTATTTGGAACCAGAAAATGTGGGTTGGGCACCAAAACTTGCTATATCCATACTGCCATGTCTGATGGGTTTTAAGTTTGAACCTGGCCTTCTAGTAGTTAGTCATAAGAGTATGGGAACATTATTTTCTATGATAAAGTTAAAATTTATTTAAATTTTGTTACCTTGATTCATAGGTTTAAAAAAAAATTTTTGTTGGATTATATTTGATTTACAATGCTGTGTTAGTTTCTGCAGTACAACAAAGTGAATCGGTTATACATACACATATACACACTCTTCTTTTAGATTCTTTTCCCACATAGGTCATTACAGAGTAGAGTTCCCTGTGTTATACATTAGGTCCTTATTAGTTATATATTTGTATGTAGTAGTGTTTATATGTCAATCCCAACCTCCCAATTAAATCTCCCCTCTCTCCCAGTCTGCTGCTGCTGCTAAGTCAGGTCAGTTGTGTCCAACTCTGTGCGACCCCATAGACGGCAGCCCACCAGGCTCCCCCGTCCCTGGGATTCTCAAGGCAAGGACACTGGAGTCGGTTGCCATTTCCTTCTCCAATGCATGAAAGTGAAAAGTGAAAGTGAAGTCGCTCAGTCGTGTCCAACTCTTAGTGACCCCATGGACTGCAGCCTACCAGGCTCCTCCGTCCATGGGATTCTCCAGGCAAGAGTACTGGAGTGGGGTGCCATTGCCTTCTCTGCTCTCCTGGTCTATCCCTTCCTTTATTCCCTTGAAATGATATTTATTTTCTGTAACTCTTTTTCTATTTTGTAGATAAGTTCATTTGCACCCATTGTTTTAGATTTCACAAATAACCAATATAATATGATATTTGTCTTTCTCTGTCTTATTTCACTCAGGATAGCTTTTAGACATGGTACATGGGTTCTATTTGTATTCTTGCTTTGAGTTCCACAGATATTCAAGGTGGGTCTGCCCCTTCTTTCAAGCTCTTGGAGTCCTTTGGGGTACTGAAAGAAGTGAAAGGAGACAAAGACAAGTCTGATTCGTGAAGTCATGGGAGGATTATTGACTTCACATTTCCAGAACACTTGGGAGCTAAGACTGCACATTTATGGCCTAGCTCTGAACACCTTGTGAATGAGTCAATAATAGTAAGAACAAAGTAAGGAAGCCAATAACAGGAAAAGCAGGGTTTTATTTGTTGTTGTAGGGTTAGTGGTCCAAAATAGTAATATTGAGTACCATCCTTCCCTTTACCTTGTGCCAACTTTGAGCAAATTGTCACAACTATATGGGAATGATTTGAATTTTAACTAGCTATTTACCAAGTCATCTTCAGTATAATTTTACAGAGTCATTTATTTGGGATTTTTAGAAATAGAAGCTTTCTTATGGTCAAATTATCCCCTCTTAGAGCCCTAGAAATTGTTCAGTGTTATGGAAAAGAAGTCAGCGTGCTATCACAGTGTTTATTCCTCATCTAGAGAAAACATTTCCAGGCAGATGTTCCTTTAATAAATAAATCTTATTTTTGGAACCTTTTATATTCATTCATTCATTATTCCTTTGTGAATTCATTAATTTGGTATCCATTCATTGAGTGAGCAGCTCTTTGCTGAAAGCCTATTATGTGCTTGGAAATGTGGTAGACATTTTGCTATTTGGGTGTTCCTTCAGGCATCAACAGGTCACCCAGATATCTAATTATAAAAGCTCTCAATATCCACCAGGAGGAGGCGAATAGTATTTGAAGACAATATGTGAGCCCAGATGGCTGGGGGAGTAGAGCAGAGATGCGAGAAGTGTGGACGCTGGAGTTTGACATTCTCGTCATGGTCTAGCTCCACCACTTACCACAGGACAAATGACTTAACTTCTCAATATCTCGTTGTTCAATGAGGAAAATAATAGTATCTGCCCCACAGGGTTCTCAGGAAACTTAAACAAAATAATAACAAAAAATAAGACTTGTAAAGCTCTAAAAATTGTATCTACAGGTGGTCAGAACTTACTAAATACTGTCTGGTTATATTAAAATTATTGCTAACTGTTCTGTTCAATGGGAAATAAAAGCTGAAAGAAGATTGTACAATTTTTTGATCCTAGAGAATCAGAGGAAACAAAGAAGAACTAGAGATTTTAATCCTAGACCCCTGCCACATGACAATAAAACTGATAACTCCTTCATTCATACTGCAACTAGCTTTGACATAGGAAATTTCATGTTAGGTGATATATGTTTCCTCAAAATTAGGTAGAAATAATCACATTTGGAATACTAAAAAATGTTCTGTACTTTCAAGACTTTTATACCATTTTTTAAAGCTCTAGTATTTTGTTAAAATTTCACAACAGTTTCAAATTTACAGAATAGTTGCAAAGACAGTGCAGACAGTTTCTGTATACTTCACATCTTCCTCTGTATACTTCCATCTGTATGCTTCCATCTGTATACTTCCTCTGTATACTTCCATTTGTATACTTCCATCTTTATGCTTCCATCTGTATACTTCCTCTGTATACTTCCATCTGTATACTTCCTCTGTATACTTCCTCTGTATACTTCCTCTGTATACTTCCTCTGTATACTTCCATCTTTATGCTTCCATCTGTATACTTTCTCTGTATACTTCCATCTTTATGCTTCCATCTGTATACTTCCTCTGTATACTTCC